>NC_084794.1:84474392-84803454 GCF_963169125.1 Humulus lupulus | reverse complement strand
ATTAGATTCCGTGTTGTTGATACATGTTCCCAGCCATCCATGATATTAAATCTCCAAAACAAAAGTCATTAGCCTCATTCTTTGAAGAGACCTTAACGAGTGAATCAAAAGATTTAATAAACATGAACAGGAGTTCATGAACACTCAGGATTTAGGTTGATCTATAAATGATCATCTGTTATGATATGAATTACAAGTCTTTGTTGTTAAATGGTTTTTGGATAAAGACTTTAATTCATATCGGTCCATGTCATATATAATCATATTATATAAAGCACCTTTACTGAGATGTCTTTCCACATCAATAATCCGAATCTAGATTATTTGTATCATTATGATACTCAGTAAACCGTACTTACAACTCCAATTAAAGAATTCCATAACTTTAATTTGTCGTTGTTGACCAATTTTTTTATTCATTCATGTGATCTTAATTCTCTCGTACTAATACAAGATCACATCCTCAATAATGAATATGGAATTTTTCTGATATTTACAAAATTATTCAAACAATAATTTAACAATCTAAATATGACAATAATAATAAACCATTGTATTTATTTATTCACAGAAAAAACAAATGTCTTTACATGCTTTTAGGACACACTCCTGATAGCAGTTTGACAGCACCCACTTCACAGATTTTTGTGAAAGACATGGTATCATCAAGAGCTTCTCCGCGATCGCCAGACCTCAAGCAAACGGGTAAACAGAGGCCGTCAACAAAATCTTGAAGGGGACATTAAAGAAAAAGCTTCAAGCCTGTAAAAGCAAGTGGCCAGAAGAGTTGCCTCGCGTACTATGGGCGTACCATACCACCAAACGAACGTCTACCGGACACACTCCTCACTCCATGGCGTACGGGTGCGAAGCCGTCATCCCAGTAGAGACGGCCATCCCGTCCCACAGAAGAGATACGTATGATCCTGCCCAGAACCACACCTTACTCCAGGAATCCTTGGATCTCATCGAAGAGATCCGGGAGGAGTCACAAGTCTAGTTGAAGATGTACCAGGGCAAAATCACTCGGTATTTTAAGTCGAAAGTAAAAAAGTTGAAGGTTCGAAATCGGCGACCTAGTCCTAAGGAGAGTCTTCCCTGCAACCCAAGATCCGGGAGTGGGGGTTCTAGGCCCGAATTGGGAAAGGTCGTACGAAATCCAACATGAAGTATGTCCGGGAACGTACCGTTTAAAGCAACTCGATGGCACTAAAGTCCCAAGAGCCTGGAACGCGGAACATCTCCGTAAGTACTATCAGTAGTCAGGAGAACATGTTTCAGCTTTATATTTTCTTTGTAAACAATGTACGCCCCAGGGCGATTTCTTAAGCAATAAAAATGGCGTGTACAAAACGTCATAAAGAGATATTGCGAAACAATGAAAATTCTCATCTGCCTCCATAAGCAAGTGACCTAAGACTAGTCTTCGCTCACTTGGGGGGGGGGGGGGTATATCCATTATAAATGAGTTCGAGAACAAAAACAAAGTGGGAAGCTAAATGCTCCAGGTTCGAACCAACCCAGACCGGCAAGGTCTGGGGAGTAAAAGCCCAAATGGACGTAAGGCTCAGGCCTAGTTTCGACCCGAACATACGCAGTCTGGGGGTACAATATATAGGACCTAAGGCTCAGGCCTAGTCCCAACCCAGACATACGTGGTTTGGGGGTACAATATATAGGACCCAAGGATCAGGCCTAGTCCCAACCCGGACATACGCGGTCCGGGGGTACAATATATAGGACCTAAGGCTCAGGCCTAGTCTCAACCCGGACATACGCAGTCCGGTGGTACAATATATAGGACCTAAGGCTCAGGCCTAGTCCCCACCCGGACATACGTGGTCCAGGGGTATAATATATAGGACCTAAGGCTCAGGCCTAGTCTCGACCTGGACATACGCAGTCCGGGGGTACAATATATAGGACATAAGGCTCAGGCCTAGTCCCGGCCCGGACATGCATGTCTCGAGGATATAAAATACCTAAAACTTGGTTGGTCGTACATGGTCCCAAATAACTAAATACCCATCCGCGTCATTCCCACAATAGCACAAGATTATTAGAACGCGAACCCTATGTATAAGTTGTCTAAAATTAGTCTTAGAAACGGCCCAGGCCGTGGGAACCTAACCTAGGTTTCAAAACAAGGTAATCAACTAATCCCTGATGGTCCAGACTGTTTTCAATGCTGGAAACTAGACAAATGGATTCAGGAATAATTGTCAAAACTCCCTAATGGCCCAGGCCGTTGGAACCTGAGCAGCAGGATTAAAGCAAGCTGATAAGTTAAAATCAGGATAATCTAGTCCAGGCCGTTGAGACCCGAAGACGGGTCACCAGAAGAGATCCCAGTAGTTGGAACCGGGACCAAACATTCGACTCATTCATGAATAGTGGTAAGACACTTGGTGAAAGCTTAACGAATAGAAACAAAGTAAACAAAAACACAAAAATTATCTTAGACGCACCCGCATCCATGAAAGTGTTACAAAATTAAAAGCAAAGAGCAAGAAAAACAAAAAGAGGACCCGGGCCTAGGCTTCGCCATGCCCTGACGTTTCCGAGACGACCCCATCCATCTCTTCCTCATCCAGAGGCTCCATGTCAGCTTTTTCCTTGGCCTCAATTCAGCCCTCTTCGCGGCAGGGTTGGGGTAGAGCAGGAGGTTCATGTTTTTGTCCTGGAGCCAAGCCATGTAGATGGCCTCATCGAAGGTAACCTCCAGCATGGCATCCGCCTGCTCTTTCTCGCGACGGGTCTCATCATGTGCCTTCACCTCCTGCTGGAGCAACTCGTCCAATTCATGGCCTCGGGACTCCAGACCGGTGACCCTCTCCCGATCCTGGGTAGATTGGTTGTGGCCGCCTCCTGCAGAGCCTTTACTCGGAGGAGCTCCACCTCTAGACTGGCCACCAGCTTGCCGATCTCGGCTTCTCTCTGGAACATAGTCTCTTCAAGTTGAAACCTAGTCCGAGCAGCCTCTTCGAGGTCTGCGGTGGCCTGAGCAACCTCCTTGGCCAGGGTTTCCTTAGCGGGTTCCCGCTGGTTCATGGCCGCCTCCAGCTCCAGTTGGATCATCTCCACTTTCATGGCAATCTTGGCCGCCAAGTCAACATTTAGATGAGCCAGTAGAGCGTCTTGGAATAAATTGAAGTTAGAGAAATCTGAACTAGGATTGCAAGAAAAAGGAGATGTAAACAGATAACTTACAGCAGTGGCTTAATGTCGGAGGGCCTGGGAGATGAACAGCATGTCCTGGTTGGAGATGGTGGCATACCGCTTCAACTGAAGGTTGGACATGGTAGTCCCCACCTGATCCAACTAGTCCGCCGCGAACAGAGTCGTGTCCTGCCCCAGTTCGGGATGAAATCCCGTCTCGGCGACTAGCCGGTCCACGATCGGCTGGGGAGCGCTGAATGCTGCCGAACGCTCTGAAAACTCAACTTGAAGATGAATCATCAGGGCCTAGTTGACCTCCTCTCTTTTCTCCCGTCCGTTCTCCCAAGTCCGGGATACCAGCTTGTACTGTTCGTCCCTCAGGACTGCCTCCCCCTCTTCGGGTAGAGTCGGAAGGACAGGGAGCGCGGGTGCTTCTGAGATTTCCTTGGCGGCGAGATGACTCTCCCTGGAAGATTCCTCTGCCGAGCCAACACCTTTTGTCTTGGCCCTCTTCGCCCCTGCCGCGGCTTCGTCCGCACCCGACTCCGCAGCTCTCTTCCAGAAATCCGACTCGCCGGCGGTTCCTACTCCAGGTCAATTACCGGAGGATGAGCGGGGGGAACTAGAACAGTTGCAGGATCAAATGTCATGATCAGAACCATGACTAAGGCCTCCCATACGGAATGATCCTCCGGCACTGGCACCGGCCTCGGCTTAGGCGCGCCTTTAGCAGCTTTTTTGGCCGAAGCCCTCGCCCTGGCTTTTTTGGCTTCATTTTTTCCACGGGGTTAGACATGTCGGAATCCTCTGGAATAAACACAAAAAAAAAGGATTAGCAAAATTAACAAGTCACTGCGAATGAGTAATAACAAAGCTAAAAGTAACTCTGGACGAACCCTTATCTAGACCTCGGACTCGACTCAATTCTCCTAAGGCGAAGGAGTGGATTCGATCTCCCATGTCATCCGGGTATAGAAAGTTCCCATAGTGAAGGAACTCAGATGAGTACATGAGAGTTTCTGAATCAACAATGATGGGAGACGAAGGCCTCATCTCCCCATCAGCCCCAAATAGGGGGCCTCGATAAACTAGTCTATCACTAACTATGTCCCCAACTCGTGGAGCATAAGTCAAAAGCAAGGGTGAATTACCTCACCCTGATACACTAGCACTGGGGGTCCCCGTGTTCGATTGGGCCTCGTCAAAGAGGGCTTCCAGCTCCTCAGAGGTGGCCCTCTCCTTCTGCTAAGCCAGGTCTCATTTCCTTTTGGCCGCATATGCCCAAGTCGTGTCCTCTACAGCCCTGATGTGCTCAAGGGCCAGCGCCTCCCTCAATGCAGGGTCTTTCTCGCACTCTATCCCCTGGAGGCTTGGGGCCTTGATCGTTTGGTTGGCCGCTAGCATCCCGACCACTCGGAGGTTGTCGGTGTTGACGTAGCCCCCTACGTCCAAATCCTCCACGCTTAGCTCGTAGTAGAATTTCTTCCAGTCCAGGATGAATCGAGTGAGGGGAGTTTGAGCAGAGGGTCCTGCCACCCAAGGCAATGATTTGAGAATGAGGAATTAAAAAGCAAAAACAAAAAGGAAACTAGGGAACAAGAGACCACTTACCCACTCGCTGGAAGTCCAGCATCAGCGTGGGGTTCTTTTCTATAAGAAACCTGGACATCATGAACCAGTAGTGTCTGACGTCTGGGGGATGCTTCCAGGTGCTGGTAGGAGCAACGTAGTTGCCCCGCGGTTTTAGCCTGTAGAAGTCGTCCAGGGTCTTGTCTTTGACGTTGACCTGCGACTCCAGCTTGTAGAAATACAGCACCTCTGTCGGGGTCGGATTTGGGATCTGCTTTGCGATGCAAAAGATGCGCCATCCCACGAGTAGCCGGTACGCTTGAGGTAGGAGCTGGAACGGCGCAATCCCCACAAACGTGAGGAATTGCACAAAGTAGTCGTGGAGCGGGAGAGTCTCTCCCGCGTTGATGTGCCCTACTCTCCAGGCTCTGAACTCACCCACACCAGTGTGAGCCTTCTCCTATCTTCTGGCCAGGCGATTATAGAATAGTCCGGGGTTCAAATCCACGCCAAAATGATTCTCTAGGGCGTACAACATCCGGTAGTTTCGGAACAGGTTCTGCACCCCGTCCATCTTTCACCTGTTGTTGTTGGGAGTCTTGAACCCGGATAGAGTGATATGGGCCGCGTTCACTTGTTCTTCCGGGTGAAGGGTGACGCCCGAGGTCATGGCTGATGATCTGGGAGCAAAACATAACAAAACAAACAACCAAGCAGTTAGCACCAAAACCCAAGAAGATTGGTTAAGGTACAGGGGGTCTCCTACGAACTGCTTAGAGGAGTCCCCTCTGGATCAGGTCCGGGATCACCAAGAAGCCGCAGAACCTTGATCGGGAACAAAAAAGAAAGGATCTAGCTATTCCCTTGAGCTGGCCTATTGCTGCTTGTTCGGGAACCACCCGAACTCAAGGAGATCCGGGACAATCCAGACTAGTTTTCTATTCCTAACCTATTCTAGTGCACACAAAGCCAATATAAACGCAGGCAAGATTCAATAGGCTAAACAGATAAATATGAAGATATGGAAAACGCAGGAAAATAAAAGAAAAAATCAGGAAAACTTACTGTAAAAGGCTGGTCGTGAAGAATGGTGGGTTTCCGGTGGCAGCGACGGTAAAATCACGGCTTTGAACAGGCAAAGGCGGCCCAAAAGCTCGTCTAGGGGGCAGGCCGATGTCGTCTGCTCAGGCGAAGATGTGGATATCGGGGGTGTTGGAAATAGGTGACAGCGAAGATGAAGAAGACGATGGAAAATTTCGTCGGCAAGTTCGGTCATAAAAGAACCTTTAAGCATTTTTCTTGTCTAGGCATGTAAAGATTTCAAATGAAAGCCTGGGGTTATTTATAAGAACCAGAAGGCTGATTTGATCTAACGGTTAGGCGCAATCCCCCCTATCGGATGGTCCTAGATCGTACAGGGACATTAATGGCTCTACTCGAGTACTAGATCACGGTGCCCCCGAGGCAAGATCCGTGCTGTCCCGATCCAACGACCCAGAAAAACAGCACATCAAAGGTCGCCCCATCCAATGGTCCTCCTTGTCACAGAGGTAATAAAGGGAGCATTTGTGCGGATGGGACGCTTCGTAAACTGAACCGACACACTAGCCCCCAGCACAGTAACCAATAGGATGTTTGCTGACCTTTCATGACTAAGTGCCATCAATGCGCCAGTCGCAAGGGGACATGTGCACCCTTCGTAATGAACTGGGGTTCTGGTAAACGAACCCGGACCATGGTAAACGGTCCGGGCCCTTTGGATTCAGTATGGGGCATCATAGCAGAGTTTAATTCCACGATTGGTCAGGGCTCAGTGCCCCTCGCCCGAGGGCCCGTCGCCTTGTAAATGAACCGGGAAGTGCCAAGATGGTCCGGGAGGGAGACAAGCCTCCACCGCACGAGCCCAAATGAAGGCTTGGGGGTAATTGTTATCCCCGTTTCTTCCCGGCTGTCCGAATCCACACTCTAAGCCCGTGGGCCGCCCGATTTGGAGTTAAGGCCCAGATCGGGCCCATTTGGCGAGAGGAAAACAAATGTTGGCAGCCCAAGCCTGGGAAAGGCCCAAAGGGCGTCCGGGACCTCCACCGGGGCAGGTGGTATGAACCCGGAACTGCTCCCCCCAACGTCCCAAGGCGCGGCGGAGAAGGTCACGACTCGCAAAACCAAGATGGGAGCCGGGATCGCTGTGGATAGACCCGGATCTTGGTAAATGGTTCGGGATCCTGGTAAATAGTCCCGGACCTTGGTGAATGGAGGGGGACATTGGTAAATGAACTTGGGTCGGTTGTCCGAGTTTGGCAAGATAAAGTGTCCAAGATACTGACATCGTCCAATGAAGCGTGGGGGTTGTCCCCACGCTTAACCAGCAGAAAAGGCTACCTCGGGATTGTACGCCATTGGTTCAGACCTGCGCCACCATTACTCTGACTGATCTTGTCCCCCAAATCTTCCTTGTAGTCCAGAATACCCAGACTGAAACTCCAATTTGTCACATGTCTTAGAATAAGGCACTGTTTGGTTTGGCCCAATTGGCTTTGATGAATGTACATCTCATTTTTTAATCCTTTGTATTTGACTCCCATCAGAGGAGCTAATGGTATTTACGCCCCTATTGGGCCTGGGTCAGCTCGGCCTAACCCCAGTGCACTCATATGCCTATAAATACGAATAGTGGTGCACTGAGGAGGGGATCCGAGATTTTGATGGTAAGCAGTTACTCTACTCAAACTTGTAGAAAACTCCATTGTCAAAGGTTCTCTAAGCTCTAATACAATTGTCTCCTAGACTAAGGCTCATTAACGCCCCAACCATGTAAAAACCTTGTCTTTATTCCTCAAACCCTTTCTTTTAAGCTCTCTAATCTTCTATTATTCTAGTTTCCAAAAAACTCGGTAAACACTTATGATAAAATTAATATTTCTAAACTATAGGCTAAACTTATAAAATTCATAACTAGCTCTACGAGTTTCTAACAAATTCTTGCCTTGAACCAATATCAACGAAAACTAAAATACTATAACATAAGATACTACTATCTAACTAAGTAAAATTCTGAAGCGCTACAATTTTACCATACTTAAAAGAATTTCGTTCTCAAAATTTACTTCCCACACAATTCTGAATACCGTGCTAGGATGTCTTCCTCCTATTCCCCTGTTGCCTCCTGTTTTGTGCTATTACTCCATAAGACTTTGACTATTGGAATAATTTTCGACCGTAATTCATTCACCCCCTTCTCGAGGATGCGAACTGGTCATTCCTCATAACTTAGGTCTAATGGGAGTGCTAACGTATCATACTTGAGAACAGTGACGAAGCTAGAAATTGTACTCATTGATGGCTTGAACAAAAAAATTAATTCACCATTAATATATTTTAATACTAAATTTATCTTTTCAAATATTCATATATATGTTCATTTAAAGAAGAAAAAAAAACATTGTCATAAGAACAAACTAAAATTTGCATTTACGAATATTCATATTTTAAAATCATTGGATGATTATGTTATTGTCAAGATATAAAAAAAAAAGTATATTTCAATGTACACAAGTAAACAATATATTAAACTTCTATTTTATTTTACAATTGATTCTTCAAAATAATCATAGAAAATGATATTTTCTCTACTATAATAGTATCAATTTTAAAATTCCTCTAACCAAACTTTGTTTAATGCTCTTGATTGAATTCTACATTTTATCAATGGAAATGTCTTGAGGTAAGGTTTATAAAGAACTTTTAGTATGTATGCTTGTTGAACTTCATCACAATTTTTTTTAGAATAATTTGAAATTAATGTTCTCAATTCTGGTCATTTTCAAATTGAGGATTTACGTTAAATCCACATAGGTTAACTTTATAATTCATCCTTCTTATAACTAGAAATTGATTAATATTTTATATTTTTGCAATATCTTTTTACCATATTTTTCAAATTTTAATAATATGACAATATAAATAAATTTGATTATAATTTTAAAAGGCAATAATTTATATATACATTTGCCTTAATCTAATTAATGGACTACTAATATGTTCTTAAGATGAGTATGAGTTTGACAATTTAGAAAGTGAGGTCTCCTTATACTAAAAATATAAAGCAAGTAAATATAGACTTAATAATTAAATATTATTTACATATTTATGGTTATGTTTTTTTTTTAATATTTCAATGTAGACTTGAGCCTACACATAGTCAAGAGTGGCCCCGTCCCTGCTTGAGAACGTGGGACGTGTCTAACACATATCTACACAGCATCAAGATGCGAAACACATTGTGGTTGTCTGCTAGAGCTAGCAGTAGGGCTAATCTATATGCTACTCCTACCTTGTCCAATATCTCAAAATGACCTATGTACTGGGGACTAAGTTTGCCTTTCTTCCCAAACCACTTCACTCTTTTCATTGGAGATATTATCAAAAAGTCTTGATCTCCGACCTTGAATTCCACATCTCATCACTTGGCATCCGCATAACTCTTTTGTCGACTTTGAGCAGCGAGCATATGTTTCTAATTAGCTCCATTGCGTCTTGAGCCTCTCTAACAGCCTTAGGTCCAAGAAGTTGTCTTTCAACTACCTCGTCCCAATGTAACGACAACTAGCATTTCCTTCCATAACGTAGCTCATAGGGTGCTATACCAATCGTTGCCTGGCAGCTATTATTGTAGGAGAACTCTATAGGTTGCAAATACTTACTCCATGATCCTCCAAAGTCTAGAACACAAGCACACAACATATCTTCTAAAATCTAGATGGTACGCTCGACCTGTCCATCGGTCTGAGGAAAAAATGTCGTACTGAGACTTAGCTTGGTACCCATGGCTTGCTAGAAGCTTCCCCAAAATCTTGATGTGCACACTGAACCTCTGTCAGATACTATGGTCTTAGGGATTCCATTCAGTCGTACTATTTCTCGAACATAGATGTCTGCGTACTGGTCTGTAGTGTACGTAGTCTTGACAGGCAAGAAGTGAGCTGACTTTGTGAGTCTATCTACCACGACCCAGGCCAAGTCGTGCTGCCTACTTGTTTGTGGTAGTCCTGTCACGAAGTCCATGGCTATTTCTTCCCACTTCTATTTCAGAATACTAAGCGGTTGCAATAAGCATGCAGATCGCTGATGTTCTGCCTTTACTTGCTGGTATGTTAGGCATTTGGACACATACTCTGCTACGTCTTTCTTCATTCCCGGGCACAAATATAGTGCCTTAAAGTTGCATGTCTTCTTGGAAGACCTCAGGTGAACTGAGTATAGGGGTATTGTGTGCCTCTTATAATATCTTCATCTTAATCCCATGCTTGTTTGGCATGCATACCCGACCTTTATATTTCAAGAACCACTGTCCTGATATAGAGAAATCTGAAGTCTTATCTTCTTTGACTGCAGTCATATGAGGTAATAGCACGTCATCATGCCCTTGCTCGATTCGTATATCCTCTAGTAGACTTGACTGGATGGACAAGTTAGCCACTGGACCCATGACTATTTTTATCCCGACATTAATCAACACTTTCTGTAGTGGCTTCTCAATTCTGGACAATTTTGTCAGACTTCCATAATTCTTCCAGATTAATGCATCTGCAACGACATTTTCCTTTCCTGGGTGGTATAGGATTTCACAGTCATAGTCCTTTACTAGTTCCAACCACCTATGTTGCCTCATGTTGAGCTCCTTTCCTGGGTGGTATAGGATTTCACAGTCATAGTCCTTTAATTTTGTCAGATTAATGCTCCTTTTGTGGTCCGTTTAAATCTCACACCATTCTCCATATAGATAGTGGCACCAGATTTTCTCTGCGGAGACCACCACTGCCAACTCCATATCATGTGTTGGATAACGTTGCTTGTATTCCTTCAGTTGTCTTCAGGCGTAGGCTATCACCTTATCATTTTACATTATCACACAACCCAACCCTTGCTTGGATGCATCACAAAATACTACAAACTTGTCGTTGGGTGTTGGTACGCAAAGTACTGGTGATGAATACAATTTTTCTTTGAGCAACTGGAAGCTTTCTTGACATTTATCCATCTAGTTGAACTTCTGTTGTTTTTGGGTCAGGTTGGTAAGCGGAGTGACTATCTTAGAAAAGCCTTCTACAAATCTTCGGTAGTAGCCTGCTTGCCCGAGAAAACTTCTAACCTCTGATGCATTCTTAGGTCTTGGACAATCCTTCACAACCTCTACTTTAGTTGGGTCTACTACGACTCCATCCTTTGATACTATGTGCCTGAGGAACACTACTTGTGATAGACACAATTCATATTTCTTGAACTTGGCGTAAATTTGGTGCTCCTTTAGTCACAACATGGTCAATCTTAAGTGTTCCTCGTGCTCGACTTCGTCCTTGAAGTACACCAATATATCATCCATGAATACCATGAATAATTTGTCTAGGTAATCCTAGAAGTCCCAGTTCATTAAGTCCATAAATGCGGCTGGAGCGTTGGTAAAACAAAAGACATAACTAGAAACTCGTAATGTCTGTATCGAGTCTTAAAAGTCGCATTTGGTATATCTTATTCCCTTACCTTGAGCTAGAGGTAATCGAACTGTAGATCAATCTTTGAAAATACATCCGCTACTCGGAGTTGATCAAATAAGTTGTCGATCTGGGGTAGCGGGTACTTGTTCTTAATTGTCACCTTGTTCAACTCATGATAATCGATACACACCTGCATGCTTCCATCCTTCTGCTTCAAAAATAGAACCAGTGCCCCCATGGCGAATGGCTTGGTCTGATGAATCCCAAGTCTAAGAGCTCTTGTAACTACGTTTTCTACTCCTTGAGTTTGGTAGGTGCCATCCGGTATAGTGCCTTTGAGACAGGTTCGATTCTTGGTACTAGTTCGATTATGAAGTCAATTTCCCAGTTAGGGGGTAACCCTGGTAAGTCATCAGGATATACCTCTGGAAATTCCTTTATAATGGGGACGTCTTCAACCTTTAATGGTGTTTCCTGTGTCACATCCATGATGCTTGCTAAGAATGCATGCCATCCTTTCTCTATCATCCTCTGAGCCTTGAGAGATGAGATAAGCGGTGTCCGCAGTCCTGAAACCTTTCCCATAAAACATAGTTTCTGACCCTCAGGGGTTTCGAACATCACTTGCTTGCGTTGACAGTCGATGGTTGCGCCATGTCTTGCTAGCCAGTCCATGCCTAGTATTACACCAAAATCCTTGATCTCTACCTCTATTAGGTCTCTTTCTAGCTCCATGCCCTCAACTATGATCGGTACTCCTCGTACTATCCGTGATGATAGAATGATTTTGCCCGAAGGAAGTTTTGTAACAAACCTATTTCTAAATCATTCACAAGGTTTGTCTAATTTCTCTATCTTTCCTAACGAGATAGACAAGTGTGTTGCTTCTGAATCAAACAATACTAAACATATATTATTGAAGATAGGAAGCTGACCTGTGACCACCTTGTTACTATTTTCGGCTTCTCCCTGGGTCAAAGTGAAGACTCTGGTTGGAACCATCTTGTTATCCTTCTTCTCTTCTGCTTTGAGCTACAAACATTCTCTTTTCCGATGACCTTCCTGGCCACACTTGTAGAATCCCTTGGTGTTTACACGACACTCCCCAGTATGTCTTTTTTGGAACTTGGAGCACTGAGGGTATTCCACATAACCCAACTTGTTATTACCATTGTTGGCCCATGCTCTTTTGTCAGCGTTGGTCTGCTTAATATCAAGATGCTTTCTTTTATGCCCATTATTGTTATGCTGGTTGTTGTGGTTTCGACCATTCTGAGTCTGATTATGTTGCTTGGGTTCTAACTTGCTTGCCTCCTCCTTGCTAACATTTTCTTGGAGCCTTTCCAACTCTATAGCCACTTCTAGAACATCGGCGTAAGAAGTGGTTCTGGGGTTTGTCAGCTTGACCTCTAATTCAATCTTTGGTATGAGTCCTCTAGAGAACTTGGTTACCTGAAAGTAGGCGTTTGGGACTAATTCTGGTGTGAACTTTGCTAGCCGATAAAATTTTCAAGCGTACTCGACCACCGACAAGTTGTCCTATTTCAGGCTGGCAAATTCTTCCCTCTTGTAGCGATGACTACCGAGTTGTAGTACTTTTTGTGAAACAGCTCCACAAATCTGGCTCAAGACAAGGTGGTGATATCGTTGGTTTGCTGCACCAGATCCCACCAGATTCTGAGATCCTTTTTCAGTAGAGAAGAAACGCAGAATATGCGAACCAAGTTGCTGAGGTTCATGTGTGCCAAAATTGGCTCTACATTTCTAAGCCATTCCTCAGCCTCAAATGGGTCGGTTGTCCATTCAAAATTTAGAGCGTGCTGCTTTCGAAAACCCTCTAAGACTGACTCTATGTACTGAGCTGGATAGGGTGTGTAATTTTCCATCGGCCATCCCCCATACGGATATCCTCCATTCTGCTATGGTTGGGTGCTTGAGTTGCTGGCTGAAGTTGCAGTTGAGGTTGTCGTTGTTACTGCAGTAGTTCTTCTACTTATCGTCGTAACCCAATAACTTTAGATTTGTTGTCAACCAGAGGTGGTGCGTGTCTATTAGCAGCAACAGTGGCAGTACGTCTCCCCCTTCTTCGGACTGGAAGGGCCTCGTGTGTCTTGTTGGTGGTGCTGGGGCATTGCCGTTAGTGCGTGTAAACCTTCGGAGTGACATCTTCGGTAGAGTTCTAACAGTCGAGAGAAACACGTTATAACTTACCCTAATAGCTTCTAAGGCAAAAACTTAGTCTAAGCAAACATAGCTAGAACCTACTAGTTATGATTTCTTACGAAAATTTATGTAGGTCATCTTTATAAATTAGGGTGTGTTTATATACTTAGACTATTAGGTCATCTTTATTATTTTCTAAGTTTTTTTCTAACCACCCTATATGACTTAATTCTCAGGCTCGAAACTTGTCGCTGTTCCGAAGTTAACCATATTGAGGGAGGGCTGGGATCAGTAAAATCGTTCCCACTACTATGGCCCCCTAAACTCTCAATACAGAACCCAGTTCATTAATTTGTATCCACCCTCACCGAACTCAGCCATTATTTATTGAACATATTCTAAATTAATTATGATATCAAAAAGAAAATAAATTCAAATTTCATACATACCAAAAAAAAAATATCTTTATTCATTTGGAAAAAATTCACTTATTACAATAATAATTCAAAAATAAATAAAGAACAATACCTATAATAACTATGGTAAAATTTCTAAAAATCATAATCTTCTACATTCGATCATTCATCTAGAATATCATTGGTTATTTCCTCATAATCATCCATATCATAAACCTCGAATCTACCATGAGGAATATTCATTAGGATATTATTCTTTGTTCATTGGTAAATTGAATCTCAAACCTATAGGTAAACCTAAGTATAAGAAAATAATATCTAATGGCTATGGCTACTGGTAAGTCATCCTCACTATCTAAAGTTTCTCATAATTCTTCCAAATTTGAAACTACAAAAGGCATATCTTTAAAAAGCCTAATTACTTGGACATACTGTTCCATGGCTCTCATCATAATTTTCCTATTGATTTGAAGGTGAGCTATCTCCTTGTGAAATCTGACCAATCTTTGAGTGATTCTTTCTAGCACACCTATTGTATCCCTTGGCTCTATATTCCTTTTCAATGCCTTAATGACACGGATATCTTGATAAGTCATGACTCCATTAATTTTGACTAAAAACATATTAATTAAACATTAATTTTAACATAACCGTAATATTCATAATATAAACACTTACATCGGCGGTTAAATCCAGAGCATTTGTGTCTGTATCAAGGAGAAATTTATACATATGAACTGCGTCTCTGGTACCAACTGTAACAACCCGACTAATTTAAAGACCTCGGACCTTTAAAACTACTAAGACATAACTACTATTTTTGGATATATACATAAAATAATAGAACTTTATTTACTAATACATAGAAAATTTGAAAATACGGGATCCCGTTGTTTATACATAAAATCATAAAGAAAACAACATTTATTTAAATATTCAAGTACTAAATGTGAAAATCATAAATACATAATTAAAAGACTCAAATGTCAATGTCATCTTCGATCGATCCCATCGGTTCATTCATTTAGTTCCTCGCCCAATACACATGCCAAAGCCACCTTGGATCTGTCCCGCCTTCCATGTTCATTTACCTGCTCAATCTAAATAAAGAGGAATGAGCCTAATGTCCACTAAGGAAAAACTACAAAACATAAAACATAAGACATAAAACATAAAAACATAAAATAGACTACAATATTAATGGTCATTAACTCATTACCATAGTATGTGATGGAAACTGCTATAGTCTTCTTAACTACTATTTTAGAGGTAGGTTTAGACACAACTATAGTCTATGATAATTGTGGATGCCAAAAATCCACCAAAAAGAAAAAATCTTTAAGTCCATCGTTGGAATACAGTCAAAAGGTCACTTAGTCATGTTATTGGATTCGGGCCCATAAGTCTTGCGGAACCGGGAGATTGCCCCGAGGGAAGCATCACCTTATGAGCCATGAAGTATGGCCTTGTTAGGCTAAGGGCCAAGCCACGCATTGCAAAAGGGCAAGTGCAAGAGGGCCTTGAGTAGCGAGGCCCAACTTGTCTTGAGCCATGCTCCTCTCATATACCAATGTGGATGCTCGAAATTCAACAGTTATAAAATGGCCAAAAGCACAAGATAGACTCCCATAAGCGCCTCGTGGGTACGCCAGATATGATACGGGCATATCGCACCAACTGTTCAAGGGCCTCGTCTCGCACCCCTGCACGCCATGGCCTCGCGTACCCCCGCACCGTGGCCTCGCGTGCCCTGCACGGCACGGCCTCGCGCCCCTGCGCCCACGGTCTCGCGCCCCTGCACCCTCGGCCTCGCGTGCCCCATGCCATGGCCACGCATGCGCGCGCCCCACGGCCTTGGGGGCCCTGCGCGGCACGGCCTCGCGCCCCCGCGCCCACGGCCTCGCGTGCCCCGTGAGGCACGGCCTCACGCCCCTGTGCCCACGGCCTTGCGCTCGTGCGCCCTCGGCCTCGCGTGCCCCGCGCCATGGCCTCACATGCGCGCGCCCCACGGCCTCGCGTGCCCTGCGCCATGCCCTCGCATGTGCACGCCCCACGGCTTCATGCCCCTGCGCGGCACGGCCCTTCAATACATAAAGTGCCTCATTCCCTATACCTCGATGTGGTCTCTATTACGAAGGCCTATCGAGGCCCCAACAGTTGGAGGTAAAAGCCTAAGTATGATTCCGAAAGGTCACGATGGTACAATCTTGTACGGGGTACGGCTTGTAAGACTCCGTACGTCTGACCGTGGCACTCATGCTAGTCAGGTAGTGGGAACACTAGAAGAAGAGACATGGCCTGCATACTCCCAATCAGATGTCAGAGTCGACACCACTATCACCTGTACCACTCCTCTGACATTCGTACGGTAGAGTAGTGGAGACCTCCTCATGGTACCTGGCTATGTACTAGTATCTGCCCCACTACCCCTGAGACCACTCTCCTGACAGAGTACTTGTGTACAACCTGGTCCCATGGACCACCATGTATCCAAGGCCATTGGAGCCTACTATAAAATGAACCCCACTTCCACAGAGAAGGGGGTTGGAGAATTCATTGAAGGCAGAGGCTATTGAGAAATATACATTTTTCACTCCATTGTTGATCTGTTTTTACTTGTCCTTAAAGTTTATCCTAAGTTCTTATATAAAAGATCACCTGACTTACCGTTGAGTTTTCCGATCTAATTTCGTTGGCGAGATTTCACCGTCAACAGTTTAGCGTCGTCTGTGGGAAGAACAAGCATCAAGCCAGTATTCTTCCATCACTTCCAACAAAGAAAGATGTTAAGACATTCAAAACGCCTACGGGAAATACAAGAGGTTGAGGTTCACCGAGACAAAGTAGAGCGGAGGACCTCTGAGAAAGACCCCCCTCCGCCCGAGCATGGAGGTGGGCCAGAAGAACCTTTTCCCCCAGGGGAGGAGAGGGAAGCATCGTCCCCAGCTATCCAGCCCAACGGAGGTCATTCAGAGCCACTAGTGAATCCACTTAACCGGCCCTGATTGACCCCACGCTCAGGCCACCAGTACCCCAGTCCCTCGACGCACTAGCCAGGCAAGGGTCCCGGGGTACGCTCGGTAAGTTCCAGCTCAAGGACGTGCTTCTACAAGGATGAGATTCACGAGTTGCATAAAAAGACTACAAGGCTGGAAACCATGATAGAGAACATGCAGGAGGTTTTAAACGACCTACTGCAAGGGAAGTCAAGCATACCCCTCCCAAAGCGTAAAGGGAAGGAGCATGAAAAAGGGGAAAACACTATCCCCATAGACGATGGGGGAACCCAACTTTCCACCAGTAAAACCCCTCAGGCAAAGTACCATGGGGGACAAAGGCCGACGAAATGTCCCCAGGAGCAAAGGCAGAGAGAAGATGATGGTCGTAAGAACGAGGCCGAAGTCCCCTCAAAAGAGGCACCCCCTGGCCTAAGAAAAGAGCTCCATGGGAAGAGGTCAGAAGTAAGACACGCACCCCCCGCGGTTCCCCCAAGGAACACGACCAAGGCAAGGGATCAGCCCAAGAACCCGCAAGACTCCACATGCAAAAAGAGTAGGGGACTAGACACCAAAATGCGAAGCCCTCGAGGCAAGATCACCACTGCGCTTGGGGGGCACATGGATGACGAAGAATTCGACCGTGACTCACCCTTCACAAGGGAGATTCAAGCTGAGCAAGTGCCCACTGGCTTCAGAGAGCCTCGCATGACTCCATACGAGGGTACTACAGACCCAAAATATCACATAGACTCCTTCAATAACTTGATGAGGTTAAGAGGGGTCAACAACAGGGCAAAGTGTCATTGCTTTTTCGTTACGCTTAAAGGAGTGGCGTACAAGTGGTTCAAGAGGTTAAGGCCAGGAACAATCGAGTCATGGCAACAATTCTCTGATGAATTTCTTCAGCAGCACCATGCAGCCTGTGATTACGTCATGCCAACTACCAACCTCGCTAACATAAAACAAGGCGAGAATGAAAGTCTGAAGGACTACGTCCATAGGTTCAGTATGGAAGCAACAAAGGTGGGAGATTTAACCAAAGTGGAGCTCAAGATGGCTATTGCAGCCGGAGTTTGTCCAGGAAGCAAGTTATGGGGGAGCATGCTCAAAAGAGAAGTTTCGAATTTGGATGACTTCAAGAGAGAGCACAGAAGTACATACGTGTGGAAGAGGGCCATAAGAACTTCCATGTCGAAGAAAGCGAACCTTCCTCCAGTGGCCATACTACCAATACATCTGGAGATTCCATATAAAGGGGGCATTGTGCTAGAGGGGTCGCTGACCATGTTTGAGATCGAACGAAGACCCTCTAGCCATGAAAGTCCCCACCCGAGGGCAAATCACCTCAAAAGCAGATGCCTCCAAAAAGGGTCTCCAAAGTAGACGCCACCAAAAAGGGTCTCCAAAGTAGACACTTGTAAAAAGGGTCTCAAAAGTAGACGCTTGCAAAAAGGGTCTCAAAAGTAGACGCCACCAAAAAGGGTCTCCAAAGTAGACGCTTGCGAAAAGGGTCTCAAAGAAGACGCTTGCAAAAAGGGTCTCAAAGAAGACGCTTCCGAAAAGGGTCTCAAAGAAGACGCTTGCAAAAAGGGTCTCAAAGAAGACGCTTGCAAAAATAATACTATGCCTAATGACGAGAAGGACGCTTCTCGCAAGATATAATAAGCGCGCGCGAAAATATATAAAAGGATAACTAGAACCCAAGGTGCACCAAAGAGAGACCGATCGAACCCCCTTTCGCGTGGGTTCCAAAGGACCTCGAGCATAAAAAATATATATATACACATAATAAAAAAATCAAAAGAAAGAGAAGAGTCTACAAGAACGCCTAAATGCCTCCCTATAGACTGGGGGGCAAGTGTGGATGCCAAAAATCCACCAAAAAGAAAAAATCTTTAAGTCCATCGTTGGAATACAGTCAAAAGGTCACTTAGTCATGTTATTGGATTCGGGCCCATAAGTCTTGCGGAACCGGGAGATTGCCCCGAGGGAAGATTCACCTTATGAGCCATGAAGTATGGCCCCCGCACCGCGGCCTCGCGTGCCCTGCGCGGCACGGCCTCGCGCCCGTGCGCCCTCGGCCTCGAGTGCATCGCGCCATGGCCTCGCGTGCTCGCACCCATGCACCCTTGGCCTCGCGTGCCTTGCGTGGCATGGCCTCGCGCCCCCGTGCCCATGGCCTCGCGCCCGTTTGCCCTCGGCCTCGCGTGCCCCGCACCATGGCCTCGCATGTGCTCGCCCCACGGCCTCGCGTGCCCCTGCGCCCACAGCCTCGCGCCCCCGCGCCCACGGCCTCGCGCCCGTGCGCCCATGGCCTTGCGTGCATAGCGCCATAGCCTCGCATGTGGGCGCCCCACGACCTCGCGTGCCCCGTGCGGCACAGCCTCGCGCCCACGACCTCGCATGCCCCGCGCGCATTCCTTAACATGCACGCGCCCCAAGGCTTCATTCCCCTACGCGACACGGCCCTTCAATACATAAAGTGCCTCACTCCCTATACCTCGATGTGGTCTCTATTACGAAGGCCTATCGAGGCCCCATCAGTTGGAGGTAAAAGCCCAAGTATGATTCTGAAAGGTCACGATGGTACAGTCTCGTACAGGGTACGGCTTGTAAGACCCCGTACGTCTGACCGTGGTACTCATGCTAGTCAGGTAGTGGGAACACTAGAAGAAGGGACATGGCATGCATACTCCCAATCAGATTGTCAGATTCGACACCACTATCACCTGTACCACTCCTCTGACATTCGTACAGTAGAGTAGTGGAGACCTCCTCATGGTACCTGGCTATGTACTAGTATCTGCCCCACTACCCCTGAGACCACTCTCCTGACAGAGTGCTTATGTACAACCTGGTCCCATGGACCACCATGTATCCAAGGCCATTAGAGCCTACTATAAAATGAACCCCACTTCCACAGAGAAGGGGGTTGGAGAATTCATTGAAGGCAGAGGCTATTGAGAAATATACATTTTTCACTCCATTGTTGATCTGTTTTTACTTGTCCTTAAAGTTTATCCTAAGTTCTTATATAAAGATCACCTGACTTACCCTTGAGTTTTCCGATCTAATTTCGTTGACGAGATTTCACCGTCAACAATAATGATAAAACCTCAGGAATTGCTATCTAAGCAACCATATTTCCCAAGCGACTAAAAGACATAAAAAGAACTTACATACAAACACATAGCACATAAAATCTAACTTTTTTTCCTTACAAAAACTGAGGTATTGGAGACAAGTGCAAGATTGGAAACTTCTAAAAATAAAAAGTAAAATCATAAGTTTTCTAAAGAGAAGAAGATGAAAAGAATATCTAAACCATCGAAATAAGGACTTACCAAAAACCTTAAGTTTCAAAGAAATAGAATTCCTAACCAAAAACCATTACAACGAGTTAGGATATAAATAAAAGGAAAGAATAAGAAGAATAGAAATAGATTAGACCTAAGGATTAAGAGTACCTTAGATAGCTTAGAGCTTCGGTCTATACCTCAAACACTGAAATCACATTATAGCTTACTTCCTAAGTGTTTAGAAAAGCCTAGATTTGAAAGCTTTAACCCCAAAACCCTAGTGTTTCTCTCTAGAACAAAAATAGTAGCTTGGAGGCTCTGAAAAGTGCTTGAAAGATGATGAAAATGACTGAGTGAAGTGTCCTATTTTTAGAGTTCAAGGAGTGAAACTAACTCCCATTAAAATGAATAAATAAATGAATAAAAATGGGATTTTTCGCTCAACAAATGCCCTGAACTCGGTCAAAATCATTCAAGAGAAAGTACAAGCTGTTGAGGGTTGTTTCGAGCTTCGGATTCCACAGAGTTTCAAACTAAGCCATTGTAGCCGATATTGTAACGCCCCAATTTCCTGAGATGTTACTTAGGGATTCCATTTAAAATAATAAACAATAAATACTTTAAGACACTAAAAGAATATATTTATTAAAAACTTAAAAAGACAATGAGATCTCATTATTTAAAAATAAAAATGTTGGACGCCAGGTTTAATAACAACAACATAAAGAAAATAAATATTCAAGTCTAAAAAATTTAAAACATAACATTTATTTCTAAAAATATAAAATAATTGGAACCCAGCCTCTAACATGTTTCGTCCATGCCTCGAGCCCACACCACTCACTGCTTCGCTTTGCCTCGACCTGCACACAGAGTACCTGTGAGCTAACACCCAGTAAGAAGAGCTATGTATGACATAACTCCCCAAACCAAAAAACATAAACTTCAACTAAACATAAATAAACATCATAAAAATAATAATCATCATGCGATATATAAACACAATATCACACTAACATAATGTGTGTTATACTCACACACATAAATACTAACTAGTCCTGTTGATCAGACATGAAATGTAATATGCCTTGCCTGCATACTCACACTCTGCATTCCCACGGTGGCACTAGTCTAGCCTGCACTATACTCACACTCGGTCGTTCCCTTGAGACATCGTTGCCCTGCCTGCACTATACTCATACTCGACAGTTCCTGTTAGGAACGAGTTTCCTAATACGCAACGGAAAGGTGGTGGGGTTGGCCTAGTGTACAAAAAAAAATTGTAACATATTTAAACTACCTTTAAATATGCGGATCCATTAATATACATACATTAATCATAAGCAAGATAAGAATAGAAATCATATCTCTTGAAGCCTATCAAGTGTCCTTGCTATCTTTTCGTAATAAGAACAATCTTCCTATCCAAGCTGCTCCTTAGTACTCACATCAAGATCTTCCAAAGTATTCTCTACACCTCAAGAAGTGTGTGGGCACTTAGAGAATGAAGGATAGTTTATTTGTGATTCTGCTTGACGTACTCAACACATGAGATCAAGAGAATAGACCTGAAAATTGGTTCTTTATTTTTCAGGGAGAGAAAACTATCGTTCTATTTTTCACAGAGCGAATAGACTCGGTTTTTTGAGTTATCTAAGTTATCTGTATATTTTCTGATTAGTCATACTTAAAAGAAAATATTCAAATTTAAAAACTAAATTTGTAACCAACTTACAATGTACTTTTAAATTAATTAATTATTTTATTAATGAAAATATCCAAAAACTAATTTTTTGAATTATCCATTAATTAATTAAATAAAAATGAAAATCATATCCTTGAAAAATAGCAGTACACGCCACACACAGTCCAAGGACTGTGTGTGCACGTGTACCACCCCTATTTTTAGGGATGTTGGTTTTTTCAATTTTTATTTAATTATTTATTCAAACTACTTTGTTAAATAAGATCTAACAACCTGATAACTAATTCAAATTTAAAGTAAATATCGTTTTAACTAATTATCAAATATAATTAATTATTTGAATAAATATTAATCTTTTAAATTCAAATCAAATTTGAACTTATCAGATTATTATCTCCCACTTAAATAAATATATTTAATTAATTCTACTAATTAATTAAATCCAATATTTTCGAAAAATAAATATTTAATTTATTATAATTTTGAAAATTATAATTAATTAATTATTTAATTAAATTTCGAAATTAATTTAATTATTTAATATAATTTCAAAAATTATACAATAATTAAATATTAATTAATTGTGTTAACTACAACTAATTTGTAATCACTATTATCATATAATTGCATATTTGGCCCGAAGAACAAATTTCTTCTTAAATATGTCTTTAAACTATTTTTCCCCTCATATCAACTCTTACCTTGAATAGTGTTGATAGAGCCGCTATGGGGACCTATGAACCTATAATTCCAAGCTCCAATAAATTTGAGATTATTAATTAAACTCTTTAATTAAATAATCTTAATTTATTAATCTCATGATTATTCCACTATAAATATGAGAATGCACTCTTGTAATTATGGACATTTCATTTACTGAGTACTTTATAATTATAAAGCATCCATTGATATAATCATTGCATACAAATTGACCCTCTAATAATGGTTCATAATTAATCGTGAATAAAATTATCATTTTACCCTTTTAATTATCTCTTGTTTCCTTAAGTACCATTGACTTTACTAGTGAAGGTTAAGTCATACTTAAATTATGAATTTGAGCTCAATAACCTTTCAGTCACAAAAGTAAACCCTTAAGAGAACCATTATTCAATCTCTTGCGAGAAGGCATAGATTATGTTGACGGTGAGAACTCGTCAACCAAGTTAAGTTA
This sequence comes from Humulus lupulus, assembly GCF_963169125.1. Lineage (NCBI taxonomy): Eukaryota > Viridiplantae > Streptophyta > Magnoliopsida > Rosales > Cannabaceae > Humulus > Humulus lupulus. The sequence goes on along the minus strand of NC_084794.1, from coordinate 84,780,479 downwards.
GAAAAATAGAAATGTAGAGATTATCAAAAGAAAAACTTCAAAGATCTAATTAAGAACTCAAAGAACAATTGCAGAAAGAAAATGGTGAAATGAACTTGTATTTCATATAGTGTAGTGCTACAGTATTTTTTCCAACCCCCTCCCATGTGGAAGTGTGGTTCCTTTTATAGTGGGCTCTAATGGCCCCTGATACATTGTGGTCCAGGGGACCAGATGGTACACAAGTACACTGTCAGGAGAGTGGTTTCAGGGGTAGTGGTGTTGGAAGAGTGGGGGTTTTCTCTAGTACGTGTCAGGGGTCTGCAAAAGTACTCCTGTCTTGGTACCATATTATGCCTCCACTACTTGTTGGGTACGAATCTCATAAGCATGTTGAGGGAATCCTGACCATGTACCATTCTTGAATGCCACTACCTGTCTAGCATGGACACCATACCATAAATATTCTAACTCTTCTTGCTCCATGGTCAACACGTGGACACCCCTAAGGATGAGGCTGGTGTGTGAGAGAAGGCCACCACGAGGACCACGGCGTGACTATTGCGCGTGGCGTCTTGGGGGCATCGAGACGCTTGTCTCCTGGTGGTGTCGCGAGGCGAGCGGGACGCGCGGGGAGCGCCGGGCTCCTGGGCGCGCGCGGGGCGCTCGAGGTGCCTTGGGCGCGCAAGATGCTTGGGTTCTTTACCAGTGTCCAAGGTGGAGTGGTCATTTGGATCAGGGTCATTTTGAGCACTAATTTGAGGGTTCAAATGGACTTCAAACATGGTTGCTTTGAACCTTCCAAGGACCTTAGGCATGAGATGTGGGTTCTTTACCAGTGTTGAATTTTGAGCATCCACACTTGGCCCCCAGTCTAGGAGAGGACCTTTAGGTGCTCTGGTAGACTCTTCTCTTTGATTCTTATAACTAGGTCTTTATGCCAAGCCTATACCGTGGCTCAGCGATTTGCCGACTCGGCTCACAACCTTTCCACATCGAATGCAGAGAGGGACCGTCTTGCGGTTCGAGTCCAGGAGCTTGAGGGGGAGCTCGCTGAAACTTGGTCTATGCTAGAAAAGGCCTTGGCGAAAATTTCTGCCTCATCAAAAAAGAAGAAGAGGGCGATTGCCAAGGCCACGATGTTGCGGGAAAGGGTCACCATCCTAGAGGCCGAACTCCAGGGTGCCAAGGTTACTACAGCTGCGTCGCAGGAGAGGGTCGCTTCCTTAGAGGGCGAACTTGAGGGTGTTAAGGCTGTTGCAGTCACGTCGCAGAAGAGGGTCGCTTCCTTAGAGGCAGATAGGGAAGCTATTGAATATAGGTCCATAGAGCGCGCCCTTTACGGTGTATGGAGGCAGGATCCAAACTTCGATTTCTCCTCCTTTGGCGACCACGTCGTTGCATGGGCGGCTGGGTGGAACGCCCGTAGCAGGTGTCGTGGCTGGTGCGTGAGGCGAGGCAAGGTGCACGCAAGAAGCCTAGCGAAGTGCCCTGCATAGCGAGAGGGTTCAGGGTCCTTAGAGTGTCTCGCATAGCGAGGCAGCCCTTTGGGACCTATGTTCGGATGCATGCGTCTATGCATGCGGGACACGGGAAGTCTAGCGAGGCTGCACCCCATGTGATCACTTGGAGGTAGAAAGCAAAGTCTCGCGTAGACATGACGCGCGTAGGAGGCCAGCCGTGAGCCTCGCATAGCGAGGGTGGCTCTCTTGGATGGAATTCACAAGGGAAGAATTCCTATATTCACAGCTCCGGTGCCCTCGACATCTCTCAGCGTCAATACAAGTAGGGCCTCGCTATGCGAGGGCCTCGTGCACTTGCCCTCTCGTGACGCGTATCTTAGCCTCTTAGCCTAACAAGGCCATACTTCACGGCTCATAAGGTGATGCTTCCCTTGGGACAATCTTCTGGTTTCACAAGACTTACAGGTCTGAGCCTGATAATGTGACTAAGTGACCTTTAGCCTTGTATTTTAACCATGTACTGGAGATTTTATTTTTATGGTAGATTTTTGGTATCCACACTTGCCCCCCAGTCTATAGGGAGGCCTTTAGGCATTCTTGTAGACTCTTCCTTTTTTTTTTTCTTTTTTTTTTTGTATTTATCATGCTCGAGGTCCTTAGGAGCCCACGCGAAAGGGGGTTCGATAGGTCTCTCTTTGGTGCACCTTGATCGTATCTATAAGGATATATTGACCCCTTGGGTTCTAGTTATCATTTTATATATTTTCGTGCGCACTTATTATTTCTTGTGAGAAGCGTCCTTCTCGTCATTAGGCATAGTATTATATTTGCAAGCGTCTTCTTTGAGACCCTTTTTGCAAGTGTCTTCTTTGAGACCCTTTTTGCAAGTGTCTTCTTTGAGACCCTTTTTGGAAGCGTTTACTTTGAGACCCTTTTTGCAGGCATCTACTTTTGAGACCCTTTTTGCAACCGTCTGCTTTGGAGACCCTTTTTGCAGGCATCTACTTTTGAGACCCTTTTTGCAAGCGTCTACTTTGGAGACCCTTTTTGCAAGCGTCTACTTTTGAGACCCTTTTTTGCAGGCGTCTACTTTTGAGGCCCTTTTTGCAATTTTTGAGGTGATCTCCCCTCGGGTCGGGACTTTCATGGCTAGATGGTCTTAGTTCAATCTCAAACTTGGTCAGTGACCCCTCTAGCATGACGCCCCCTTCTATATGGAATCTTCAGACGTATTGGTAGTAAGGCGACTGGAGGAAGGTTCTCTTTCTTCAACATTCGAGTTCTTATGGCCCTCTTCCACACGTATGTACTTCTGTGCTCTCTCGAAGAAATCATCCAAATGCAAAACTTCTATTTTGAGCATGTTACTCCATAACTTGCTTCCTGGTCGCACTCCGGCTGTAATAGCCATCTTGAGCTCTGCTTTGGTTAAGTTTCCCACCTTCGTTGCTTCCATATTGAACATATCGATATAGTTCTTCAGACTTTCATTCTCGCCTTGTTTTATGTTAGCGAGGCTGGTAATTGGCATGACGTAATCACAGGCTGCATGGTGTTGCTGAAGAAATTCATCAGAGAATTGCTGCCATGATTTGATTTTTCCTGGCCTTAACCTCTTGAACCACTTGTACGCCACTCCTTTAAGCGTAATGACAACGCAATGGCACTTTGCCCTGTTGTTGACCCCTCTTAACCTCATCAAGTTATTGAAGGAGTCTAAGTGATATTTTGGGTTTGTAGTACCCTTGTACGGAGTTATGCGAGGCTCTCTGAAGCCAGTGGGCATTTGCTCAGACTGGATCTCCCTTGTGAAGGGCGAATCACGGTCAAATTCTTCGTTATCTTTGTGCCCCCCAGGTGCAGTGGTAATTTTGTCCCAAGGGCTTTGCATTTTAGTGTCTAGTCCCCTCCTCTTTTTGCTTGAGGAGTCTCGCGGGTCCTCAGACTGAACCCTTGCTTTGGTGGTGTTCCTCAAGGGAACCGCGGGGGGGCGCTTCTTTTGAGGTGAGTTCTGCTTCGTTCTTACGACCATCATCTTCATTCCACCTTTGCTCTTGGGGGCATTTTGTCGGCCTAGGTTCCCCATGGGACCTTGTCGGGGGAGTTTTACTGGTGGAAATTTGGGTTCCCCCATCGTCTATGGGGACAATGTCTTCCCCTTTTTCACGCTCCTTCTCTTTACGCCTAGGAAGGGGTATGCTTGAATTTCCTTGCAGTAGGTCGTTTAAGACCTCCTGCATGTTCTCTATCGTGGTTTCCAGCCTTCGAGTCTTTTTATGTAACTCTTGAATCTCATCCCTGTAGAAGCAAGTCCTTGAGCTGGAACTTACAGAGCGTACCCCGGGACCCTTGCTTGGCCCGTGCGTCGATGGACCTGGGTCTTGGTGGCCTAAGCGTGGTGCCACCGGAGGCCGGTGAAGTGGATGCACTGGTAGCTCTAAATGACCTCCATCGGGCCAGGGATGATGCTTCCTTCTCCTCCCTTGGGGGAAGAGGCTCTTCCGATCTACCTCCATGCTTGGGCGGAGGGGGGTCTTTCTTGGAAGCCCTTCGCTCTACTTCGTCCCGACGAATCTCATCATCTTGTATTTTTCGTAGGCGTTTTGAACGTCTTAGCATCTTTCTTTGTTGGAAGTGATGGAAGAACGCTGGCTTGATGCTTGTTCTTCCCACAGACGGTGCCAAACTGTTGACGGTGAGAACTCGTCAACCAAGTTAAGTTAGAAAAATAGAAATGTAGAGATTATCAAAAGAAAAACTTCAAAGATCTAATTGAGAACTCAAAGAACAGTTACAGAAAGAAAATGGTGAAATGAACTTGTATTTCATATGGTGTAATGCTACAGTATTTTTTCCAACCCCCTCCCATGTTGAAGTGTGGTTCCTTTTATAGTGGGCTCTAATGGCCCCTGATACATTGGGGTCCAGGGGACCAGATGGTACACAAGTACACTGTCAGGAGAGTGGTTTCAGGGGTAGTGGTGTTGGAAGAGTGGGGGTTTTCTCTAGTACGTGTCATGGGTCTGCAAAAGTACTCCTGTCTTGGTACCATATTATGCATTCACTACTTGTTGGGTACGGATCTCATAAGCATGTTGAGGGAATCCTGACCATGTACCATTCTTGTACTGCCACTACCTATCTAGCATGGACACCATACCATCTGTATTCTAACTCTTCTTGCTCCATGGTCACCACGTGGACACCCCTAAGGACGAGGCTGGTGTGTGAGAGGAGGCTACCATGAGGACCACGACGTGACTGTTGCGTGTGGCGTCTTGGGGACTGCGAGACGCTTGTCTCTTGGTGTTGTCGTGAGGCGCGCGGGGCATGCGAGGCGCCTGGGGTGCGCGGGGAGCGCGAGGCACGGGGCACGCAAGGCACAGGGCGCGTGAGATGCTTGGGTTCTTTACCAATGTCCAAGGTGGAGTGGTCATTTGGAGCAGGGTCATTTTGAGCAGGGTCATTTTGAGCACTAATTTGAGGGTTCAAATGGACTTCAAACATGGTTACTTTGAACCTTCCAAGGACCTTAGGCATGAGATGTGGGTTCTTTACCGGTGTTGAATTTTGAGCAGCCATAGATTCCTTATATGTATACTATGTCCCCAGCGATCTACATTAATGAGTTCCCAAAACAAAAGTTTTTAGCCTGATCATTCTGACAGACCCTAACGAGTGAATCAAAGAACTCATATAACATAAACATGAGTTCATAATAACTTCAATTAAGATCTATTTGTATATGATCATCAGTTGATATATTTAATTAATACTTCGAAACGATATTTAACTAAGTATTAATAAACATATCTGGTCCAGTTTTATATATTCTCTAATATATAAAGCACCTCCATTAGAGTGTCCTACCACACTAGTGATCCGGATCTAGATCATATGTATTCATAATACTAGTGGACCGTACTTGCAGTAATTAATCTAAATATTACATAACTTGTTTTACTGCGAACTATTCAAGTTCATTTATCTCAAACACAATCCCCCCTTACCAATACGTGTTTGAGATCACATATATGAACTTAGGAATTTTTATGATATTTACATACTATTGTCACAGAATAATATAGTCCATAAAATATATGCATAACAAATTCAATTTATTTATTTATTTCATAAAACAATGTCTACTACATATGTTTTCAGGGCAAAATTCCCAACAATCTCCCACTTTCCCTAAAGCAAAAGAGGCATCTCTCTCATTCCCATGTTTCTTACATGCTCCTTAAAAGATTTTATGGATAAAGTCTTTGTGAAAGGATCTGTAAGATTATGCTCTGAAGCTATCTTCATAACTGCAACATCTCCTCGATGAACTATCTCTCTTAGCAAGTGATACTTCCTCTCGATGTGATTTCCCCTCTTATGACTCTGTGGTTCCTTTGAGTTAGCTACTGCCCCACTGTTGTCACAGTATAGGACTAGTGGCTTATCCACATTTGGTACAACTTCCAGATCAGAATCATACTTTTTGAGCCACACAGCCTCCTTAGCTGCTTCACAAGCTGCTATATACTCGACTTCCATGGTGGAGTCTGCAATGCTGGTTTTTTTAATACTTCGCCAGACTATCGCTCCTCCTCCAAAAGTAAACACTAACCCAGAAGTCGATTTCGAACTATCTTTGTCTGATTGAAAATCAGAATCAGTGTAACCAGTTGAGTTCAGGTCTCCACCTGAATATACAAGCATATAATCTCTAGTATTTCTAAGATACTTGATAATATTATTCATTACAGTCCAATGACACAATCCAAGATTGGATTGATAATGGCTGACTATCCCTACTGCATAACAAATGTCAGGTCTTATACACAACATGGCGTACATCAGACTGCCTACTGCTGGGGCATAGGGATACTGACTTATGTCTCTTCCTGAGGTGTTTTGGGACACTGCTCCTTAGAAAGGAATACTCCAAAACGGGTTGGCATATCACCCTTTTTGGAGTTTTGCATATTAAAGCGTTCTAGAACCTTATCAATATAAGTTGCTTGAGACAGTGCCAAAGTTGTGTTCTGTCTTTCTCTAAGAATCTTAATGCCCAGAACATACTTGGCTTTTCCCAAATCTTTCATTTGGAATTGTTCAACTAACTAGTTCTTTACCTTTGATAATGATGTTACGTCATTTCCAATCAGTAATATATCATCAACGTAAACAACGACGAATACTAGTACACCATCTTTGATTTGTTTATAGACACTAGGTTCGTCAACGTTTTGTTCAAAACCAAATTTTTTAATTGTGTAATCAAATCTAAGATTCCAAGATCTAGAAGCTTGTTTGATTCCATAAATGGACTTGAGAATCTTGAAAACCTTTTGCTCTTGACCTTTTAATTCGAACCCTTCTGGTTGAGACATGTAAATGGTTTCGTCAAGGTAGCCATTCAAAAAATTTGTTTTGACATCCATTTTCCAAATCTCATAATCCATGCACACAGCTATGGACAAGAGTATATGAATGGATTTTAGCATGGCTACAGGAGAAAAGGTTTCTTCATAGTTAACCCCTTCTTTCTGTGTGTAACCTTTGGCTACAAGCCTTGCTTTGAAAGTCTCAACTTTCCCATCCGCTCCTCTTGTCTCCTTGAATATCCACTTGCAACCAATGGGTTTGATATTCTCAAGTGTATCTTCAAGAACCCAGACAGAATTGGAATACATCGATTCCATTTCTTGGTTCATGGCTTCTTGCCATTTGTTCTTGTTAGAATCATTCATTGCATCTTTAAATGTCAATGGATCGTCTTTGTTTGTGTCAAACACAAGCATTTGAACTTCGTGTTCATATCACGTGGGTTGTTTACTAACCCTCCCACTACGATGAGGTTCTCTACTATTCTGACTAGAACTAGCAGTTTCCTCTTGCCGTTTTTCATTGGTTGTTGCTGGTGACTTTGCAACTTCATTCGAGACCATCTCCCCCAAAACAACCTTATTGCGAGGTTTGTGGTTATTAACATACTCATGTTCAAGAAAAGTTGCATTTGTCGATACAAATGTTTTATTTTCTTTTAGACTATAGAAAATTCCACCTCTAGTCTCTTTGGAATATCCCACAAACATGCACACTTCAGAGCGTGATTCCAACTTCCCGGTCTTTCCTTTAAGCACGTGTGCAGGACACCCCCAAATTCAAAAATGGTGTAAACTAGGTTTACAACCATTCCATAATTCTATGGGTGTCTTTTGGATAGACTTAGATGGAACAACATTCAATATGTATTGAGCACATTGAATCGCATAGCCCCAGAATGACAGTGGTAATGATGAGAAACTCATCATTGATCTAACTATATCTAATAACATTTTGTTCTGTCTTTCTGAAACACCATTTTGTTGTGGCGTTCCAGGTGATGTGAGTTACGATTGAATTCCATGCTCACACAGATGGTCCTCGAATTCAAAATCCAAGTACTCTCCTCCTCGATAAGATCGAAGAGCTTCAAAATCCTAATTGCTTTTCAGCTTCTGCTTGAAATTCTTTGAAATTTCCAAAAGTTTCAGATTTTCTTTGCATTAATTATAGGTAACCATATATTGAATAATCGTCAACGAAAGTGATGAAGTATTCATAACCTCCTCTTGCTTGTACATTAAGTGGACCGCAAACACCTGTATGTACTAGCTGAAGTGGTTCTGTGGCTCTTGAACCGTTAGCAGAGAAATGTGTCTTGGTCATTTTGCCTTCTAGACAGGATTCGCAAATAGGGAGAGATCCAATAGATAGTTCTCTTAAAGGACCATCCTTTACAAGCCTATTTATTCTGTCTAGACCAATATGGCCAAATCTCAAGTGCCACAGATATGTTTCACTATCGAAATCAGTCTTTTGTCGTTTAAAAGATCTAGGATTAGTTGTTTTAAATAATTCATAATTATTAACACTTTGTAGTAACCGAGGTTACCTTTCTCTTAGATCTTTTTATTTATGTGATTATAGGTTGTCTTTATTTTATAGAATAGATTTAACTTGAGTTGTGGTGATAGAATAATGTATAGTTTTTTAAATATTTAGTGGTTATAATTATTATAGCATAGTATAGATTTATGGTATTAGTAGCCTTATTTGTGGGAAAATATGTGATTGTGTAAGAATAAATTAATTATGGTATTATTAAGAATTGTTATGGATTGAGTCTACATAAAGCCCTAAAGCCCAATAAGATTTTGGACTAAGTAAATTCAAATCCAGGCTACCGAATTAGAGTTTGTTATTTTATGGTTAGTTAGCATATTTGTGGATTAGGTTGTTATTTAGATAATTAAATAAAATTTTCGTAACTTTAGGGTGCTGTAACTTCAAAACCGTTTTTGACCCATTTATATTATGATTTTAGAAAAATAGTATTTCCATAAAGTTGTAGATAATTGAATTATCTTTCTAATGGTATAAAGATTGTCTAAATCAGGCTCCTAGAGCTCCAGTTATGTTGATTTTACTATAGGAGAGTCTAGAGTTACGAGATTTAGGTAGTTAGAGGTTGAAATATTTTTCCTAGGTAGTTTGATGTTAGATTATTCCTCAATTATTTAATACAAATATTAATAATATAATTTAGAGATATTTTCTATATAAGTTAGGATTCTATTTTATTTAAATTTAAATTTGGATTATAGTTAGAATGAAATTAAGATTTTTGAGAGCCTATAAATAGAGTTTATTCCTTCTCATTTTTTTTCATTCATTCTTGCTCTTCTTGAGACCCTCATACACACTCTCTCTCCATATTTTTGTCATGCACCACCATCAAAATACAAACCCTAAGTCCAAAATTATCATCACCATTACCTCTTCATATCTTTGAAACCCTAGTACCCAAAGAGGCCACACGACTAAGAGCGCCACCGAAGTAAAAAGTTTTGTGGGCATAGTTAGATACTACAAACGATTTGTTGAAGGGTTCTTCAAAATAGCTACGCCCTTAAAAAAAATTGACAAGGAGGCAAAAGAAATTTGTATGGACAAAGAAGTGTGAAGAAATCTTCCAAATGCTAAAGGACGAGCTCATAACAGCCCCAGTTCTATGCATCCCAAATGACAAGGGCAAGTATGTAGTATATTGCGACGCGTCAAAACAAGGACTTGGATGCGTTTTGATGCAAGACCAAATGGTGGTTGCATAAGCCTTGAGACAACTAAAGGAGTACGAACAAAGGTACCCAACCCATGACTTGGAGTTGGCAGCAATGTTCTTTGCTTTAAAGATTTGTAGGCATTATCTGAACGGAAAGAAGTGCAAGATTTATACAGACCACAAGAGTTTAAAGTAATTCTTTACACAAAGGAGCTCAACATGAAGCAACGAAGTTGGCTGGAGCTAGTTAAGGACTGCGATTGTGATATTTTGTATCATCTGGGAAAGGCTAATGTCGTGGCAGACGTGCTTAGTAGACAGAGTTATGGTAGCATAACGACGCTTAAGAGGATTGCACAACCCTTACAAGATGATATTAAGAAATCCAAAATCGAGCTGATAACGAGACAATTAGTTGATCTCACAATCAAGCCAACATTTAAGGAGGAAATTATGGAAAAACAACAAGAGGATGAGTTTCTTCCTAAGAAAAAGGCAGCACTACAAAGCTCAGAAAAAATGTTGATTTTTCGATAACAAAGTAAGGTATGCTATGATATAGAAACCGAGTGTGTGTGCCGAATCAGGACGTATTAAGAGAAAGTATCATGCGAGAAGCGCACACCACTCTGTATTCACTTCATCTGGGATCGACCAATATTTACAACGATGTCAAGACAATGTACTAGTGGTTGAGAATGAAGAAAGACATAGTAGAGTTTCCAGCAAAATGTCTTACATGCCAACAAGTTAAGCTCGAGGTTTATAGGTCCTTTTTGAGATATTGGACAAAGTAGGGAAAATAGCATATTGTTTGGCTTTATAGCAATCATTAGCTGAAATGCATAATGTATTACATATATTTATGTTGAGAAAGTATGTATCAGATCCATCCTATGTGCTCATTACGAGGCTCTAGAGTTGAAACAATATTGCAGTTATGAAGAACGACCAGTACGCGTTCTACAGTGGGGAACTAAGGAGTTAAGGTCCAAAAGTTACCCTATAGTTAAAATCTTGTGAAGCAATAGCACTGAAGAAAGACAACATGGGAATTGGAGGAAGATATGAGGGAACGGTATCCCAAGGTTTTTAGTAAGTCAAATTTCGAGGACGAAATTTTCTTTAAGGAGGGGAGAATTGTAGTAACAGGGGTTACCTTTCTCTTAGACCTCTTTATTTATGTGATTATAGATTGTCTTTATTTTATAGAATAGATTTAACTTGAGTTGTGGTGATAGAATAAGGTTTAGTTTTTTTTTTTTTTAATATTTAGTGGTTATAATTATTATAGCATAGTATAGATTTATGGTATTAGTAGCCTTGTTTGTGGGAAAATGGGTGAATGTGTAAGAATAAATTAATTATGGTATTATTAAGAATTGTTATGGATCGAGTCTACATAAAGCCCTAAATCCCAATAAGATTTTGGGCTTAGTAAATTCAAATTCATGCTATAGAATTAGAGTTTGTTATTTTATGGTTAGTTAAGATATTTGTGGATTATGTTGTTATTTAGATAATTAAATAAAATTTTCGTAACTTTAGGGTGCTGTAAATTCAGATCCATTTTTGACCCATTTATATTATGATTTTAGAAACATAGTATTTCTAGAAATTTGTAGATATTTGAATTATCTTTCTAACAGTATAAAGATTGTCTAAATCAGACTCTTATAGCTCCAGTTATGTTGATTTTACTGCAAAAGAGTCTGGAGTCACGAGATTTAGGTAGTTAGAGATTGAGATATTTTTCCTAGGTAGTTTAATGTTAGATTATTCCTCAATTATTTAATAAAAATATTAATAGAATAATTTAGAGATATTTTCTATAGAAGTTAGGATTCTATTTTATTTAAATTTAAATTTGGATTATAGTTAGAATGAAATTAAGATTTTTGAGAGCCTATAAATAGAGTTTATTCCTTCTCATTTTTTTCATTCATTCTTGCTCTTCTTAAGACCCTCACACACACTCTCTCTCCATATTGTTGTCGTGCACCACCATCAAAACACAAACCCTGAGTCCAAAATCATCATCACCATTACCTCTTCATATCTTTGAAACCCTAATACCCAAAGAGGTCACACGACCAAGGTTATCTTTCTTATTGTCAAAACCCTACAAGCAAGCATTCAAGGATCTAGAGTTTTTCTTCAAAATCAAGGTTGAGGTTTAGTTAAGTTTTGATTGTGCTTGAGTTTTAGACCTATTAGTTTATGTTTTAATAATGGTATTATGTTTATGAAATAGGGTTTTAAGCGAGATTGGCATATAAATGACTCAAGTATAGTTTATGTGCACTACACTCAAGGTAAGGAAAATTAGGTAGTTTAGTTTATGACCTAGTTTATGTTTTGTATGACCTAACATTTCAGGTACAATAAAGGGTAAGTGTGGTTGGACCTAAGGTGTCCAATGATATATGACAGACTTATGTTCGGTAGGCTCGAATGCCAACATTTTATGATGGACCGAAGTTGATGTCCAGGGCTTAATTGCCACCCCTGTATAAACACTTATCTTTTTATTAAATCTATCTTGTTATTATGACATGATTTATGATTATGACCTATGACTATGACCTATGACTTAGGATATATTTTGATCTTGTAAGATTATTATAAATCAATGTTGTTATGAACTCTTGTATGAACTGATGGTATGATTGTTATGACTATGTGATTATATGATTTGTTATTTATGATGTGTTTATGAATAATGTTATGATTGCAGTATATAATTTATGATCTAGACCTATGTGTGATTTTTAATATGACGGTGATATAGGATACATTATGTCCTTGGTTTCTGTTATGAATATAGTATTGCATGTGAAATTATTCATTGTGAGTTTATGATTGATTTTTGTATGAATTTCTATGTATTTTCCTTACTGGGCTTAGAAGCTCATTCCTTTATTTTATTTTTGCAGAATAAGTTAACCTTAGATGACCGGTGGCGAGCGGATTCCCAATAGCAAGACTGATGTGAATATGTGGGGGTCGTATAGCCGCGTGTTATTTTCTTGGGAAATTATGAACTTTATGATTTAATGTTGCCTAATTTTAATTTTATTTTATTGTGAAGACTATTATTTATTTTTCCTAAACCCGGGTTATATTTATTTTAAATTATCAATAAAGAAGGCAACACTTTTTACGATTTAGTACGTTATTTTTTCGACATATTTATTTCTACAATTATAGTCCATATTTAGGTTGTTACACAATTTGTCATTCATTATAGTATGTAAATTTTGTTTATCCTAAAGCATTTGCACAAGTAAACAGATAATTTCTTTAAATAATAACTAATTTATTAATAAAAGAAATAAATATCATGCAAAATTAGAAATAAGTTTCCGAACATTAATAATCAAAATTACTAATAGTAAACTAAATTTCTAGACTGTAGTTTTCTTTGTTCAAAAGAAATCTAGAATTTCTAAAACAAAAATAAAAATTTAAATTGTTCAACTAACAATAAAAATTTCTAAATAAAACTACTCTCCAACTCCTCCAGCTCTTTACTCACTATTGTAATCCTCATCAGTCTCTTCCTCATTTTCAGGATTCTGATTCTGCAAAAGGAAAAACAAAAGAAAACTAGAGTAGTGGCATATTTTTGAATCTACTATCCAAAAATTTGAATCTGCTATTCAAAATTGAAAAAATATATGTAAATCTTATTACCTTTTTAGTTTGATACAAACGATGACACTCAGCAAAGACTTCCTCTGTCATTGCTCTCCACATCTCATGTGCTGAGTTATAGTGTATATATTTTTCCTTTGTTTCATCAGGCATGGTTGAAAGCATGCAATAACGTGCCAACCGATCGGATTTCATCCAATTTGCATATTTTTCTTCTACTTCATAGCTAGTAGCCAAAGGTGGTTCTGTTGGAATTTTTTTTACAGACGATTGACATCATCTTTTTATAAGAAAAAATGGTCAACTTGCCTCAAAACCAGTGTTGCATATTTTCAGGTTCAAAAACCAAGGATTTGAGAAAGGCATTGGTGTGTAATTCACCAATAGACATATTTTCTGGGAATAAATAAATAAACTAAAATTAATTTATGCATATAATAAATATCAGTAATTTTTGGAATAGAAAACGTGATGCATGAATGCAAAAATTAATGAACACATAAAAAATTAATTACTAATTCCACGATTAATTAATTTGAACATTAATGGACCAGCCTTAGGGTAGGTTAGACTAATTCCAAATTAATTTTGAGACAAACTCTCAAATTTATAAGTGAAAACTTAAATCAATATTTCTCTTTTGACTTATAAACAACTGCTTGTTTGGTCAAGAATACACTAGTCCGCTCGAAAGCCTAATGTACCTTGTGAGTGTAACCCATTATTTTAAATCAATGACTTAACTCAAGAGTGTTCATTAGGGTTAGTCAAACTTGAAATACATCATTAAATCCTATTCTTGAAAAAGAAGTTCGCCTTGAGAATAACATAGTTGGAAGCCTTCCTTAGGGGGACACACGCAATGATGTTGCGAGGCCCTCTCCATGTTACGTCGGTGCTAACTAATAATGGAGACTATGAGACTTATTGCCATAACTCCCTCTCCCACTCACTATTTTAGAATATGTTTTTTCTCAAAACATCTTATGTATTTTAATTGGTTGTAAAAATAAAGTGATATATTTTTACCGAATGATATTCTAATAATTACTAATCAAATTAAGCAAAAATAAAATTATAGAACTATGCCCTAATTAATTCAATTTTATTTTGCTATAATTACTAAGAATATCATCTATAATTTAATAAAATAATTTTATTAAATACTAGAAATTAAACAACTTTTAAAATCTATTTCTGTTCTTGAACTAGTTAAAAACTAGATTTATTATTATATGGTCCATCGTATAATCACATAGGGCAATCCTAAGGCATGTTTTCATTCATATGAGATGCATGCATAATTTTAAATACTGTGTGGGTTATATGTATGGCATGTCAAAAAAATGCATGATAAAGTATTAAACAATTTAATCACATTCAAATATTTAAATAAATAAATACTAACTAACTAAATAAATAAATACAGGCCTGGTGTCTTGGGTATTTCTAGAAAAATTACAACACTTGCAAAAATATACACAAAAAATCTAAGAAACTAAATAAGACCTAAAGGGATCTCTATCTTAACTTTGGGCCTTCACAAGTAGTCTTGATCCATTAAGTCACTTATCCATTTAATTTTGAATTAAACTAACTTTTAATTATCTTAAACAAATTTTAGGAATAATTAACTGGGGCTTTAAAGCCCTATAAGTTATTAGGCCTAGTTTTGAATTTGGGCTTATACAATTAATTCAAAATAAAACAATTTTAATTATGGGCTAAATTAGTTAAGCCTACAATTTAAATAGATAATTTTAGATGCAAGCCATAGGGTTTAAAAATCCTAGGGGCGGTTGCATTTGGTGGCTCGACATGGGGTACAGCAGTAGCTGGGAGGTGCGGCTAGGGTGCACAGGATGTTGCTGGTGCCACAGCATGGGCGCACGGGGCTGGCAGGTGTAGGGACGCGTGTGCGTGCGGCTGGCGTAGGCGCAGAGGCGTGCTAGGCAGGCTGCTTGGCAAAGGCGCGGGGCGCACTGGGCAGGCTGCTTGGTGAGGCGCAGGGGAGCGCTGACCAGGCAGCACGCAGGGGCTGGGAGCGCATGCGACTGGGTGAGGCTAGGGCTTTGCGGCACGGAACCTAGGGCTCGGCCCTTACAGAATTTTTCAAATAATTTTAACGCAGAAAATTTAAATTACAAAAATTCCTATGATGGCTTACATTTTTCATCTAGAATTTTAAGAACATTTCCTAAACCCAAAACACCATATAATTAACGACCCTTAAGAATAAACAATAATCATACATACATCCATCCATTCACATATATTACAATAACATAAGACTGTATATTATGCCCGCATAGTAATTAATGTATGCAGAGATTAATGACCGCTCTAGTACAAATTGTTTGGAACGAGTTTCCTAATACACAGTGGAAAGGTGGTGGGGTTGGCCCAGTGTACAAAAAAAAATTGTAACATATTTAAACTACCTTTAAATATGCAGATCCATTAATATACATACATTAATCATAAGCAAGATAAGAATAGAAATCATACCTCTTGAAGCCTATCAAGTGTCCTTGCTATCTTTTCGTAATAAGAATGATCTTCCTATCCAAGCTGCTCCTTAGTACTCATACCAAGATCTTCCAAAGCGTTATCTACACCTCAAGAAGTGTGTGGGCACTTAGAGAATGAAGGATAGTTTATTTGTGATTCTGCTTGATGTACTCAACACATGAGATCAAGATAATAGGCTTGAGAATTGGTTCTTTATTTTTCAAGGAGAGAAAACTATCGTTCTATTTTTTACAGAGCGAATAGACTCAGTTTTTTGAGATATCTAAGTTATCTGTATATTTTCTGATTAGTCATACTTAAAATAAATATTCAAATTTAAAAAATAAATTTGTAACCAACTTAAAATTTACTTTTTAATTAATTAATTATTTTATTAATGAAAATATCCAAAAACTAATTTTTTTGAATTATCCATTAATTAATTAATTAAATAAATGCTTGTGTACCATCCCTATTTTTAGGGATGTTGGTTTTTTCAATTTTTATTTAACTATTTATTCAAACTATGTCAAATAAGATCTAACAACCTGATAACTAATTCAAATTTGAATTCAAATTTAAATTAAATATCTTTTTAACTAATTATCAAATATAATTAATTATTTGAATAAATATTAATCTTTTAAATTCAAATCAAAATTGAATTTATCAGATTATTATCTCCCACTTAAATACAGATATTTAATTAATTCTACTAATTAATTAAATCCAATATTTTCAAAAATAAATATTTAATTTATTATAAATTTGAAATTAATTTAATTATTTAATATAATTTTGAAAATTATAAAATAATTAAATATTAATTAATTTTGTTAACTACAACTAATTTGCAATTAATTAATTAATCACTATTATAATATAATTGCATATTTGGCCCGAAGAACAAATTTCTTCTTAAATATGTCTTTAAACTATTTTTCCCTTCATATCAACTCTTACCTTGAATAGTGTTGATAGAGTCGCTATGGGGACCTTGTTGGTTTTTATTGATCAAATCAGAGATTATACGCAGCGGAACAACAATCAAATTGTTAATTTAATCACATAAGATTTCTAGATCTACTTCTTCACATGCATATATATATATTGAATCAAAGACATGAATAGAAAAATTACCTCAGGTCCTTCCTTGCTGCTATCTTTTTGTATGGCTAAATCCTTGAGATCTCACACCAAGATCTTCCAAAATGTCCTCAGCACACAAAGAACGAGTGTGGGCTCGCTATACAAACAATAGGCAAAAAACTATTTATCAGATATTCTCAACACATGAGATCTGATAAAGTTTGGACCTAGGTTTTGTAAACTATTTATCACTGTTCTCTTTCTCTGAGAGAGATTTCTAGATAATTTTCTATCATTTAAAAGTTACGTTCTGAAAAACTGATATCCTATATTTAATATATCCAATATATTAAAATAAAATCTTAGTTATTTTAAACAATTTGAAAATAACTAATCAGTTATTAGATTTTTGTTTAAATAATAATATTTTAATCAAATTACAATATCTCATTATTTATTTAATATTTAAATAACTAAAATTGTGGAACCTAGAAACTGATCACAGTCTCTTATGCGTGTAGCACAGTGACTGTGCACTGTGCTACACGTGTACCACATGCTAGTGATGGCATGTGATTTTTCCCAATTTTTATTATTATTTAAATACCAAAAATCCCAAAAATAATTTAATTCAAAATTAATTATATTTTTGTTAAATCAAATAATTAATTAATTACACATAATTAAACAATAATTATGTTTGATACATAGAAAAATATTTTACTTATCACATAAGTCCTTTTTTCCCATTTTTGTATTTACCTTTGTCATTGATTGTTTGAGCTATTTCGGGAACCATGGACCTATAACATTAAGCTTCAATAAATAAACTAAATAATTAAACTCTTTAATTATAATAGTTAATTTATTAATTCTGATATTACTCAACTATAAATTCAGAATTGCACTCTTTATGTTATAGATATACTTATAATAGACGATATATCGCCTTCCCTGTTTTCCCGATGCTCCATGGTTTTGTTAATACAAAGTCGACGTGTTTCCCGTATTAGCATAGACGATATATCGCCCCTAAAACTGTGATATATCGGCTTATGCTTAAATACTAAAGCACGTTTCTGCATGTTTTAAACACACTTAAAGCTGTTTAAACCAATTTGACTGAGTAATACGAGATCCTAGCATCTGATGGAATGTTCTAGACTTTCTTGTTTTATCCTTGATTATTTTATTCATCTAAAACCCTTAATAAACTATAACAACATAAATATTGACTATAATTGTAGAAAATAAAGATGTTAAAAAATTAACGTAATAAATCGTAAACAAATATTGCCTTCTTTATTGATACTTTAAAATAAATATAACCCGGGTTTAGGAAAAATAAATAATAGTCTTTACAATAATATAAAATTAAAATTAGGCAACATTAAATCATAAAGTTCATAATTTTCCAAGAAAATAACACGCGGCTATACGACCCCCACATATTCACACTAGACCAATGCTGACAGTTAAAATGTGTCGCTATTGACTTCAACGCCAACAGTTAATTCTAGACCAATGCTGACAGTTAAAAGGTGTCGCTATTAAGCTCAACGCCGATAGTTAATTTGAGACCAATGCCGACAGTTAATAGGTGTCGCTATTGACCCCAACACCGACAGTTAATAAAAGTTTAATGCCGACAGTCATAAAATGTCGTCAAAATTCAAATAAAAAATTATAATTAATGAATAGTATAATTTTAAAAATATAAACTAAATTATGTAAATATATATTTATTAAAAACTTTTAAAACTAGATTTTTTTTGTTTCTAAATTTTTTATTTACTTTTTTATTTATAATAATTTTTATATCAAAATTTAAATTTATTATTCTTTAACATATCTATAAAATTAACTATATTATATTAACTATATAATTATTTAACATATTTATAAAATTTGTATTAGTTAAAATAGAGTTGTTTTATTAATTGGAAAAATATTGTGAAAAAATTAATGAATAGTATAATTTTAAAAATAAACTAAATTATGTAAATATATATTTATAAAAAATATGTATTTATTAAAAAAAAATTAAACTAGATTTTTTTGTTTTTAAATTTTTCATATTATTATCTTTTGTATTTATAATAGTTTTTATATCAAAATTTAAACTTATTATTCTTTAACATATTTATACAATTAATTATATTATTCTTTAACACATTTATAAAATTTGTATTAGTTAAAAAAGAGTTATTTTATTAATTTGAATAATATTGTAAAAAATTTAATATATAAATTTATTAGTTATGATTTTTTTTATTAATATCTATATATATATATGTTTAAATATTTTTTATAAAAACGTATTGGAGCAAAGCAGACAGTTAAAATGTGTCATTGTTGGGAAAGGGAATTTTTTTAGGGGCAATGCCGACACCTATAAGCTGTCGCTATTGGAGGCAATAGCGACATCTTATAGGTGTCGGCATTGCCCATTAAAAAAATTCAGTTTTCCCCCCAAACCTCAATTTTTCCCTCTTCTTCTTTCTTTCTTCCAGCTGAAATAGTTCCCCCCAAACCTTCTTTCTTTCTTTTCCCTCTTCTTCTTTCTTTCTTCCAGCCGAAATAGTTCCTCCACTTCCAGCCAAAACGTTCTGCCTCCACCAGCCAGCCCACCACGACGCTGTTGACGCCGAACCAGCCTCTCACCCGCCGGCACCGCCTCACCGGTTTTCTCTCTTTCCGTCTTTCGTGCAGCCAGCAACTGGCCACACCCCACGGTCTCTCTCTCTCTCTCTCTCTCTATATATATATATATATTTATATGTTTTTTGCAATTCTAGTTTGGGTGACAAATTTTGCATCATCTTATTCATGAAGCATTACATTACTTGTTTGTAATATATATTGATGGGTTTTAGTTCGTGAGTCTTTTTGTAATGCCCCAGATTTCCTAATATGGTTTAGGACCTTGATT
This sequence comes from Humulus lupulus, assembly GCF_963169125.1. NCBI lineage: Eukaryota > Viridiplantae > Streptophyta > Magnoliopsida > Rosales > Cannabaceae > Humulus > Humulus lupulus. Next base: position 84,760,747 of record NC_084794.1, on the reverse strand, counting down.
AAGAGGCCGGGAGGGCCATAATTGATTTATTATGCTATTTAATGATAATATGCATGTTTAGGTGTATTAAATATGCATGTGAACCCATTTTTGATTAATTGGGTGATTTTCATATTTTTGTCATTTTGGGCATATTTGGCATATATGTGATATGTGTGTGGTGCTTTATTATTATTTTTGGTTATGCTAGGGTTACTCAGCACAAGACGATCCTAGGAGGTAAGCTAGTGGGAAAGTCACAACGAGATGTATTCTTGACTTGGAGTGAGTCAAGGGGTATTTAGAGCATTACCGAGTTATTGGGTAATGGGAATAAATATTTGATGATAAATTGGGAGTTAGTAAGACCAGGGGGAAATTCTGGAGGTTTTGACTATTTTGTCCCCATGGGTGTTTTCAGGACCCCGAGCATTAGGTTTTTGTTTGAGGCTACTTAAGCTTGAAGTAACCTTTTAAGAAATAAAAAGAACGTTCAGTACGTTCTCTCTCCCTCTAAGCTCCAATTTTGTCTCCCGATCGCATTTTCGAAGGAAACTTGAGTTTTAGGACTCGGATTCAAGCGAGGATTGAGGCATAGCGATCCTAGGGAAGATTAGAAGCTTATTAGCCGAAGGATTTAGTTGGGAACAACTCAATTGGAGGTAATTCAAGTTTTAAGTTCTAAGTTTTTAAAGTTTTTAAGCTTGAATTGGACTTTGTGTTTTGACGAGTTTTTGTTAGATTTGAGACTTGGGTTTTGCTGGTTTTGGATCATGGGGATGTTTGGGAACTTTGATTTTTGAGTTTGGATAAGTTTTTGGAAGGTTTTAAAATGGAGAAATCGGGGAAAAATGGCTGGTTCGAGGTTGGGCCGCAGCCCTGTTCTTGGGCGCCACGACCCAAGCTCGATGAAGCAGGTAAAGAGTTTTCAAAAGGCTGGGGGCCGCGGCGCTTGGTGCCATTTTTGGCCAAATTGATGTTTTGTTCAGGGGAACTCAAACCTTAGGCCTCGGGATCATTCCTACTACCCGGTTTAGTGGGAATCGATGTCCCGGAGGCTAGGTCTTGGTTCTGGGATTGGTTTTAGAACTTGAACTCATTGGATCACTGTTTATGGTTGTGACTAGGTTATCACTAGAGGCTTGGAATCAGGATCGTGCTTGTGGCTCGTTTATTGGTAACCTATGCTTGGACCAAAGGTAAGAAAACTGCACCCCGTATGTGACATGCATGGTTATTCTTGATGCATGTTGGATGTTTAAATGTGATGCATGTGATGCACGAGAAACATGTGACTAGGGCATGCCATGAATATTGAATATGAGATTGATCAGAGCTTGAGTCTCTGTGTTTATGCATGATCCTAATTATGCTAGCAATTGTTAAGTAAGCATGCTGAATGCCCTATAATTGGATATTTGATATATGATATATGTTTGGTAGCATTGTTTACTTGTGCATGGCCCTAACTATTCAGGATTGGCATTGGTCGCGTGTTATTGACCTAAGAGCCAGAAACGGCATAAGTGTCATGAACGCAGAGCTGATAAAAGATTAGATCTAATCGACATCAGCATTGAATGACTCATAAGGGGTATTAATGCTGGACCGACCCTAAGTTCGATGAAAATTATAAGCGCTTGTCTAGTCTATGACTAGTTACTCAGAGCCAGGGCCAAAGGCCTAGGTGACTGCTTTGTCACATGGCTAAGGGAGCGGTACCCACGGTTGTGACTCTATGGCCACTCGGTAGGTTTATGTTGGTGACTATTCATCAAATACCTACCTTGTTAAAGCTAGTGAAAGGATCACTTATTTGTAAAGCCTAGGTGACCCTATCGTCACATGGCTAATGGGAACGAAACCCACCTTAGTGACTATTTCAACTGTCACTCTTCGATTTTGGACTAAAAGTCCTGGATGATTATTATGATCATCGATTGATGTTTTATACTCAACATTATGTGAACTTATTTGCATGCGTGATTAAGGTTGTTATTGCTAGGCATGCACTGTATGATTTGATGACATGTTATTACTATTCATGAGTATATTGAGTTTTCTTGCTGGGCTTCGGCTCATGGGTGCTATGTGGTGCAGGTAAAGGCAAAAGAAAGCTGGACCATCCTTGAGTTGGAGAGCTTAGGTGACGATGTGTACATATGCGGCTGCTTGACCGCCACGACCGAGGGTTGAAAGAGGAACTAGGGTTAAACCCTGTTTTGCCGCTTAGAATGGCTGGTTGTAAATATTTCTTGTAATAGACCTTTAAATTTTATTTTTGGGATCCCAATGTATACAGTAAACGTTCTAGTGAAACGTTATATCTTAACCAAAAATTTTAATCCCTAAACCACTAATCATACTTAGTTACACGATTATGGCCAAATGACTCGATTAGCGAGTTTAGCACTGTTTAAAATGCGCACCAGAAATCATACTTAGTTACACGATCCCTGGAGTTTAGGGCGTTACACTTTTGTTTTGTTGTTTTTTATGTGTTTGAATAACTTAATTGAATAAGGAGTATTCCAGAGGAAAGTATTGTCGTATCAGAAACTCAATTTGTACATTTATTTTTATTGACTATTTTCAATATATATCATAAGAAACATCAGTAAATCATTATTAATTATTTTGAGTTTTCTCTAGTACAATTATTCAAAATCGTTTACTTAAAATTATTGTCATGTCTGCACTTCCTAGCATATTCCCCTAGCCGAAAATATGACCTTCAAGCTTATTACGGTAATTAACAAACAATGAATATGAAAACTAAATTAAAATCATACATAGAAAGATTCACAACCATCTTCCTTACCATTTGTCACCAATTAAGCAAACCATCTTCCTTACCAATTCCCTATTTGAGATTTTGAATTTGGGTCCTAATTTGTTTTAGTCATGTTTTCTATTGCCTTAAAACTGTACAAATTAGTTTGATTCTCAATCTAAATTTGGGTAGATAAATCATAAACCATCCAAAACGACAATATATCAAACTTGAATAATATATTTTAAGTCAATAATACATTATTAATATTTAATAATATATTTGATTTTGTATATAGGTTGACTACAAACAAAAGGTAGCAGAAGGAACAAAAGGATCCAAAGATGTCCTAACTTTGACTTTGGGCACCCCTGAGCATTCTGGACGTGTTAGGGGGATGCATAAAGGTGTCACCCCTACCCAATTTTTTAAGACACCAAAGCCTAAGAGAAAAAGTCAGCTCGAAGTAACTACTTTAGAAGATAGCCTCATTAATAGGCTGGAAGAGCAACTTCGACAATCTGATGAGAGGAACCGTCGAACTAAGGAGAAGTTAAATCAATTGATGGAGCAATTTAGATCGACACATAGCAATATCTGTGATTCATCGCATGCATCTGGTTCTTGTGTGGGAAGAGAAGCCTCTAATGTATCACCACCACCACCACCACCACTAGCACCATATGTTGAATAAGAGGTTGTTCCACCAATACTAGCACCACCACCACCACCACTAGAACCCCCTGTTCAACAAGTGCTTGTTCCACCAATACTAGCACCACCACCACCACATGTTCAATCAATGATTACTCCACCAAAACCACAAGTTCCGCCAACTATGCATGAGGTATTCTTATTACCATAATCAACTTAAAAAATGTTAATGCTTAATAATTTCACTATTGTACTATATTAATTATTTCTTTCTAACACAGCATATTAAATGCAAGCTTGCTACAAAAACAAGAGACAACATAGTTGCATCGGGACACATCCTTAAGACTGATAGTACAGATATCCATGGAAAAAAGATGCCTAAAGAAGTTGCTCGTGTAGTCGATGAGGTAGCCCACGATGAGATGGCTAGGCTACAATTTCCTAATTTGAATGCAGGGATCACTTTGGTAGGTCAAGCAGTTGGGGTACCAGTAGCATGGCATAAACATCTTATTATCGACGAAAGTGAGCGGGGACAGGTAATGTCTATAAGTTTTTATCGCCTAACTTATTTTATTTTGAAATTTATTTTATTTTAACTTTTCCTTGGGTCATAAGCAGAAGAGAAAGCAAGAAGATATTGAGGCGATGATACCTTCTACTCAACATCCACAACCCCCAAAGCTTCCGCGTGTAGAGCCATTGACACAAGAGCTAGTGTCAATCTCTCATAATGATTCGACATCTATGTCAAGCAATTTGACCTCTTTATTGAAGTTTGTATCACCATGGGATAATGACTACCACAAGAAGATTAATATCCCATCGCATGTTTTTGGATACAACACGATTGCTACGCTTTTCAATGATGATGTGACACAATTTTACAACATGGACAAGATTGGGCAAACTCCAATGATATTGTATTTGAGGTATATATTCATGTCTTTTATAATTTAAACTTTGAATTATATGCATGCCTTTTATAATTAAATATGATTAATTTCTAGGTTGTTGGATGATATACTACATACCAATGGGTTGGATCATTTGTACGCATTTCAGCATCTAGGTGAAGTTAGTGTAGGTCATGAGAATAAGCGTGCCCAAGCACTTAAAGATCGATATATTCAAATGGGCGAGAATCACTTCCTTATTTGTCCCTGGAATAACAAGTAAGTTTATATTGAGTTTTGAAATGTTATGTTCATATAGTCATCTTCTAAATATTTGATTGTTTGTTTTCTAGTGAACATTGGATGTTATTGCTATTTCAACCTCACTCACATTCAGTGGCGTTCTTGGATCCCATTAACCTTCAATTACGCATTGAGATTAAAAATATAGTTAGGCTGTAAGTTTATATAAGTTTCATTCCTTAAAGTATATTATCGTTTTAATAGTACTTGTTTGCTAATTAAAATACTTTTATTATGTATAGTGCTTTCACGTTATATCATACGGAAAAAGGAAAAAGAGTTGTAAGTCTAAAGTATTATAGTCCAAAAGTAAGTAACATTCAACTTTATAAAACATAAGAATTAAATTATAAGTATACTAACAAGTATATGTAATATACTTTTACATTTGTCTATGTTAATAGTGCCGACAACAACCAAAAACCACAGAGTGCGGTATCTACTGCATTAAGTATACTAGGATCTCATTTCACAACAAAGAACCAGAGCATATCTATCGAATAATGTAATAATTAAATGTGTTTACCTTTTAACTTTAATAAAGTTATATTTTAATTTCCTATATATTTGACATGTAACTTATAATTTAAATTATTCGCAATTCAATTCAGATTTACCATATACTGACGCTAAACTTAATGAAGTTCAGGAAGAGTGGGCAAAATATATTCTACTGCAACTCGCTAAATGATGGCATGCATACTTAGTACCTATGTGAGGGGATTTAGTCATTTTTTGAACTTTGTATTTCTTTTATTAGAAATTTTTAGAACTAATCAAATGCAGAATCAATCTAACAAATTATAGGTAGTTAATTTAGCTTTTTGAGGTGCAACTGTGCTAAATATTCATTTTATGACAAACTTTTTTGGAACTGTGTATTTCTTTTATTTAGAAAGTGTTAGAACTAATCAAATGTAAAGTTAATGTTACCAATGCTAATTTAATTTAATTTTTGATGTGCATTCTTTTACTGCAATTGTTGCGTTGATTTTGAAACCAGGGGCATTGACAACATATTTGCAATGTCCTCTGGGGTGGAAACTTTGCGACAGTTAAAAACTGTCACCATAGACAACAAATCACGACACATAATAATGTCGGCGTTGCCAGCAACGGTGACACCTATTAACTGTCGGCGTTGCCAGCAACGGCGACACTTAATAACTGTCGGCGTTGCCAGCAACGACGACACCTAATAACTGTCGGCGTTGTCAGCAATGGCGACACCTAATAACTATCGGTGTAGCCAACAACGGCGACACCTAATAACTGTCGGCGTAGCTACCATATGCCGGCATAGGAAAATATGATAGTTAGTCGACTGTCGTCGTTGCTGAATAGAGATAGTTAAAAACTGTCGAGAAATCCCGTTTTTGTAGTAGTGTGACTTACCGTTGCCGACGATGGAGAAGAAGGTGGCGACAGCGGCTGTTATGAGAGAGAGCTTCGCCTTAGAGATGGTAAGAATGTGACGAGAGTGAGAGCTTCTACTGAGAGAGAACTGAGAGACTTCGGTTGGGAGAGAAATGAGAGACTTCGGCTGGGAGGGGAGTGTTTAATGCTAGGGGTGTTTTTTGTCCAAAAAAATAGAAATGGCATATCTTTGGGAGAGTAAGTTATGTTGGCATTTTAAAAAAATTAAATATGTTATAGGAGATATAGTGTAAAATTTCCCTTTTAATTTTGTTTTAAATTAATTAGGTTTGTTTTATTTTTAATCTAACTTTTATTTAGTTTTTGTTTAATATTCAAATCAGGTTTTTGTTTATATGTAATTTTATTTTTGATGTATATTTTTTATTTTAAAATTGATTTTTTAAATAACAAAACCAAATAAATATTCAACAAATCATTAAAATGGGGGCAATATATGAATATTAGAAATTTGGACATGCCTAGGGTATCAAAGTATGTAGTTTTTGCAAATATAGGATATCGATTGATAATTATCCAAAACAGATGGTACAAAGTTTGTATTTTGATAAAGCACATTGTACCAAATGAGCATTTACCCAATTATTAAAGCGAAATGTATGAGATCCGATATTGGATTGCATTAATAGCAATATGCTACTTCTTTATAGTGTTAAACACCAATAGTTCCCTTTAGCAATTCTATTAATGTAAATATTAACCTAATTTAAGTACTCCATGTAAAAATCTCTAAACTATATGTATTAATTTAATGCAAATAATAAATTAAAACTTAATTTATTTTTCAATTTTCAACAATAAAAATACATTTTCATTTCACACTTATGAGGTGTAAATAACTAGGAGTTGATCAAAATTAATAGAGGCTGCAATCGGGCAGCCTACAATGCTGCTATATGGAGTTACAACGAATGTCTTTGGTCGCGTGGATAGGCTACTGGAGCCCTCTCAATTGAAGATCTTAAACTTTGAACCACCTTAATTCTGAGTTCCCCCCATAATTATCTTCATTGAGACTTATTTTTAGTTATTTTACCTCTAGGTGTTGTCTGGATTTTCTTTTATTCTCTGTGCTCGTGAGTAGCAACTCATTAGCTTCTATCTTTTGTTTTCAGTTTCTGTTGTTTTGGTGGCTGTGTGTGGTTAAGCCAACCTTTGCTTGTGTCTTTTATGTGCTTGTCCAGACTTTTGGTTGTATCACTTCTGTGGTGTTTTAATGAATTTCAGTGTGCCCCTTTGTTTAAAAGGGATCACTTTCATGAAATAAATAAATAAAACACCAAGATATATATATATATATATATATTTATATATATATATATATAAATCATGCATGCTAATATGCTACAGATGCTCAAACTTTACATTAAATTTAACCATTCTTCAAAACTAATTTATATTTTAACTCACGAGATGAGTGATTTTAGAGTTGGACGCTGAACTAGTTGGAATGCTTCTTTATTAACTCGTAGCTTCTCTATATTCAACTCATGGGATGGGATATACCACAACCTTCCCAGTAGCTCTTGAAGTTTGGAGATAGGAAAATGCCTCCACAGTCTTAGAAAATGGGAATATGCCTTTGGGATCGATCACTGGTTTGACCTTCCCACTCTCCACGTAAGGCTTCAATTTCTCTAAAATAGAAGAAGTTGAAGTGAGAACAAATGTATTTGCTGGTGGTGTTATTGCCACTAATTCACCTCCATCTTTCACGGCCTTCATTGCTCCCTCATCCCCTGTTTTGTTTGTTATTATGCAAACATTGATAACCAAAACCACATCTTTTCATACAATTTTATTAATCTCTTATGAAAGGGAAAACTCATATGTATATATATTTTTATTAATGTTTCAACAGTATACGTAAGCTTACCAACTGCATCATATACCACATCAAATTTCTCTGGCAAGTCTTCCAAGTTCTCTTTTGTGTAATCAATAGCCAAATCAGCACCCAAGCTCCTCAACAATTCCAACTTTCCGGTGCTTGCTGTAGCTCCCACTTTGGATGCCCCAAAAACATATTTTGCTAGCTGGGTTGGATTAAAAAGATCAAGCTTGATCAGGATTGATTATGCAAAGAAAGAAGAAGAATTGACTGGTTAATCTAGAAAAGGTAATTAATCATGTTTCTTTGATCACAATGAGTGAACACGTGTAGATATATACCTGGATAACTTGAGTTCCAACTCCTCCAGCGCCACCAAGAACAAGAAGTGATTTTCCAGAAGAAAGATGAGCTCGTTCAAGGCCTTCGTAGGCTGTCTCCATGGCTAAGGGAAGGCTAGCAGCCTCAGCAAAGCTGAGATTTATTGGTTTCAGAGCCAATAGTTTCTCCTCTGCAGCAGTGTACTCCACCAAAGTCCCATATTGTTTCAAGTCTTCTAATCCTTTCTCATTGATATCCCCATACACCTCATCTCCCACCTTGAATTTTTTCACTTGGCTTCCCACCTTCACTACCACACCAGCAACATCATACCCCGGAACAGTCTGCAATATATTACACATAAGAGAACTGATGTATATATATTTATACATATATTGAAAAATGAAGAGACTCACAGGAAAAGAAGAGTTAGTGGCATCTCCGAAAGACCCATTAATCCTTTTGAAGTCAACTGGATTAACGGATGCAGCAATAACCTTGATCAGGACCTGGTCTTCTTCAACTTGAGGAACAGGTACAGTTGTAAAAAACTTCAACACCTCAGAAGATTGCCCGTACTCTGAGTAGGTCCAGGCCTTATTTACTGACGGTATCTCATCATCCCTGCTGGAAGTTGCAGCCATGGAAGTACTTTAAAGAAGAAACCTTCCAGATAGAATATATATTTGAGATGGGATTCTATGACCAAGGGGTTCTAGTAGAACACTAGTCTTAGCTTTTGTAGAGTGCATCAGAGATCAGTGATTTGGCTATAATATATATAAACATACATGGAAAGTGACGTTGGAAATCATAATGGAGATTTGGCTGGGAATGAAATATTTGGCTGGTGCTGGGGCTGCGCCTGCTAAAAACATTATTATACTTGCGGTGCCATCTAAGAAAGCCATAATTTAGTTGCTGAGAGGGAAAGGAAGAAAAGAAAGCAATTATGATAAATTTTTTATATTTGATAGACCTTTCATACAACCACTCCAAGAGACCAAGACCGACCCAATTCATTATATATTCATTTAAACAAATGGGATGTCCACCAGTTTATACTGAAATACATAAATAATGTTGAAAGTTGTGAAAAAACTCAAACTCAAATTATTCATCTTCACAAAGTTACAAATAGTTTATTTATTTTTTTCTCTAGCCGATGTTAACAAACAAACAAGGAATTAAAATTTGATACAGCATACGGATAGTTTCAAGCTTTCTACTTAGGGGATGGGGTGGATTACAATCTTTCCTGTAGCTCTGGAAGTCTCAAGGTAGGAATATGCTTCCACGGTCTTGGAAAATGGGAACTGGCCTTTGGGATCAATCAATGGCTTCACCTTACCACTCTCTAAGTAAGGCTCCAGCTTCTCCAATGTAGTGGCAGTTGAATTCAGAAAAAAGAAGATTGCTTCAGGTGCAGGGCCTACAATTGTCACAATCTTTCCGCCCTCTTTCAGGACCTTAACAGCTCGGTCAACTTGGCCTGTTTTTTGTATGCAAGCACATTATTAATTTTATCCATTTCAGGAAAACATTACTGGTTTAACATTATGATGACAGTTAATACGGTATTCATATGTTAAACACAATCCAAATACAGCAAAACTAGTCAAAGAGCTTAGTCAGAATCTTACCAACGGTATCAAACACCACATCAAATTTCTCAGGAAGGTCCTCAACATTCTCTTTGGTGTAATCAATAGCCAAATCAGCACCCAAGCTCCTCAACATGCCCAATTTCGCTGTGCTGGCTGTAGCAGCCACTTTCGATGCACCGAAAACATGTTTCGCAAGCTGCCTCAGATTAAACAATGAGCACACACTTCTCAATCAGAATTATCAGCTTGATATAGCAGCCATTTAAAGAAAACTAAAAAAATGTAATTAACGAGAGTTGATTTCTGATATAAATATAAGACAATTTGAAGAAAAACAGTAAAGTTTTACCTGAATAATGTGAGTTCCAACTCCACCAGCACCTCCTAGAACGAGAACGGATTTACCAGGAGCAAGTCCACCTCGTTCAAGACCCTCATAGGCAGTCTCCATAGCTAAGGGAAGACTAGCAGCTTCCACAAAGCTCAGATTCTTTGGTTTCAGAGCCAAAACTTTCTCTGATGCAGCAGTGTACTCAGCCAAAGTACCAAACTTTTCCGGTTTTACTGTACCTGTCTCATTGATATCTCCATAAACTTCATCCCCGACCTTGAATTTCTTTACTTGGCTTCCCACCTTTACCACCACACCAGCAACATCCCAACCCGGAACAATCTGTAGATTAAAGGCACTAACCAAATTAGCATCTACTAAATACCTTTGAGCCCCTTTTAGCTAATTTGTATTGGGTTAACGAAATTGAATTTGTCATTAGAAAGTTACAGAGCTTCTACCGTAAACGCTGAAGCAGTCTCCCAAGTTTGAATACGACCCAAAATCAAATTTCACATTCTAAGAAATAGGTAAGCCAATATGCACTAAAATTTCGATACAAAGGAATAGTCTTTGTAATAGAATTATACTCACAGCCAACTAACCCACTGAAGAAAGAGCGACCCAGATTAGATATAGAGAGAAAAATGGGAAAGGTGAAGAGAGAAACTCACAGGTAGATCATCAACAGCTTTTAAAAGGCCGTGCATTCTCTTGAAATCAATAGGATTGAGGGAGGCAGCCACAACCTTGATGAGAACCTGGTCTTCTTTGGGTTGAGGAACTGGTACGTTGGGGTCAAGCTTCAAGATATCGGAAGAGTTGCCATAATCGGAGTAAATCCAAGCTTTGTTGACAGAAGGTAAGGAATCAAAAGAAGGAGCAGCCATGGATTTGCACAGAGACGAAGAGGAGTAAGAAGAAATGTGAAGTTGGACTTCAGGAAGAAACAAAGTAAGCAAACTGGCTGGGCTTGGGGTTAGAGGAAGATGTAATTATTATTAGAGAATTGCTGGTATGTCAATTTAATTGGGTGACACACATTTGAATAGTGTCATCGTCTCGTGTGTGGGGCCGGACACCTGTAATAATATCTTATTATTATCCTTGTCTTAGGAGATGTATAGATATGGAGTGATAATTTTTTTTTTTTTAAAAGAGTGACGACGAATAAGGTAGGTGGTGAGAGATATTATTAGAATAAAGGAGTGGATAGATGTGGTAGCAAGAAAAACGTAGTTGTGCTGTTAAAATAATAGTGACAAAAAAAAATTTGCATTATTGACTTGTGGCTAATCTATGAGAATTGGTAAAGGCACTATTATTACCTAATATCACGAGTAATATCACGAGGAGATGCGTATCGTTATTACTTTAATTTAATATAGACTCATATATTTGAGGTAACATTGATATCTAAGAGCACATGGTATATTGTTATTGGTGTAATTCAATATCATGTCTCAAACATTTGAATATAATAAATATTATGACGTATCGCTAACGAATCATAGGATGTCACCTCATGTGCTATTGAACATCTTAAAATATTAAATAACAACACTCATATTATGAAATATTACTAATTAATTATAAGTTGTTACCTTGTACAGCATTAGTCAATATATCATCACTCTTAATCTATACAGGTAAGGTCAAAGGTGGTGTGAATACAAATTTAATATTTTTCTCACACAAAATAATATGAATAGGAAGGTCATATATTCTATTTTATAAGTTATTATTGCTGTAACCCACGTGGCAAAAATTAGCCAATGAACCATAAATATATAATTTCTTATTAACATCTTTCTTAGATATAGAATGTGGTCACTTTAAGATATTTTCATATTGTCTTTTTTTTCTTTACCCTTAATTATTGTCGTTTCCCCAATGCAATAGTTTTAATTAGGAGTACACATGGGTTAGATTTTTATGTTTCGGGTGCATCAGATTCGAATTTTGCGGGTTTTAAATGGAGAAAAGGGATATTGAATCTGGTCCAAATTTTTTGGGTTTGGTTTCGAGTTTGGTTGGGCTGGGCCAATTGGGCTTTGGGCCGGAAATGGGCATTGGTACAAATTTTTCAAAAATACTATCTTTTTTACACATTTTTAATAGTTATATCCAATGAAAAATCAACAAATTTGAAATCCCAGAACCCATACACCCTAATATTATATATATATATATTCAATATAAATCAAACTTCAAATTACAGAAGAAAAAAAACAACAACCTTCAGTTCAACTTCAAGAACACGCCTGCCACAATCATATAAACATACACACAAATATTGAATATCCAAACAAAATGGAAGAAGAAAACCACCTTCAAATTACCTATTGGGTTTGACTTTGGTTGGCTGCCCTGAGTGGTGTGCCGTGAATGGTTACTAGAGACGGAGACCATAGATGTAACGTCTCAAATTACATAATAAGGCTTAGGGCATTGATTAGGGGCTAGGATGGCGAAATTATGTGTTATGTGATATATATGTGTATAATTATATGATTATGTGAGTTACATTATAATATGACTTGATATGCATGTTGAGGTATATTAAATATGCATGTGGGTCCATTTCTAATTAAAATGGCAATTTTCGTAATTTGACCTGTCATGGGTATATTTGACATATAGGTGATATATGTGTGGGACCACATCATTATGTGGATATATTTTGGTTACTCGGCACGAGACGTCCTAGGGAGCAAGTTAGCGAGAAAGTCACAACGGGACCAATTTTTTACTCGAAGTGAGTTAAGGTGTATTTTGGCTATTTAGTACATTAGTGGGATATTGGGTAATGAGAATGAATATTTTAGGATATATTTAGAGTTATTGAGATCAAGATGGAATTCTGAGGATTTTGACTATTTTACCATCGGGGACGTTTTTGGGGTACCCTGGGCATTGAGATTTGCTTAAGGTTACTTAAGCTTGAAGTACCCAGTAGAAGAAAAGTACATTCAAAATACTTTCTCTCTCTCCCGTTCTCTTTTTGACGTCATTAGCATTTTCGAAGGAAACTCGAGTTTTAGAGCTCGAATTCAAGCGAGGTTAGAGTCATGAAGATTCTAGGAAAGATTAGAAGCTTGATAGCCAAAGGATTTAGCAGAAAAAATGACATAGTCAAAGGTAATTTAAGCTTTGAATTTCCGAGTTTCCGTTTCCTTAAGTTTTGAATTGGATTTTATGGTTAGGTGAGTTTTTGAATTGTTTGAAACTTGGGTTTTGGTGGTTTTAGGCTGCTGAGTTGATTGGGAACTTTGTTTTTGAGATTTGGATATGTTTGGATAGGTTTATGGATGGATTTGATATGGGAAAACGGAGGAAAAAGATGGAGTTCCAGATCGAGCCTCGGCCTTGTTCTTGGGCGCCGCAGCTAAAGCTTGACGAAGGAGAAGAAGCTGGCTACTGAGCTATTTGGGCCACGACACCTGTTCGGCGCGCCACATCATGGGGTGCAGTCATAGAGGGCTTTAGACCCCTGACTAGAGCGGGTTGCGACTCAAAGGCTTGGGCCCGTGGCTCAAAATAGAAAAGGGGGCCAAAACAAGTTTTTAGTGATGAGAACTTAAACCTAATGGCTCAAAATCGATCCTACTACCCAGTTTAGTAGGATTCGACATCTCGAAGGCTTGGACTCGGTCCGGAAGCCTTTATTTACTCGTTATTGACGGAAATTTTATATTATGGTTGTGACTAGGTTATCGCTAGGGGCTTGGAACCGGGATAGTGCTCGAAGGTCGTTCATTCGTAACCTGTACTTGGGCCAAAGGTAAGAAAATTGTACCTAGTATGTGATACATGTGATTATGGCTTGGGATGAATTGTTAAATAGGAATTTGAATAGGGCATAGACGCCTAAGAATGTGCATGTTTATAATTATGCTTGTGATTGTTGATTAAGCATGATGAATGCTTTGTATTTGGATATTTGATATATGATATATGTTGATCTGCATTATCCAATTGAGAAAAGCATTCACTTATGAGTCAAGGACGGCCTTAGCACGCTGAGTGCTGGTAAAAAAGCATTGACTTATGAGTCAAGGACGACCTTAGCACGTTAAGCGCTGGTCGAAAAGCATTAACTTATGAGTCAAGGACGGCTTTAGCACGCTGAGTGCTGGTCGAAAAGCATCGACTTATGAGTCAAGGACGGCCTTACCACACTGAGTGCTGGTCGAAAAGCATTGACTTATGAGTCAAGGACGGCAATAGCGCGCGGAGCGCTGGTCATTATGGTTATGCCTAACCAGGAGCTCATCATACACTTAACCGACCTATTGGTCATGAGAAAACTAGAGCACCAAGTACGCTGGGCCAATTTTAGGGCTGGTTATACAGAGGATAGGGCAAACGGGCCCGGGGAGACTTTAGTCTCATATCCTAGGGCACCAAGCCCCAGTATGATTTATTAATCATGTAGTAGGGCGTTGAGCCCCAGTATGATTCCATAATCATGTAATTTGGGCATTGGGTCCCGGTATGATTCATTGATCAATTATCTTGGGCTATTGGCCCATATGACACTGTGATTAGTGGTGAAAAATGCACATTTGTTGATTTTAATTGTCAAAATAAATTAAGTTTTAATTAATATTTTCATGGAATTAATGTGATATCTTCTTACATTGGAAATAATTGATCTTAATTTAATTTATTTATATTTTGTAGAAAATAAAGTGTATTTTGGCATTTGGAAACAAAGAAAAAAAGAAAGCAAGAAGGAAAGAATTAGAACTGAAAATATAGTGGAAATTGTGGCATTTTTGAAGAAAATCGGCCCACAATTTCGGCCCAAATACCTTAGGCCCGCCTGGTATTCTTCACTCCAAGCGCTAGGTGGCGTGCCCGCATTGCGCCACACGTTCGCAAGCCAGCAACTTGGTGACCCGCGTGCCGACCCGCGAACTTGCGCCCCTGCCTGCCGTGACCCGCGCCTGTCCTCCTGGAGCCCCAACCAACCCACTCACGTTGACCCAGTCAACGAAGGCATTTTCCTCCATTTTTGAGCTCCACATGGCCTCCTCTGATTGGCTAGGCTTGGTCAAAAGTCCAGCCTGCCACAGCCACCCATGAGCCCAATCTTTTAAGCACTTTGGGCCTTGAACTTTCCTTTTTGCAGCTTTGAAGTTAGAAAAATGGCATATTGACCATGCACCACAATAACTAGGTTAATATTTATAATAAGATTTGATTTTTCAAAATCATATTTTATTTTCAGATTTATTTTGTAAACTTCATTTATTGTTTAATTTCTTTTTAGTCTTTTTCTCCCTCTATAAATAGAGACTCTTCTTTCACATTTACCATGTAATTTTTAGGTAGTAAAACTCTACCAAATTTTAGTCTCATTTCTCATATTTTCTCTCTAGAATTTCATGAGAATGTCTAGCATAATAGGCTAACCTTCTTAGGAAGGTTAGGATTATCCTATATGCACTATGACTTTGTTTGGTATTTTTGATTCACCGTGTGCTTAAAGTATATATATTTGAGTGATTTATTTTCTTTCATCTCTATTCTTTCATCTTGTTATCTATATTTATGTTTACTAATAGTATATAGATTTTGTCAAGCACTTTCTATGTATTATCAAATTAGTGAGAATAATATAGATAATATCTTTATCATTTTCTCCATCTCATCCATATATATTTACTTTTGCTAAATATATATAGAATTAGTCATACTCTTTCTATGTATTTTATAAATAGTAAAAGTAATATTTGTGTTAGGTTTTATGTCCAATCTTTTATTGCATTATTTCCAATGGTATAATGTCAATTTTAGATTTCTCATAAGATTTATCTCATCCTTCCATGGTAAAGAATAGTAATCACTTGAATACATTTTTGTGAAATATATTTGTGCTTCAATGTTAAATCTTCCAAATGAATAGTTGGGATGTGAACTATCCATTTGTGTAATTTTTGTGATACAAAGATCCAAATAAATAAGTATGCATATTAGTGACTCTTGATCATTCCTACTTGTTACCTATTGTTACATCACACTTTAGTCTATCTTTATTTTTAATCTTTAAATCTCAAAAACAACAAAAATATCACTTGTTCTATTTTCCTCATATTATTTATCTCTAAACTTTATTTATTGATTAACTTTATTTATTTGTCTCCTTGTGGAATCGACCGTCCGATCTATACTACAACCACCGCTTAGTGGATGCATGTTTTGGGCGTTAAACAAATTTTGTCGCTGTTGTCGGGGAGGTAATAGTGAAAAAAAAAAGTTTTTCAATAAATTTTGCAAAAGAGGTAAGTAATTCTATCATTTTTTTTGTGTATATTTCTCTAGGATTTTTTTTTAGATTTATCTTATTTACTCTTAAAAAAAATTGTTACACTCAGATTTCGAGCATGAGAAGTTATGATCCCGAAATCTAGGCTCGTTAGGTGTAAGCTCGAAATAAACGCGGTCGTCGTGCGTCAAACCGTTTCTGTGTAAACAGCGACCTCTAAAGTGCAAAGGGGTGTGTAGCCTCGAAAATGCCCTGAGCTCGCGAATAGCATGGTGTGACACTTCCCTGAACCATCTCTTGCCTTCAAGACTAGCTCGAGCTCGGAATGGAGAGTTTGAATGTGGCGACATCGTCAATGTCTGTTTGTTCCGAGCATAGGCAAAGTTAGCTGACGAGCTCGTGATTGATTGATAGTCTCGGCGAGTTCATGATCGACTGCTAGCCTCGGAGATTTGATGACTCCCGTATCTGAGTTAATTAGTTATATGTGAACACATTTATTGTTGTGCAATCCCAATGTTTAAGGGATATTATTTAATCTGTTATCCGATCCCACATTTTATGGGACATTTTCGTGTACGTAGGAAATAATGTATTAAATAGCATTATGTTAATTGATTCACAGAATATCTTCCCGAAATATTTGGGAATGAATTCTATAACCTTCTTTATAAATAGAGAAAGAAGTACCATTTGTAAGGGATCGATTTTGGATTTCTGGAGAGAAAACTTTGGGCAACTATTCCGTGAAAAGTTTCCAGAAAACTCCCAAATTCTAATAACATAGACTCGTGGACTAGGCAGATTTAACTGCAAAACCACGTAAAAAACCTCTTGTGTTCATCTTTGTTCATTTCCTCTAATATTTTTCTTGTTTAATTGCTCTCCTATTTAAGTTGACGAAAAATGGCGTCAACAGTTTGGTGCTTTCATTGAGAGCCATTAAACAGTGTGTGAATCTGTTTAGTCAAAAAGCCTCTCGAGTTAGCAATAGCTGCAAATGATCCCAATATTCCTGAGGACGAGATCCTAGATGAAGCTGAGTACCCCCGACGCCCTGGAAAACAGCCTATGGTAAATTCTGAACCCGATAGTGGTTCATCTAACTCTCGGGGACCACCTACCCCCAGGGATGATGAGGACATGTGCTACAATCCTGAAAGGTAAGTCCCAATTGTGGAACTCAAAAATCGTCAATTGCGTAAATAGTTGGCAAAGATAAGAAACGCAACGAAGAGCTAGCCAGACTAGCTGCTGAAGCGCAGGCGGCTCAGGCCCCACCCCCGCAAGATGCCTAGGCTCCGCCTCCGCGGGACGTTCACGTCCCACTACGTAGGCCTCGGGGACGACCACGCAAAAACGCAGCCACCCGAAGAGCGGAGCAACCTCCACTACCAGGGAGCGTATATACAACCCGAAGCTTATGAATGCAAGAAATCGAGGAGATCACCCAGATTTAAGGGAGCATCTAAACCACAATCGGGGACGTGATAATCCCCCGAATCCATATCTGAGAGATCATCTCAATGGGCGCAAGCACCCCGCGCTGAGGCATGGAACTGGAGTTGTAATCAACGATAACCAGTTCCCCCTGATTCAGGCTAGACCTCCCATAGATCCAGTCTAAGAAAGGATTGAACAGTTGGAAAGAGCATTCAAGCTCTTGCAGAACGAACGTAGCCGGGAACGAGATGGGGAGTTCGATGAAGAACTCGAGCCCTTTGCCTCGTATATCTCTAGCACCCCGTTTCCTCAGAGATTCATAATTCCTCATGTCCCACCATTCGATGGACATTCGAATCCATACAGTCATTTAAGTACGTTCAACCCAATCATGCGAGCCAGTAATGTGGGCTACGAGCTCAGGTGCATGTTGTTCCCAGCCTCTCTCACGAGACCAACAAAAAACTGGTTTGAAAAATTCAAAAGACATTCGATTGCTTCTTGGGATCAATTATCAAGAGATTTCAAGAAACAATTCAAGGCCATGGTCGGCATTATACCCGAGGCATCTGCCTTGACCAATGTCCGACAGCAGCCAAATGAGTCACTGAAAAGTTATCTCACAAGGTTTAACTTGGAAGTCGCTCGAGCTCGTGACTTCGACGACAATGGCCATTTAATGGTTGTCCAAGCTAGTGTAATGCATGGAAGTCCTCTCTGGGATGATATGCAAAGAAATCTTTTAAGGTCCTTAACCGAGTTCAATCGACAAGCTCAGAGGTTTGTTAATGTAGAAGAGGCGAGGTCAGCATTGAATATGACCTCTCAGCCCATAACTACAACAACAAACGCAAACGCAAACTCTACCTCGACCTCGGCGGACCCTACGACCTCAAAACCCCCTGGGGACAACCCTTCTAAAAGAAAGAAGAATGAAAGGAATAATCCCGAGGTAGATGGGGGAAATAAAAAGAAAGGGGAAAGATACTTCTCTGTATACAAGGTGTATACCAAGCTCAATGAGTCTCGAGAGAATATCTACCTGGCTAATGAAAACAAGGTCCCTTTTAGACGACCCGATCCCATGAGAAACCAAAAGGCGAAAAGAGATTCCAACAAGTACTGCAGATTTCATAGAGATATCGGACATACAACTGATGAATGCAGGAAATTAAAAGATAAGATCGAAGGTCTGATCTCGAGAGGATATTTCAGGTAGTATGTAAGAAATCAGAACCCCAATCAGGCTTCCACCAGCTAGAGGGCAGCAGCTGCACCACTTGCCCAGAACAGTAACTCCCGAGCAAGGGAAGATGAACGACCCCCTCCAATTGATGTATAAGATGTCATAACCATCTCGGGGGGACCCCATATTGCACAGTCGGGTAGGAATGCCCAAAAAAGATACGTGAATGAGCTGAAAATTGGTGACGGGTCTCCCTACGAACCCGAACCCAGAGCTCCGAAACAACAAAGGGGTTAATCTCAACCCATAACTTTTACTAAGGATGACGCGTCTCATGTGTAGTTCCCTCATAATGACCTGCTGGTCATCACCCTTCAACTCGTGAACAAGAGGGTACACCGAGTCCTGATTGATAATGGGAGCTCGGTAAATATCCTCTACAAATCCACTTTAAAAAAGATGGGACTCGCATTTCTCGACCTAAAAGCTTGTGCAACTACGTTGTACGACTTTTCAAGAGAAGGGATTGCCTGTCTGGGATCCATCGAAATCCCTATAACCTTGGGAGACTACCCAGTCTCGGTAACCAAGATGATGGAGTTCGTAGTGGTGGATCTCCCATCGGCCTATAACGTACTGCTCGAGAGACCCGCCCTAGTAGGGCTGGGGGCAGTTTCGTCCATTAGGCATCTGGCCATCAAGTTCCCGACTTCTAGTGGCATCGGGACTCTGAAAGGGGACCAACTCACGAAGAGGGAATGCTACAACATTTCCATTAGAGGGAAGAGGCAGACAAGTGCACAAACACTCGTTGTAATTCAGAATAAGGATGGGACAATCTTCAAAATAGATGAAGAAATCGATCCTAGAATAGAAGAAAGGGCTAACCTCGAGCCTCTAGAGGAGCTTGAAGAAGTCAAGCTCGAAGAAGCCGATCCCCCAAAAACTGTGAAGGTAGGGAAAAACCTTTCAGAAAAGAAAAATTAGAAATTAATTTGCTTCTTGAGGGAGAACCAGGATGTTTTCGCATGGTCACATTCGGACATGGTAGGGATAAGTTTGAATGTGATAAGTCATGCACTTAACATCGACAAGAGCTTTCCCCCGAAGCAGCAAAAGCGAAGACTCCTGGACGATGATAGGAAGAAAGCCTTGAAGCAAGAAGTCGATAGATTAAAGGTGAACCAATTTATACGAGATGCCTTCTACCCATGATTGGGTCGTCAATCCGGTCTTGGTTCTGAAACCTAACGGAATATGGCGAACTTGCATCGACTATTCTGATTTCAACAAGGCATGTCCTAAGGATTGCTTTCCCCTACCTCAGATTGATCAGCTCGTAGATGCCATGGCTGGGCACGGTCTTATGTCATTCATGGATGCCTACTCTGGATATAACCAGATCGCCATGCATGCACCGGACCAAAAGCATACGAGTTTTTTAACAGATAAAGGGTTGTACTGTTACAATGTCAAGCCTTTCGGGCTCAAAAATGCTGGAGCGACGTACCAGAGGCTTGTAAACAGGATGTTCTCCGAGCAGATAGGTAACAACATGGAAGTGTATGTTGACGATATGTTAGTCAAATCTAAACATAACAATAACCATGTGGAGGATCTCAAAGAATGCTTCGCCGTGTTACGGAAATACAACATGAAACTCAATCCACAAAAGTGTTATTTTGGAGTATCGTCGGGAAATTTTCTGGGCTTCATAGTTAACGCGCAAGGAATAAAGGTTAATCCTGACAAGATCCAGGCTCTAATTGACATGCCCTCACCTCGAAAGCATAAATATGTCCAGAGCTTAACTTGTCGGATGGCGGCATTAAGTAGATTTATCTCGAAATCTACATAACGTTGTCTTCCATTTTTCAACCTTTTGAGAGGGGGCGAAAAATTCGAGTGGACAGAGGAATGCGAGCTTACATTTTAGGAGCCAAAGAAACACCTCGCAGAACCACCCATCTTGTCGAAGCCTATCACAGGAGAAATCTTGTACCTATATCTCGCTACAACCGAGTACGCCATCAGCGTCGTGCTCGTCCGAGAAGATCAGAAGGTACAAAAACCAGTGTACTATGTCAGCAAAAGGTTACTGGGGGAAGAATCGAGATACCCATTAATGGAGAAGCTGGCTCTTTGCCTAATTCATTCATCTCAAAAGCTCCGACCTTACTTCCAGGCACACCCCATCCATGTGCTAACTGACCAACCACTATGGCAAGTCTTGTCAAAGCCAGAAGCCTCAGGCCGATTATTAAAATGGGTTGTTGAGCTCAGACAATTCGAGATCACTTATCATCCCAGAACGACCATAAAAGGGCAGGCTCTAGCAGACTTCATTGTGGAATGTACAGGAGTATCTGACGACGAAGTTATAACCCCAGCCCACGAGCTGTGGAAACTTTATGTCGATGGATCTTCCAATGAAAATGGATCGGGGGCAGGAATCATATTGATCACTCAACCTAGAAGACGATTTCACTCCGCCTTGAGGTTTGGCTTCGAAGCGTCTAATAATGAGGCTGAATATGAAGCTCTATTGGCAAGACTTCGAATAACCAAGGAGCTTAGGGCTAAAGCAATACATTGCTACAGTGACTCGCAGTTGGTGGTCAACCAAATCTTAGGGGAATACCAGGCTCGTGGAACAAAGATGGCCGCATATTTAGAAAAAGCGAAAGCAACACTTGAGCATTTCGAGTTCTATGCGATAGAGCATGTTCCCCGAGAGAAAAACTCAAATGCGGACGCTCTGGCCCGACTCGCCACATCCGGCGAGGTCAATGCACTGAATGTTGTGCCAATTGAACACCTGTCGACACCCAATATTAGTGAGCCTGAATAGGAAGATGTCTGAATGATTAACTCCGAACCAACCTGTATGACCCCGATAGTTGATAACCTCGAAACCGACATTCTCCCAGCAGAACGAAACAAGGCTCGAAAGCTGATGTATCAGATTCCCAGATACACTATTGTGGAAGGAAGGTTATATCGGAGAGGATACTCTATGCCATTACTTCGAGTGTGACTCCACCCAAGGCCAAGAAAACCCTAGAAGAAATTCATGAAGGATTTTGTGGAGACCACACTGGGGGGCATAGCCTATCTAAGAAAATTATAAGACAAGGATACTTCTGGCCCACTATCAAAGCAGATGCATTTGAGTATGTCAAGAAATGCGACGAATGCCAGTGGTTCGCTACAATGCCGCTTGCTCCACCATCTGAGCTAACCATGATGACTTCCCATGATGATTTGCGGTGTGGGGAATCGATTTGATAGGCTCGTTGTCAACCGGAAAATGTGGAGTTAAGTATGTGGTAGTCACGGTCGATTATTTTAAAAAGTGGACCGAGCCCGAACCTATGGAAATGATTACCTCGAAGAAAGTCTTGGACTTCGTGGTAAAAAACATCATCTGTCGATATGGAATGCCAAGAAAAATAGTATCAGATAACGGCACTCAATTCGACAGTGAATTGTTCACCAATTTTTGTGAGAAAAATGGGATAATGAAGAGCTTCTCCTCTGTTGCACATCCCCAAGCAAATGTCCAAGTCGAAGCTATGAATAAGACTCTCAAGAGTTCTATGAAAAATAAATTGGAAGAAGCTAAGGGAAAATGGCCCGAGGAGTTGCCCCAAGTCTTGTGGGCATATCGAACTACGACTCGCACTTCAACAAGACACACCCATTTTTCTCTGGCATATGGATGCGAGGCCATGTTACCATTCGAGGTCGAAATACCCACTATTCGTAGCCATGCTTATGATCAAGCCTCGAACCAATCCCAGCTCGAAGTAAGTTTAGACCTGATCGAAGAAAGGCGAGATGAAGCTCAACTGAAAAATGCAGCATATCAACAACGAGCTACCCGATATTTCAATAAAAAGGTTTGGGACAGGAAATTTGGATTGGGAGACTTGGTGTTAAGGTGTGTGTTCCTAGCTACGAGGGACCCAGCCGCTGGCATACTCGGGCCCAATTGGGAAGAACCTTATCAAATCGAGTCAGTTATTCGACTTGGCGTCTACAAATTGGCAAGATTAAACGGAGAGTTGGTACCACGAGCATGGAATGGCGAACATCTACGGCCTTACTATCAATAGTGTAGGAATGATGTCTCCTGTAACCATGCTTGTTCATCTTTACAAAGTTTCTGTTATTAAGTTGTTCAATTTTGAATAAAGTTCATTTTTGTTTCAATATGTTGTATTTTTTATTTTTATTTTTTGCAAACTCTCTTAATTTAATAACCTATGGTCACACTCATAGGATATTAAGGGGGCATCAGTGGTATATATACCATAAGTTTGATAAAATAAAGTGTTTGGATATAACCAAATGCGCGAGCTAAGAAGTGTTTGGATGTAACCAAATGCGCGAGCTAAGATAATTTGGACATAACTAGATTATTAAAAATAAAGTGTTTGGATATAACAAAATGCGCAAGCTAAGATAATTTGGACATAACCAGATTATTAAAAATAAAGTGTTTGGATTTAACTGAATGCGCGAGCTAAAAATATTTGGACATAACCAGATTATTAAAAATAAATTATCTGGATACGACTAGATACGCGGACCAGTGGGATCTAGATATAACTAGATCGAAAATATATAAGTGTATGGATTACGAACCAAACAGGACTAAATAGATTTGGAACAAACCAGCTAAAATCAATCGACACAAGTGGGAAAAAATTAACCTAATGCGAGCTAAGTCGATACTGGCTGGAGTATTTTGCAACAAAAGTTTCAACCTCACAACTTTAGGGAGCTACCCGAAGACAAGGAAAAGAAACTAGAAAAGTAGGATATAACTAAACTACCTATCTTACATGCCATATAAGTACTTTCGAGTGCATGGTAAAAGTAAGTTCCGACCTTGACAAATAACGAGATTGGATACGGATACATCGAGCAAACTATGCGAGAATGCATGGAAACTCGAGCCTAAATCCAACATGTGTTTGTATGGATAAACAAACATAAAAGAAGACTTTTAATATAAAAATTGCTTAAAATATTTCGATCAGAGAGATGTAAAGAAAAAATATTAAAGTCAAGACAAACATCATATTAAAAATATCAAAGGGGACTCTCTTACGAGCTGTAAAATGTTTCTACCTCAAGGGCATGAATAACAAAAGCTATAAACTATTACAAAAGGTTTAGAGGGACGCAGCCCATGATCGAGATTTAGGAGGCGGGAGCACCCTCCTTAGCCTTCTCAGCATCCTCCCAAGCAACTTCCTCTGCCTCCAGCCGAGCTTGCCATTTGGCTAGAAACTCGTCCTCAAAAGAGCCTAAGAAGCTTGTGTCGAGATCGGCATTGCTGGCCCAGGTTAACTGCCCGATCCCTCCTCTGCTTAAACTCTTCGAGAAGATGAGCCTTTTCACCCTCCATTATCTCGAAGGTGGCCTTTTTCTCCTCCTCAAGCTTGGCATTCAACTTCTCAAGCTCCTCAACCCTGGAGCTCTTCTCTTTGACCTCGGCCTTCAGCTTCTCGATCTCAACCTCCAGCTTTGACCTTGTGGCCTTAAACTCATCAGCGAGCTTGAGCTGGAGATCCTTCGACTCCTGAGCATAGGACATGCTCGCGTGAACCTCATTATTTAGCTTATAATTCAGCTGAGCAATTGTAGTAAGAGCCTAACACACAAACAAATCAAGTTAGAGCATGCTCTGAATAAAATTATAACAAATAATGAAGTGAGAGAGGTAACCAAAGAGATGAGCTTGGTACTCTTGTCATAAAGGACATTAGAGTCTCGAGCATTGACCAGGAACTGCCATTGAGGAGCCCCGAGACTGCTGATGCTTTGGCCTACTCGAGAAAGGACGTCTGATCCGAGGGTGGCCACGTGAGTCCCAGTAGCGTTGTCGATAACATACTCATCAGAATGAGTAGAAATCGACAACAGGCGCCCCTTGGTGATCGCTGGCTTTTTCAGAACTGAGCCGAGCGTTGGAAGAATCTGGACAGCAGGAAGCAAATGAGGGGCATCTACCGCAGGAATGTCGACCTAGGGAGTGGGGTCCGCAGCTGGGCTCATAAAAATAGGAGCTGGGGGAGGAGGAGTTTCCTTGGTCCTTTTAGGGACCATAGCAGGCTGGCCAGACTTTTGCGAGGCTCTCGAGCGCTTGCTATGCTTGGCCCCCTCACCACTAGCGAGCATATTATCAAGGTCGGAGTCCATAGTTCCTGCATGATCAAATCACATCAGAAAACGATCTCAAAATGCTAAAATTAGCATAAAGCAGACTGTTAAAAGAATTAAAGGCAAGTGACAAGGAACCTAACTAGAACTCTCCCCCGAGCTCGTGCTCGGCGACCAAGTAATTCCCCTATCTTCAGAGGAGGTTGGGGGAGTCCCTTCCCTATAAGTGGAAGTCAACCTTGAAAGGTCCCTATAGTCGTTTGTCCCGTATTGGACGACTATTCCATCCCAAACCTCATTCAGACTGTACATTGTGTCGTATTTCCCTAGCCAGATATCAAACCTATGGACCCTATCATCTACCCAAGACCATACATAAAAGTTTTCCCTATCATCTGGGCATAAGATCAGGGTGTCGGGTTTATGCATAAGTAGGGAAGGAGACCACAAGGCCGAGCTAAGAATGACCTTACCTCTGTCACTCGAGCTCGAGGCCTCGTCGTTGGCATCATTCCCCGAACACGAACTCCTGCGACGACGAGCTGGAGGTCGTGCTTTCGAGCTTCGCCTCAGAGGAAGCTTATCGGTGGGGAGTGGGACAAACTCCCACTTGGTATACTTCTTGTAGGCGGTATCATCCGTTGATTGGTCTCGCTCCAAGAGACCGTAGGCTCGAAGATTATCTTCGTTAAGAAGATAAGACAACGAGTGCCTACCGTATGGAAGCTTGAGTAGGGCGTCCTTATGCTCCTTCATCGCATTTGTAAGAGTAGGACGGTGATAATTGGCTGAAGATTCGAATACATTATGATTAGTTCCAGCCTAAGCGAAAATCGAGCATGAAAGGAAAGGGAACAATACACTTACGAATTCGCCTGAATGAGTAAAACTTTGAGGGAGCCAGACCGTCTATCCAGAAGAAGGCCAGGTTGAAGTTGAGGGGATGGTTGGGTATATCCTTGAAAATCTTCTTCTCTTTGGGATAGCTCGACAGGTAGTAGAAGCCATCTCCTCGCCAAGCTCGGGAGAGGTTGCTTTTCAGACAAAAGAGATATAAAATCTCCCTTGGCAAAGGTCATTCCCACTTGGTACAGCGACCTTAGGGCTGACAAGACCCTGTATGAATTGGTCTAGAGCTAGAAGGGCATGAGCCCAACAAAATCTAGAAGGTCTTTAAAAAAGGACTTCAAGGGCAATAGAGCCCCTGCCTTTATATGCTCGTGACTCCAGGTCGCGAGCTTCAATTTATTGTCGGGGCGGCCATCGCCCGGAGCAAAGCAACTTTGCTCATTGGAGGTGGGAGCTTGACATCTCAACGATCCTGGTAATCCTAGGCCATGGCGAGCTAGGATGTTAGAGATCTGTCCTAATGAAGACACCGAGCTCCAGTAATGTTCGGCCTCGAACATTTCTCCCCTAGACATAGGAATGGAAGTAGGTTTCGAAGTGAAGAGACAGTTTGATGAATCCTCCATCAGTGTGAAACTGAGGTCACCCAGCTTGAAGGCAACAGTGACTTTGAGCTTGGGGTCGAGAGGGACCGGTCTGAGTTTGGGGTCTAGATCAGGATAAATTGCGACCCGAAGTCTTTTCCTTTTCCTCTCCTCAACTTCGTTGATTTGGCATCGGAAGTGAGCTCGAATGTCTCCTTCCTCACACCTCAATTTGTGCTCGTGAATAAGCCGTTGATTTTGAGTAAAGGGTGATTCAGGGCTTGGAGTAGACAGGTAGTAGGGAGTTGTGAGCACTGGCCCCCACCGTTTTTCCAAATTCTACGACATCTAGCAAGAAAGAAAAGGGTGAGGGCCAGGCACAAGAAATAAGAACAAAATCTTAAGGGATTCGAGCTTAAAGGACTGAGGTCACGAAGTAAGTTCGATCGAGATCGAAGATCTCGAAGGAACGGGTAAACTCGAAAAAGCCCCCGAGCCATTGTAAGGCTCGGGCTTCGAGAGTGTATTTGACGTGAAGGGGGAAGGTGGATTTATTTTTTAGAATCTCGGATTTTCAAGGAAAAAGTTGGCGGTTACTCAAAAAATGTGATACATTTGGGAAACGTGCAATTTAAAACCCTAAATCAGTACCCCATTTCTTGATCTACATGGTACATTACCCTTAATCAAAAAATAATAAAAAAGCTACATTTGCATCCCTTACACTAAATCTGGGTTTGAAACCCATGATTTTAGAAATCTTTTGAACCCAAAGTCTACGCAGTATCAGCTAAACAATATGCTTGAAGTTACTAATTGCTACAAATATTCTAGTGCAAAACTAGTAAATATGTTCACAGTGCAACAGAAACACGAAAACACACGAATATATGAACATATGGGGTCAAGAACAGACACTTACACACAGCGGCTTGTGGATACAGAGAGATTGATGATTGTAGGAGCGGTTGCAAGAAAGCTTTCACAGAGTCGTAAATGCCGAGGGAGTTATGTTTCTTCGGTTTGGAGAACATGCAAAGATGAAAGTGGGGTTTTCAGTTCTGGTTCTTTCTTCCCTCTCTGAAACGTGAAATTGGAAAATGAAGAAGAAGAAGAAGAAAAGATGAGACTATGTATGTGTAAATCCCAAAAGGAGGTCAAAGGTCGGGCTAATCTAGGTCATTGGCTGGATTCGGTATTTGATCGGACGGTCAGGTACAAATGGAGTAATGGCGGCAGACGAATAGACATGGGAGAAGTGAAAAGGCACTCAAGTACTCTGATTAGTCAATCCCTGGCTGACGCATGTCCATACTCGAGTACAATTAATGGTATAGTTTCCAAGGAGGGTAGTTCAAAAGTTTCCTTCTCATAGGATTCGAATTGATACTTTTGAGGGGGCAAAATGTTACACCCAAATTTCGAGCATGAGAAGTTATGATCCTGAAATCTAGGCTCGTTAGGTGTAAGCTCGAAATAAACGCGGTCGTCGTGCGTCAAACTGTTTCTCTGTAAACAGCGACCTCGAAAATGCAAAGGGGTGTGTAGCCTCGAAAATTCCTTGAGCTCGCGAATAGCATGGTGTAACACTTGGACTTATCCCTGAACCATCTCTTGCCTTCCAGACTAGTTCGAGCTCAGAATGGTGAGTTCTAATGTGGCGACATCGTCAATGTCTGTTTGTTCCGAGCATAGGCAAAGTTAGCCGATGAGCTCGTGATCGACTGATGGTCTCGGTGAGTTCATGATCGACTGCTAGCCTTGGAGATTTGATGACTCTCGTATCTGAGTTAATTAGTTATATGTGAACACATTTATTGTTGTGCAATCCCAATGTTTAAGGAATATTATTTAATCTGTTATCTGATTCCACATTTTATGGGACGTTTCCATGTACGTAGGAAATAATGTATTAAATAGCATTATGTTAATTGATTCCCAGAATATCTTCCCGAAATATGTGGGAATAAATTCCATAACCTTCTCTATAAATAGAGAAGGAAGTACCATTTGTAAGGGATCGATTTTGGATTTCTGGAAAGAAAACTCTGGGCAACTATTCCGTGAAAAGTTTCTAGAAAACTCCCAAGTTCTAATAACATAGACTCGTGGACTATGTAGATTTAACTGCAGAACCACGTAAAAAGCCTCTTGTGTTCATCTTTGTTCATTTCCTCTAATATTTTTCTTGTTTAATTGCTCTCCTATTTAAGTTGACGAAAAACGGCGTCAATAAAAATCACTATCATTATTTTTTGTTATTGTTCATTTTTAGTTAGTTTTTTTTTTGTCATTGTTGTGCTAAGAGAAAAAAAATTGTTATCCTTTCTTTTTCTTAGTTTATTTTGTTGTTATTTTGTTAATTTTCTTTTTCTCTCTTTTTATTTATTATTGTTGTAAAAAAAATTAAAAAAAAGCTTGTTGTGTGTGTATTTAGTTTTTTTTTATTGTTAATTTATTTTTGGTAGTTCATTTGATTTTATTTCTTTTTTTTTTATTTTTAGTAAAAAAAAAAGCTTAAAAAATTAAATTGGTTGCTTATCTCTTGCTAGTTTAGTTTTCATTTGTTTTTTATTTTAATTATTTGTGTTTAGGATTTGTTACATTTTTTTCTTACTTTTGTGTGTGTGTTTTTTTATGTGGTTGTATGATTAATTTATTTTTGTTGTTTACTTAGTTTTTCCTCTATCTTTGAAAAAAATATATTACTTAGAATTTTTTTTTAGCCCTTTTATTCATTTGTTTTTTTATAATATTTTTTTAGGCTTTGTGAGCATCTTATTTTTTGTGTTTAGATAAAAAAAAATTATTTATCATTGCTAGGTTTGTCTCTTTATTTAATTTTTTTTGTTACTAGTTTCTTTAATTTTTAGGTTTTAAATCATAAAATACAAAAAAAATATATAAATAATAATAATAAAAATAAAGCTTGTTTTGTCAACATAAACAATTTTTGCTTAAATGCCAATTTGAGTAATGTTCCATCCATTCTTACTTAGTAACATCGGGGAGTTCTAGTAAGTGTTGGTTGTAAGATGACTGTTTTTATGAATTGTGACCCCTCCACAATTATCTATGAACCTCGGGGAGTTCTCGATAAAGTGTGGGTCTTAAGTGGACCGTTCTAAAAACCCCAAATCGACCTGGAAACAAGTAAAACAAAATAAATAAATAAATAAATAAATAAAAAATAAATAAATCACAAAAGCTAAATAAATAAAAAAATGAATGAAGAGGAGAAGAAACGTTTCGAGTTGTATTTTCCAATGCATTATCCTTCAGCTGGAAACAATCATAACTCTAGTGCTATTGAGGGTACTAGCCGTTTTAGAGGTGCATACAAACTTAGTGTATGAGAATACCGAGAACTTGAGGTCTTAGAAACTAAGTTTGAAAGAGAAAGTTACGAGGTTCCTGAGGTAGATTATGATGAACATTATTGTGACTTTAAAAGAGTCGACCATAGGAATCATAATTCTAGTTGGACCAACTCTATAGATTTTAGTTGGAAGCTTGAGTACAACTACCATGCACCGCCTCACATGAATTTTGAGCAACATTTTCCTAACTTCCCCCATGAACCTCCATCTAATGTTGGCACTAATACGAATTTCTTAGAGGACACTTTACACACATTTATAGAGGAGCAAAGAGAATTCAATAGACAATTTGTGGAAGATTTTAGGAAAACTAGTACTCAATTTTTAGAATTGACCAACGCTATTATTTCACATAATTTAAGTCAATTCCCGTCCCAACCTGAGGCCATAACACCATCCCCTACTCTCAATTCTAAACCCGATGAGGATGATGCTATTACCATTTGGAGTGAAACTCTTTCCCATATCGAAATTCTTCCAACCACTCCAAAGAAAAATGGAAGCTATCATACTGATGTGATCGACTTAATCGTTGAGGAAATCATAAACATATTTGCAATGAAACATTCACCCAATTTCCTCCACGATTTTGAACCCAAACATTTTCTTTATCCTGAAAATGTTTCTAACGCTTTGATTTTTGAGACGCAGGATAAAAGAAAATTCATTTTCGATACAGGATAGCATGCAAACATGCAAATGGTAAACTTACCTGAGAGCGATGCTTTTGTCTACCAAAGACTGATCAAATTTTATCTTTCTTTTTAGTGTGCTTTATTTTAATTTGTGTCTTTATTTTATGTTGCGAATTTTACTTTTTGGGGTTTTGTTGGTTATCATATTCTATTTTTCTCTCACAATGAGCTTAACATTAGACATTGAGGAAAATTTCTCACTTAAAGTTGGGGGTAGTATGCATATTCATGCGTTAAAATATATTTTGATTACTATTTTGAAATTTTGAGTTAAATGTTTGCAAAACTCATGACAACATAATTTTTGTGAGATAATTTTTGCTATTTTTACTATTAGGAAGTAATTTTTTAGAGTAATTTCATGCACAACCAAACATTGAAAAAAAAAATTCACACATTCAGTTGAGAAAAATCCTAAAGTTTAAAATTTTTAATTTTTGTGAGATGTGAGAATAAGAAAACAACTTTAAAAACTTCTATTGATCATTTGAGTCGGTAAAATTAATTTTTGGGATTTAAAACATGATATTTACTAGAGGGATGATTTTTGTTTTAAAGAGCCTTTGTTGTATTTTATTGTAATTTTCCTTTTAATTTATTGTAATTTTTTTTATTTATTCTTATATTGTCTCTTGTAAAAAAAAATTATAAAAAAAAGAAAAAAATTATAAAAATAAGAAAAAGAAGAAATATATTAAAAAAAAAGAACAAGATCAACATTTTTTTTATCTTCATCTTTTGTAGTTTTGTTGAAAAAAAAAACAAAATCAATATTACTACATTTGTTTTCAATTTATGTCATCAAAAATAGAAAAGAAAAAAAAAGTTTGTGTATTTTAATTTTGTTTTGTTCTTTATTTTGGCTCTTAATATCAATTTGTAAAATCCTGAAGGTTCTTATGTCATTTAGATTCTAATTAATTGATTAGCCTATCTTTTGATCAATATTCGTTAACATTGTTTGTCCTAAAACGATAACATTCATTTTTTAATGTTAATTGATAAATTTCAAACTCCAAGAGTGTTAACCATCTCCCATAAAAATACTTTCAATACATTTGTGAGGATTTGGAGTTGATACTTTATTCTTTGATGATTTTTCAATATTGTTTGTGTTGTAAATTTTTTGAAAGAACAATATGGTTTGGTGTGCACACACAAAGCTCTTGAATTACAACTTTGATAATTTTAAATAGCATTTTCTAAATTCTCACTAAACATTTTGCTAAATGAGTTTGCATAATTTAGTTCACTAATTCATCTTGGTAATAATTTTTATCTGCTTGAATTGCTAGGGACTACCAATAAGCTAGTTGGGGGTTGTGATTAGTGGTGAAAAATGCACATTTATTGATTTTAATTGTCAAAATAAATTAAGTTTTAATTAATATTTTCATGGAATTAATGTGATATATTCTTACATTGGAAATATTTGATCTTAATTTAATTTATTTATATTTTGTAGAAAATAAAGTGTATTTTGGCATTTGGAAACAAAGAAAAAAAGAAAGCAGAAGGAAAGAATTAAAACTGAAAATAGTGGAAATTGTGGCATTTTTTAATAAAATTGGCCCACAATTTCAGCCCAAATACCCCAAGCCCGCCTGGTATTCTTCTCTTCCAGCGCCAGGTGGCGCGCTCGCATTGCGCCACGCGTTCGCAAGCCAGCAACCTGGTGACCCGCGTGCCGACCCGCGAACCCGCGCCCCTGCCTGCCGTGACCCGCGCCTGTCCTCCTGGAGCCCCAGCCAGCCCACCCACGTTGACTCGGTCAACTAAGGAATTTTCCTCCATTTTTTGAGCTCACGTGGCCTCCTTTGATTGGCTGGGCTTGGTCAAAAGTCCAACCTGCCACAGCCACCCATGGGCCTAATCTTTTAAGCACTTTGGACCTTGAACTTTCCTTTTTTAGCTTTAAAGTTCATATTTTGTGGTATTTTAGAAAAATGGCATGTTGACCATCCACCAAAATAACTAGGTTAATATTTATAATAAGATTTGATTTTTCAAAATCATATTTTATTATTAATATTTCAGATTTATTTTGTAAACCCCATTTGTTGTTTAATTTCTTTTTAGTCATTTTCTCCCTCTATAAATATGGACTCTTCTTTCACATTTACCATGTAATTTTTAGGTAGTAAAACTTTACCAAATTTTAGTCTCATTTCTCATATTTTCTCTCTAGAATTTCATGAGAATGTCTAGCATAATAGGCTAACATTCTTAGGAAGGTTAGGAATATCCTATATGCACTATGACTTTGTTTGATATTTTTTATTCACCATGTGTTTAAAGTTTATATATTTTAGTGATTTATTTTCTTTTATATCTATTCCTTCATCTTTTTATTTATATTTATGTTTACTAATAGTATATAGATTTTGTCAAGCACTTTCTATGTATTATCAAATTAGTGAGAATAATATAGATAATATATTTATCATTTTCTCCATCTCATCCATATATATTTACTTTTGCTAAATATATATAGAATTAGTCATACTCTTTCTATATATTTTATAAATAGTAAAAGTAATATTTGTGTTAGGTTTTATGTCCAATATTTTATTGCATTATTGCCAATGGTATAATGTCATTTTTAGATTTCTCATAAGATTTATCTCATCCTTCCATGGTAAAGAATAGTAATCACTTGAATACATTTTTGTGAAATATATTTGTGCTTCAATGTTTAATCTTCCAAATAAATAGTTGGGATGTGAACTATTCATTTGTGCAATTTTTGTGATACAAAGATCCAAATAAATAAGTATGCATATTGGTGACTCTTGATCCTTCCTACTTGTTACATATTGTTACATCACACTTTAGTCTATCTTTATTTATAATCTTTAAATATCAAAAACAACAAAAATATCACTTGTTCTATTTTCCTTGTATCATTTATCTCTAAACTTTATTTATTGATTAACTTTATTTATTTGCCTCCTTGTGGAATCGACCGCCCGATCTATACTACAACCACCGCTTAGTAGATGCACGTTTTGGGTGTTAAACACACTGTAGTCATTTATATGAATGGTATGCATACATGAGTATGGTTATTACTGCTATGCATGCCTTTTATGATTTGATAATATGTTATTAACTGCTTATGAGCATGTTTAAGTTTTCTTGTCGAGTCTTGGCTCATGGGTGCTATATGGTGCAGGTAAGGGGAAACGAAATTTGGACCATCCTTGAGTTGGAGAGCTTTGGTGACTGTGACTGTCAGAATCCCGCGATCCGCAGGGGGAAAGATCAAGTAAAAGCTGTGCAATCCCACATCGGCTAGGGAAGGTCAAGTGTGATGATTCTAAGACTGTGTAGGTATGGGACTACACAATTGAAGAAGGCTTAAATGGATTGATGGGTACTACCTATGCTAACAAGATGCATCTTATTTTCGGTAGCCCATCACTTGAGAACTCCAAAGATAAGCGTTCTTGACCTGGAGTAGTCTTATGATGGGTGACATCCTGGGAAGTTTTCCCAGGAAATGTGCGAGTGAGGACAAAGCACGTTGGAAAGACTGTTGGTTTGTAGGGCCCGTCGTCATTCCAGGAAGCAGTCATAGTGTGTACATATGTGGGTGCTCGACCACCACGATCGAGGTTTTGAAGAGGAACTAGGGTCAAACCCTATTTTTCCGCGTAGGTCGGCTGTTTGTAACTCTTCAATTGTAGTTAACATTTTTAAATGTATTTTGGGATCCCATGTATGAAGTAAACGACGCTTTAGTGAAACGATTGTACCTTTGACCAAAAAATTTAATCATAAACCGTTAATCACATTTAGTTACACAATTATGACCAAATGATTTGTTTAGCGAGTTTAGCACTATTTAAAATACACAGTGTAACGGTCCCTGAGTAGTAGTGTGTTACAACAGAAGAGTCACTCTGTTGTTGGCACCGTCGGAAGGAAGAGCACCATTGCTGCCGAGAGAGAAGAAGGGGAGAGTCGAGTGGCTCCGGGCGGGGGGACGTGGGACCAAAGACGAGAGAAGTGACTTGACTTCATGAGGAGGCATTTTTTGGTCAGGGAGAATCGACGCCAGGAAGAGGGCGGTGTGATCGCCTTGGGCGGAGGGCATTGTGGTTGTGGCGGCCGCCAATGGGTCAGGCTCGAGTGGCTTCAGATCTGAGACAGAGAGAGAGAGAGATAAAGGATCAAGGCTTTTGGGATTGTTTTTAGAAAATGAATAGGAGGGTTTTTTAATGCAATTAGGGATTTTACTTTTTAATATTTTTCGAGTTTCGGGTTAAACCCGAACCCGTGAAACCAAAAATATAAAACCTGAACCCAACCTGAGACATGTTGGGTTCAGGCAGGATTGAACCCGAATCCGACGAGTTTTGTAAAAAATTGGGTTTTTGGGTTGCAAGTTTTGCGGATCAAATATTCAACCCTAGTTTTAACGATGTTTGGTAAATTTTTTGTGTGCTCCTCCTTTTTTTTGTTTCTATTTTGCAAATAAAAAGTCGTTATAAAATGTTTTTTCTTAATGTTTTCGAAACGTTACCATCGCCCTTTTCTCGCTGTTGTCGTTTTTAAGGGCTTCTGTCGTTTAGTAAATGTATTGTCCTATTCTACAACGTTGATGTTGTCCTTTAAGCAATATTGTCGTTTTCAAATGTTAATAGGCAGGAATTCGATGCATTATCCAAAATCCTTTATTGATCATAACAAATTAGCACAGTACATAACAGTACAACACAAGTAGTTAGTTTTATTTAGATAAAGCAGGCAACAACACAACATAGATTTTAAAGCCTAAAATCTCATGGAATAGGATAAATGACAACCTTCCCAATGGCTCTAGCAGTCTCAAGATGAGCAAAAGCCTCAAGAGTGTTGCAAAAGTGGAATGGGCCTTTGGGATCAATCACTGCCTTGACCTTACCACTCTCCAAATAAGCCTCCAGTTTATCTAAATCAGAACCACTTGAAGTGACACCAAAAGATATGGCTGGAGGGGCAGGACGAACTATTGTCAACACTTTCCCTCCTTCCTTCACTGCCTTCAGACCCCTCTCGGCTTCTCCTGTTTTTGTATGCATATACACAAGCCTTAAACTTTATCCAACTTCACAAAACATATAGCTACACTCTACATGTATACTGTAAAATCTCCATTGTGTGATGTTCTATATTTGACTACTTTGTAGTAGAATTTATTGAAGTTATAATATTTTTAGCTGCTTCTCTAAATTATTTCTCATAATAATAAAATTCGTTTGGTACCTCCGTGACTATGTAGAAGTTTTATGAAAAGATATACTTACCAACTGTATCAAATACCACATCAAATTTCTCTGGGAGGTCCTCAAAGTTCTCCTTTGTGTAATCAATAGCCAAATCAGCACCCAAGCTCCTCAACAAGTCTAATTTGCCAGTGCTTGCTGTAGCAGCCACTTTGGATGCACCAAAAACGTGTTTGGCTAGCTGATTCAACACAAAACAAGTCATATGTATATATATATATATAAACAAATATAATAAGCTCTCCATATTATTAAATCACAAGCTTATTATAGTTATGAAAATGGTTAATTAGATATGTGTGTACTTGAATAACAAGAGTTCCAACTCCACCAGCACCTCCTAGCACGAGAACAGATTTACCAGGAGAAAGCTCAGTCCGTAGAAGGCCTTGATAGGCAGTTTCTATAGCTAAGGGAAGGCTAGCAGCTTCGGCAAAACTCAGACTCTTTGGTTTCAGAGCCAAA
The DNA here is from genome assembly GCF_963169125.1 of Humulus lupulus. Classification (NCBI taxonomy): domain Eukaryota; kingdom Viridiplantae; phylum Streptophyta; class Magnoliopsida; order Rosales; family Cannabaceae; genus Humulus; species Humulus lupulus. The sequence continues at coordinate 84,724,292 of NC_084794.1, read as the reverse complement.
ACTTTGTCGTCTGCAGCAGTGTACTCGGCCAAAGTCCCAAAGTTTTTTGGTTTTTGTGCAGCTAATTCATTGATATCACCATATACTTCATCTCCAACCTTAAACTTCTTTACTTGGCTTCCAACCTTTACCACCACCCCAGCAACATCATAACCTACAACAGTCTGTAAACTAATAAGAACAAGAACTAATTGCAAACCACTTTGTTCACCCTTCAACTGCATTGTATAAGACACTATAAATTGATATATAATATTAGCAGGGCCTCTTACAATTTATATATTATTTTGCACTTAGATCCCTAATTTTAACATTTGGCATAATTTTTTCTCCTCTAAACAAATATAACTTCAAATTTATTGAAAATATATATATTTCATAGTTATTTTGAATTCATTAATATATGATATTTATTATATATTTAAATAATAATTTTTTATAAATAATGTACATATTTTTAGCATAGCTACAATAAATAGTTACAATATAATTTATAACATTTTGAATAATGATATTATAAATTCTTCAAAAATTTAAATGATAAATTATTAATGGTTTTTTTTCAATTCACAATAAATAAATCACAAAATGTCATTATACTAATTTTGATTATTTAGATTTTATTAAAAAAATTAACATCAAAATTTAAAGTTGGAGATCTAAATGCAAAAATGATGTAGGTTGGGAATAATTTTCTCACAAAACCTTACTTTTTTAATTAAAAAATTAGATGGAAAAGTGAAGGAATAATGATGATTACATGTAAAGAGTTTGGGATTTGAATGAAAAAAAAAAGTTTGAGGATCTAAATAGAAAAGGTGGATTGAGTTGGGAATATTTGAGATCCCACTTATAATTAGATAGACCTGTGATTCTGGTGAAACAATATAAATAGATAGTAAAAAGACTTTTTGTTTGAACATTAAAACATGAAATTTTGAGTCAAACTGCTAATCCCCCAAGAAACAAACCAACCACAAGTTAGTAGTATTAACAAAGAAATGAAAAGGAGAAGAAGAGAGGCTCACAGGTGGAGGAGAATCAATGGATTTGAAACGGCCAAGCATTCTCTTGAAATCTATAGGATTAAGGGCAGCAGCAAGCACCTTGAGGAGCACCTGGTCTTCCTTGACTTGAGGAACAGCCACATTGCTCTCAAACTTCAACACATCGCTACATTTCCCATAATCATTGTAAATCCAAGCCTTGTTTACAGATGGTATGGAATCAAATGAACCACCAGCCATGCCCACAACAAACAACTCTTCTCTTTTCTTCAGAGCTCTTTTGACTTGATATAAAAGGAATGTTAGCTGTACTAAACTCTGTTATGTTTGAAAAGAAGTAGATGGTGAGTTTAATAATACTTCTCTTAAAATAGTTAATCTTTTAAAAAAAATTGCACTTTTATTCTCCAATTTTTTTTGCCGTAAATATACTAAATATCTTGAAAATGTTATACTTTATATATATTTTTTATTATTTTGATAAATAACAATAAAGTGAAGAAAAAAATATAAGATTTTAATTATTTTATCAAATTTTTAATTATTTTTTCTTTCTCAAAATAACTATTTTAAATTAAACATTAATAGATATTTTATTAAAATTAATAAAAATAATTAAAAACTTATATATTTTTATCAATTTAAAATATAAGTTTTTTTATTAAAACATAAAGGAAAAATATAAGTTTTAATTATTTAAATTAATTTTATTAATTTTTTTTATTATTTTAATGAAAATAATTTAAAATTTTAAAAATAACTAAAATCATATATTTTTCCTTCATATACTTATTATTTCTAAAAATAATTTTCAAAAATAGGTATAAAAGTGTAACATTTTAAAATATTAAGTTTGGGTATAAAAGTATAATATTTTGAAGACATTGAGTATATTTACCGCCAAAAATAAATTAAGTATAAAAATACGATATTTTAAAAACATTAAGTATTTTAACAATCATTTACTCTAAATATTATAACTGTAAGTGGCTTAATGTATATAAATATATCAAAATTAAATATTGATCAGAAATTTTTACAATAGAGGCATCCTTTTCTCTCCGAGATTTTTTTGTTTGAGAAATTTCACATTCTTTACATTCGGTCAAGTCACTCAAGTCACCCAAATTCAGCTCTTCCTTCTTGAGATCTCCCGTTCTATGTTGTACCTGAGAGACCATTTTGCCAGATTGTGAGCAACATACTTAGTTTGTATCAATTTTTATTATCTACTGTCGAACTAGGATTCCTACATTCACTTAGTTGGCTTGTATACTCAAGTTTCATTATATATTTCACTGACATCCTCTTTGCCAAATTAGACATTACATAAAATCTTAAAAAAAATCGAAGATATAGTATGCTAAATGAATCAACTAATTCAAGGATATTAAATGTTAATTGAATTTAGTTATTTCAAACAGTCCGCAAGTGCAATTGTTTCACATACCACGAAGGAATAAAAATAAATAAAAAAAATATTACAAAATCTTCATACATCAACCCAAGATAAAAATATTTGGATTCTAGTTCAACAATTGTGTAAAACAATTACAATTATTGTGTTTTCTTGCGTCTTCAATGTGTTGCATTTTTACTTAGCACGACAAATGGTATGGATGGATATGCCTAGTTAAAAATTGGAAATTACTCAAAACCCCACTTATAAATACTAAAATATTTTTGGCCAATTGCAATGACAAATATATATACCCACATCAAAAATAAATATTTTAAGTCAAAAACTTGCAATCCGTAATGAAAACTGACAGCTATATGTATTTATCTTAATCTTTAATCTTGTGTGTGGGTCCGTTTTGTATGACAAATTTTCCACAAGTACCAGAATAGATAAAGACTTTTCACAAGTTTATCAATAGAAAAATGTTTATTCTTTTTAAATGGCATCGGAACACATTCCGCACCTATACAAAATGGGTTGGAATTGGTGGCTATATATGATCTATCTTGTTATTAAATCTAGCTTTAGGCTTGTAGCCGAAAACTTAAAAATCTTGCACAAGCATTTGCTTAGAAAGAGTGAAATAATGGCGTGGGATTCGGGTTAACTAGTGAACTGCTTTTAAGTGAATCCCTTTTCTTATTTTTCTTTCTATGGACAAATAGATAAATTGTCTAAAATCAAGCAATTATACTTGGGAATATATTTAATTCACTTTATTTAAAGTATTGCATCATTAGTAATGTTATATTTCTTATTGTTGTTCGTAATTGCTATTTTATACACAAAATACCCCTCAACGATGCTATATTTAAATGTCACATTTGAATACAATAAATTATATTTTATTTTAATTATGGTTTATAGCAAGATTTAGCATATTATTCATATAAAAAAAATCAAAACTATCATGTTATTTATTAAAATTTACCAAACTAAATCATACATTCATTTTTTTGTCAAACAATATTTTTTTAACCATCACCACTTTATTAATATTTTAATATCCCCGTATATTAAGTTTACTAATAATTTTATTATTAAAAAATTAGCATGAATATATTATAAAATAATTTCAAAGGAAAATTAATTATGAATAATTTTATTTGAATTAGAAATTATAAAATATTTTATTGTTGCATTAAAACAACAATTTTCATAGAATTAGGTTGTCAATTTTTCCCACAAAACGAATGGGGTCTCGTAGAGATCCGCCCCTAATGGGGCGAGAATCCATCGTCTTAATGGGGAATGGGTGGGGATAAGAACTATTTCCTATCCTCGAATGTTAAATGAGGCAAGGGTGAAGATGTCACTCTGTTAAAGAATATATTATATTCAATGGAAATATAGAAAAAATCAAATACGATTCTATGCAAAAATACAATAGACAATGTGTTTGATAAAAGTAATGTTACAACTCAATTGCATAAAATACAAGTAAATAGATGAAAGAAGATGTAGAAGAAGAATACAACTCAAATCATAAATAATACAAATAAAGATAAAGACTAGAGTAAAGAAATAAGAACAAAAGAAATAAAGAACAAGAACTCTCACACAACCAAAGTATAGAGTAGTGGGATCACTAACTTGGACAGGGTTCAAGACATTTGTCCAAAAGCTTATTTCCCCCTATTCTCTAAGCACTAAAGGATCTTACAAGGAAATAACTATCTGGAATTATCAAGCATCTATGGTGTATTTTCTAGCCAAGTGTTTTGTGGATAAAAAATGGTGTGTCTTACAAGTGAGCATTAGACTCCTATTTATAAAGTTTGAGAAACAATTTGAATTTCAAATTCCACCAAATCATGGTTGTTATCAATATTTAATTAATTAGATGTTTATGGAATTAAAATAAAGATTTGGGAGTTACTTGTGATATTAAAACCGTTCAAATTGGAGAAAAACCAAAATTGGAATAGGCTGTCAGCGCTCCAAATCGTGGCCAAGAGTATCAGTGGTCGCGACCACTAGCCTCTGTACCCCAGGCCGCGACCACTAGACTCTGTACCCCAGGCCGCGACCAGGGATAATTAGTGACCGCGGCCACAATGCAATTTCAGCTTCTAATTTTTCAATTTTCCAAAAAACGTTTTAATCTCTTCCCAAATGATTTTGTAACCTCCATACACCTTGTTATACCCAGATTTCGAGCCATGAGAATTGTGACCTCGAAAGCTGGAGTCATAATGAATGAACTCGTAAAGTCTGGAATATGTGCGGAATCTAAACATCGAGCCTGCGAAACAGAGACGACTTCGAAGATGGTAGCCTCGAAATCCTCACGAGCTCGAAAGGTAGACCCCGAGGTGCATCTGTTCTTGAGGATGACCTCGGATCAGGGGCTCCGAGCCTGATGCGCGTACGAGCTCGAAGTCATGTGGCCTCGGGATATGTTATAGCTCGAAAGTCAGTAAGAAACCTGGGAGAATATGGCCTTGGTGATATAGGATAATAACTTTGAATATCCTAATGAGTCATCTATAAGAGACGCGGTCTACATTTATTACTGTAAATCTCCTACAATCAAGGGATATTATTTGATTAGTTATACGCCCCCTGGTCTTCAAGGGACGTTTCCTTTTATATCGGATTGCAGGAATTTAATGCCATTTAATTTATTTGCAAATATAGAGTAACTACCCGAAATATGTGGGATAGTATTCTGAAATCTTCTCTATAAATAGAGAGGTCATGCACTATTGTAAAGGGAAATTTGGTGATCTTGAGAGAAAATTCTGAAGAATTCATCCTTGAAGAATTTTCAAAGATCATCTTGAGTTTAATAACAAAGACTCGTGGACTAGGTAGATTTTAACTGCTGAACCACGTAAAAAATCGTGTGTGTATTATCATATGTTTATTGGCCATTACTGATTATTGTTTACGTGCTCTTCTTTCACTGTTGACGAAAAACGGTGTCAACTGTTTGGTGCTTTCATTGAGAGCCTTAAGCATTTATTCCTGAAAAAGTCATGGCCACTAATAATCAGAATACGCCTGAAGAGAATTACCCAAGACGTCCTGGGAAACAGCCGATGGAAGACCCAGATGTCGAAGAAAGGAGTGGATCTTCCGATTCTAGGGGACCACCTCCTCCACCAAGAGATGAGGATATGTACTACAATCCTGAGCGATATGTTCCTATTGTGGAACTCGAGAACCGACAACTGAAACAGCAGTTGGCAGAGGCCAACAAGCAGAACGAGGAGTTAGCTAGGATAGCCGCGGAGGCGTAGGTGGCTCAGCCCCCGCCTCTGCGTGAAAACTAAGCTCCTCCTCCTAGGGATGTGCACGTTCCTCCCCGTAGGCTCCGTGGGCATCCACAGAAAAATGCTGCCCCAAGAAATGCTCGAGCTAGGGCCCCGGCACAACCGACGGCACCAGCAGAGCCATCCGCTCCTCCTAGGCCCCAGAGAAGTACTCGGGCTAGGGGTCCGGTTAATCCACCTGTGGAAGCACCTGGGGGAACTGAGAACAACCGAGCCCCTGCAGAGGCTCGGACTCAAGCCCCTGGGAATGCACCACACGCAACCAACCCATCTCGGGAAAACTCCGGACCGTCTAGGCCGCGAAATGGGTGGCAGCCACCGTCGCCCATATGGTTCCCTCCATCACCAATAAGATATCCTTCGCCCCCTCGCAGGAATGCTCAACCAGTTCGAGATCAGGGAGAAAGGCGTGCGGGAGAGAGACAAGGAAACGAGGAAGCTTTCCAGGAACGGAGAGGCGCCCCATCAGAAAGAAGTCAAACATCCCGGTCTCGCACGGCGGAGACGAGGCGGCATGGAAGAAATCCATCTCGAAATAACTATGCGACGAGTTTTACCAGCGACGATTCTGGAGACACCAGGTCGGTCAGCAAGCATGACCGAGGTCGTAAGAATACTGGAAGCCGCAGAAATTGCCCCGACCTGCGAGAACACCTGAATCAGAGTCGGGGTAATGTTGACCTGATAAATCCGGACCTGAGGGATCGCTTGAATAGGCATAAAGATCCTTTACGAAGACGTGAGCCTGGAATTGTGATCGACGACAACCGATTCCAAACTTTGCCTCTCGTGGACCTAGTCCAAGAGAGAATCGATCAGCTGGAAAAGGCATTCAGGCTTTTGAAAAACGAGCAAGAGCATGATCGATGTGAAGATTCTGATGAGGAGCTTGAACCGTTTGCTCCCCATATTTCCAACACTCCATTTCCACAAGGGTTTCGGATCCCTCACATCCCGACGTTCGAGGGAAAGAACGACCCATATAGTCATGTGAGTACATTCAACACCATAATGAGAGCTAATAACGTGGGTTATGAGCTCAGATGCATGTTATTTCCAGCATCATTGACAGGACCAGCTAAAAGATGGTTCGAAAAATATAAGAGATATTCAATAACCTCTTGGGAGCAGTTGTCTAAAGACTTCAAAAAGCAATTCAAAGCCATGATGGGGGTTCGACCTGAGGCGTCAACCCTAACTAATGTTCGGCAACAACCAGGTGAAACATTAAAAAGTTACCTTACAAGGTTTAACTTGGAAGTTGCCCGAGCTCGGAATGTGAACGACAGTGGACACTTAATGGCTGTCCAGGCCGGAGTAATGCCAGGAAGCGCCCTCTGGGATGATATGCAAATAAAACTGGTGAGGTCCCTAACCGAGTTTAATAGACGAGCGCAGAGGTTTGTCAATGTAGAGGAAGCGAGGTCGACACTTAATGTGACTTCCCAGCCCGAGACTACAACGATAAACGTAAACTCTGCCTCAACCTCGGCGGACCCAGTAGCTTCAAAGCCTACTGTGGAAAACCCTTCCAAGAGAAAAAAGAACGAAGGAAGTAACCCCGAGGGCGAAGGAGGAAAGAAAAAGAAGGGGGAGAGATATTTCTCCGTGTATAGAGTGTACACCGAGCTCAACGAGTCTCGGGAGAACATATACCTGGCTAATGAAAACCAGGTCCCCTTTAGGCGTCCGGACCCGATGAGAAATCAAAAGTCCAAGAGGGATTCAAGCAAGTATTTCCAATTTCACAGAGACACCGGGCATACTACCGATGAATGTCGACAGCTGAAAGACGAGATCGAAGGATTGATCTCGAGAGGTTACTTTAGACAATATGTCAAGAACCAGAGTACTAATTAGGCGATCGCGAACCAGAGAGTTGCTGCATTGCAGCCCACACCAAACAATAATTCCCGAACTCGGGAAGAGGATAGGCCCCCGCCGATTGATGGAGAGGATGTGATAACCATCTCGGGAGGGCCTCACCCCGCAGGAACGGGCAGAAATGCCCAAAAGAGATATGTTAACGAGCTGAAGACCGGGGACCGATCTCCCTACGAACCCGAACCTAGAGCTCCAAAAATTCAGAGGATTGAATCCCAACCAATTACTTTTACTGAGGAAGACGCGTCCCATGTTCAGTTTCCTCACCATGATCCGCTGGTCATCACTCTCCAGCTGGCAAATAAGAGGGTCCACCGAGTTCTTATAGACAATGGGAGCTCAGTTAACATCCTCTATAAAGCAACCCTCGAGAAGATGGGACTCTCCCTTCGTGACCTGAAAGCATGTGCAACTACTTTATACGGCTTTTCAGGAGAAGGAACCGCCTGCATGGGCTCCATCGAGCTCCCCGTAACCTTAGGAGACTACCCAGTCTCGACAACTAAGATGATGGAATTCGTGGTAATGGATCTACCTTCAGCCTACAATGTTCTGCTCGGGAGACCCGCCCTGGTTGGGCTGGGGGCAGTCTCATCAGTAAGGCATCTGGCCCTTAAGTTCCTGACCCCAAGCGGCGTTGGCACATTGAAGGGAGATCAATCGGCTGGGAGGGAATGCTACAGCATTTCCTTGAGAGGAAAGAAACAGACGAGCGCACAAACACTCGTCATTATTCAAAAAATAAAGACGGGACAGTCTTAGAAATTGATGAAGAGATCGATCCAAGGGTTGAGGAGAAAGCTGACCTCGAACCCTTAGAAGAGCTCGAAGAAATTCAGCTCGAGGAAACCGATCCCTCGAAAAAGGTGAAGGTTGGAAAATACCTCCAAGATGAGACAAAATAGCAACTAATTTTCTTTTTGAAGAAGAACCAGGATGTCTTCGCATGGTCACACTCAGACATGGTGGGAATAAGTCCGAATATAGCTAGCCACGCGCTGAATATAGACAAAAGCTTCCCTCCAAAGCAACAAAAGCGAAGACAGCTGGACGAAGACAGAAAGAAGGCACTAAAGGAGGAGGTTGACAGGTTAAAGGCAAACCGATTCATTAGGGATGCCTTTTACCCTGACTGGGTAGCCAATTCGGTGTTGGTCCCAAAACCCAATGGGACGTGGCGGACCTGTATTGACTATTCAGACCTCAACAAAGCTTGCCCGAAAGACTGTTTCCCATTACCAAGGATTGACCAGCTCGTGGATGCCACGGTGGGGCATGGCCTGATGTCCTTCATGGATGCCTATTCTGGATATAACCAGATACCCATGCATGCCCCCGACCAAGAACATACGAGCTTCATAACGGATAAGGGGCTATATTGTTACAATGTCATGCCATTCGGGCTCAAAAATGTTGGGGCCATATGCCAGCGGCTCGTGAACATGATATTTTCAGATCAGATAGGCAACAACATGGAGGTTTATGTTGACGACATGCTTGTCAAATCTCAACTTAACGATAACCATGTTGATGACCTCGAAGAGTGCTTTGGCGTGCTCCGAAAGTATAACATGAAACTGAATCCTCAGAAGTGCACTTTCGGGGTATCCTCAGGAAAATTCTTGGGCTTTATCGTAAACGCTCGTGGAATAGAAGCTAACCTCGACAAGATCAAGGCCCTGATTGACATGCTCTCACCTCGAAGACACAAGGATGTCCAAAGTTTGACCGGCAGGATGGCGGCCCTAAGTAGGTTTATTTCGAAATCTACGGACCGTTGTCTCCCGTTTTTTAACCTTTTGAGAGGTGGAAAGAAATTTGAATGGACAGAGGAGTGCGAGCTGGCATTCCAGGAACTTAAAAAGCACCTAGCCGAACCCCCTATCTTATCAAAACCTGAAACGGGAGAAATATTGTACCTATACCTTTCCACCACCGAACACGCAATAAGCGCAGTACTTGTTCGAGAAGAAGATAAGGTACAAAGACCCGTTTACTACATCAGTAAAAGATTACTGGGGGTAGAGTCGAGATACCCCCTGATGGAGAAGTTAGCGCTTAGTCTAATTCATTCATCTCGTAAACTCCGCCCCTACTTCCAAGTACATCCCATCCACGTGTTGACTAATCAACCACTTAGGCAAGTCTTGTCTAAACCAGAAGCTTCAGATCAACTTCTTAAATGGGCTGTTGAGCTCGGACAGTTCGAGATCACCTACCACCCGAGGACGACCATTAAGGCGCAGGCGTTGGCGGACTTTATAGTGGAATGTACTGGTATGACCAACGACGAAGTCATAACCCCGGCCCACGAGCTGTGGAAACTATACATCGATGGCTCATCCAATGAAAATGGATCAGGGGCAGGAATCATTTTGATTACCCCCGCAGGAAGCAGATTTCATTCTGCCTTGAGATTCAACTTCAAGGCGTCGAATAATGAAGCCGAATACGAGGCTTTGCTGGCGGGGCTTCATATAGCCAAGGAGCTCAAAGCTAAAGCAATACATTGCCACAGCGATTCCCAGCTCGTTGTTAACCAAATCCTAGGAGAATACCAGGCTCGTGGCACGAGAAGGGCGGCTTATTTAGAGAAGGCAAAATATGCATTGGAGTGTTTCGAATTTTATACAATCGAACAGGTTCCCCGAGAACGGAACTCAAATGCAGATGCTTTAGCTCGGCTCGCTACCTCCGCTGAGAATGATGAAGTGAACGTTGTCCCCATAGAACACCTCTCGGCACCTAGCATCAACGAGCCGGAGGAGGAAGACGTATGTATGATTGAGTCCGAGCCAACATGGATGACCCCGATAGTGGAATATCTCGAGACTGGCGTCCTTCCAAAAGACCGGAACCAGGCTCGAAAGTTAATGTATCAGCTTCCCCGATACACCATGATGGACGGAAAGCTATATAGAAGGGGGTATTCCATGCCATTACTACGGTGCGTAACTCCACCCGAAGCCAAGAGGATCATCGAAGAAATTCATGAAGGGCTCTGTGGAGACCATACTGGGGGGCATAGCATGTCCAAGAAAATCATACGCCAAGGATATTTTTGGCCCACCATTAAGTCAGATTCTTTCGAATATGTAAAGAAATGCGACAAATGCCAGAGATTCGCCACGATTCCTCGAGCTCCACCATCCGAGCTGACCATGTTGACATCCCCGTGGCCATTCGCGGTATGGGGAATCGACCTCATTGGCTCTCTCCCAACTGGCAAAGGTGGTGTAAAATATGCTGTAGTCGCGGTGGATTACTTCACAAATTGGACGGAAGCTGAATCGTTGGCAACAATAACTTCCAAAAAAGTCCTTGACTTCGTGGTAAAGAACATTGTATGCCGATATGGGGTGCCGAGGAAGATTGTGTCCGATAACGGAACCCAGTTCGATTGCGACTTGTTCACCAACTTTTGTGAAAAGAATGGCATAATAAAGAGTTTCTCGTCAGTAGCTCATCCTCAAGCGAATGGCCAGGTCGAGGCTGTGAACAAAACTCTCAAGAGTTCTCTAAAGAAAAAGTTGGAGGAGGCGAAGGGACGACGGCCCGAAGAATTTCCCCAAGTCCTATGGGGATATAGAACCACAGATCGAACATCAACGGGGCATACCCCGTTCTCTTTAGCGTACGGATACGAGGCAATGTTGCCTATTGAGGTTGAAATCCCAACAATCCAAACTCAGATTTACGACCAAAATTCAAACCACACTCAGCTCGAGGAAACCTTAGACTTGATTGAAGAAAAGAGAGAAGAAGCTCAGCTGAGAAACGCTGCCTACCAGCAACGAGCTACCAGGTATTTCAACAAGAGGGTTCGAGATCGAAAGTTCGGAATGGGAGACCTGGTGTTGAGACGCGTATTTTTAGCAACACGAGATCCGGCAGCTGGTGTGCTCGGGCCTAATTGGGAAGGACCATACCAAATAGAGTTAGTCATCCGGCCCAGAGTTTACAAGCTAGCGAGATTGGATGGGAGCCTGGTACCGCGAGCATGGAATGGCGAACACCTAAGACCCTACTACCAATAGTATAGGAAAAGTGTTGCATGTAACCATGATTTTCTATCTGTATTAATTTGTCTGCTTTTGAATTTCGTCAAATAAAGATCTATTTCATTCAATATGTTATCTCTTTTTATTTTTGCAATCTCTCTTAATTTAATAACCTATGGTCACACTCATAGGTACCTCAGCCTGTTGTCAGGGTTTCCAGTCCCTGGGGCATAGCAGCTACGTTCGTTAGCGGTCGGAGCTCGACATCTCAAGGAGCTTGACAACCTGAGGCTATGGAAAGCCAGAATATCAGTTACCTGATTTATCGAGGTAACCGAGCTCCAATAGTGCTCGGCCTCGAAGTTTCTCTCCTCGGTTGCGAGGTAGAAGGCTCCCCCATGAGTGAAAATTGGAGCTCTCCCGGGCTGTACGCAACGGTCACTGTCAATTTAGGGTCAAGTGGGATCGACCTGGGCCCTAAGTTGGATTCTGGATAAATAGCCTCTCGAAGGATCCTCATCTTCTTCTCTATGACCTCGTCTATTTGGCGGCGATAATGAGCTCGAATATCCTCCTGTTCGCGCGCGAGGTTGTACTCACGAATTCGACGTTGATTCCGTGCAAACAGTGACTCCGGGCTCGGGGTTTTGGGCGAGTAAGGGATTTCCTGCAACGACCCCCACCGTCTTTCCAGATTCTGTGACATCTAGCGAGAAAGAAAAAATGGTGAGGGCCATGCATGCAAGAGTCCAAGAATTACGAGCTCGACAGGACAAGCTCGGAGTTTAAGAACAAAACGAGCTCGATATTAAGACCCTATTAAAGAGTCAGAACGTGTATTCTACAGAAAAAGGAGGAGAGTAGGCATAACCTTATGAAAATCCCGAATTATCAGGGAAAAAAGGTGGCGATTATTCAGAAAATGTAACATTGGGTATCGTGCATTCTTCAAAACCAAGGTTTTGCACCCAAATATCTTGGTGTGCAAGATACGTCTTTTAAAATTTTAAAACTCAGAATAAAAGAGATCTTGCTCAAACTCCAAAACTGGGTATGGAACCAGTGGTTTAAACCTAGTATGGAGACTTAAACGTGAAAGCCTATCGGTCAAAATTCCCTAACGTATCGTACTAATAAAATAAACAAGTACATTCACAGAAATAACAAGAACAATATGGACAGAAACTGGCATAAGGGAAAATAAAAATCGGAAACTTACACAATAATGGCGATTGCAGAGAAATCGTTGATTGAAGGAGAGGCTGCAGGTATGAGCTTACGATCTTGAACAAACCGGCGGTCCTTTGCTTCTTCGGCTGAGAGAACATGCACAAGCAAGGAGTTTTCAGAGAGAGTTTCTGGTTTTGTTTTTGTTCCTTCTTCTGATGAGAGAAAAAATAAAAGGAAGATGATGAATGGGGTCTTATATATAGACAGAAAAAGGGGATTAATATGGGACATTGAATAAAACCCTTGCAAGATCCAACGGATAGGGATTACTGATATGATGGTACCATAAAGGTGGCAGACGAATGATCGTGGGCAGATTTCCAAGGTACTCGAGTACCCTGAATGGGCAATGCCCAATTAACACGTGTCCATTCTCAAGTATGTGACGGTACGGTTCCCGGAGAAAGTAGTTCAAAAGTTTCCTTCTCATAGGATTCGAACGAATACTTTTGAGGGGGCAAAATGTTATACCCAGATTTCGAGCCATGAGAATTGTGACCTCGAAAGCTGGAGTCATAATGAATGAACTCGTAAAGTCTGGAATATGTGCGGAATTTAAACATCGAGCCTGCGAAACAGAGACGACTTCAAAGATGGTAGCCTCGAAATCCTCACAAGCTCGAAAGGTAGACCCCGAGGTGCATCTGTTCTTGAGGATGACCTCAGATCAGGGGCTCCGAGCCTGACGCGCGTACGAGCTCGAAGTCATGTGGCCTCGGGATATGTTATAGCTCGAAAGTCAGTAAGAAACCTGGGAGAATATGGCCTTGGTGATATAGGATAATAACTTTGAATATCCTAATGAGTCATCTATAAGAGACGCGGTCTACATTTATTACTGTAAATCTCCTACAATCAAGGGATATTATTTGATTAGTTATACGCCCCCTGGTCTTCAAGGGACGTTTCCTTTTATATCAGATTGCAGGCATTTAATGCCATTTAATTTATTTGCAAATATAGAGTAACTACCCGAAATATGTGGGATAGTATTATGAAATCTTCTCTATAAATAGAGAGGTCATGCACTATTGTAAAGGGGAATTTTGGTGATCTTGAGAGAAAACTCTGAAGAATTCATCCTTGAAGAATTTTCAGAGATCATCTTGAGTTTAATAACAAAGACTCGTGGACTAGGTAGATTTTAACTGCTGAACCACGTAAAAAATCGTGTGTGTATTATCATATGTTTATTGGCCATTACTGATTATTGTTTACGTGCTCTTCTTTCACTGTTGACGAAAAACGGCGTCAACACACCTCATGGGAGTTAAAACACATGTTTTCAACCACCATATTACATAGTGGCTCTATGAAATTCAAATACAAATGTGTAACTCTCAATCTACACATTATTGGGTAATATTTGAGAGTTACAAATTTGTAACTCTAAAATATGTTACATTTGAGCACACACATGTGTCTAATTTTGTAACTCTCAATAATATGTTACAATGTGTGACAAATCACATTTTGTCACATTATTTAATCTAAGATTATATTATTTGAAATAACATAACACACTCCATGTCCAAGCATGGTTTCGTTTAATTTTTTTATTTTTTATTTTTTTTGTAGAATATTTATATTTTTTTTAAAAATATTTTGAATTTTATTAGACAATATTTCTTGTGTAATATTTTAATTTTTATGTAATTCAATGTTTTTATATTTAAAATTTTAATTTTTAAATAGGTAGATCTCCATGGGAATCTATGTACTCCACTCCAATGGTGATTCCAACCCTATTTCTGACATGGAATATGTAGAGAATGAGAATAGGTGAAGATATGAATTAAAGTATGTAATGGAGAATTTGACATGAGGAACACTGCCAACCAATTCTTCACTCTCTTTACCAAAAGACAACCAAAATGAAGCTCAACTTTCATGTGATTATTTTGTCAGTTGAAGTCATGTTTTTAAAGTTACTAATAAGTATATCTTAAATAGTTATAAAAGCAAGCAAAAGGCAACCAAAAACGAGAACCCCTAAGACTATTGTTCGGGATGATGAGAAGAAATTTTTTTAAAGGAGTGAAGTGTCTTCGGGACCAAAATATGGTCATTGGAGAGCACTACCGGAATGTCCAGAAATGCTAAAAGTCACATACAGAGCGCAATGGGCCATTTCGATCGTTTTTAACGTCGAAATATGCCCAAAAGGGTCTAAAAATGACCTCCGAATTGCCAAAAATTCAAAATCCTAGGCATGCACTTAAAACCCTCAACAGAATTCAAAAATAAACTCAAAGCCAAACAAGAGACGAAGAAGTAAAACTTACTCGAGATGAAGCGCTTGTATGTGCTGAAGTGAGTCCTAACTTTGAAAAATTGTTTGTCGTTTGACCAGAAGTATGATGATTCTTGCCAACCGTCTAGAGCGTCGAGAACTTAGAAAATGGGGAAAATTTGGGAAACAATGAAGTGAAGATGAAGAGAGGGTTTGGAGGTTCTGAGGTTTTGAATTTCGAATGCTGAAAGTGATTTCTAAGAGGCAGTTCTTGAAGTTTTATACTCGAAGAGCTTAGGGTGGAAGCAACTCCACCCCGGCCGTTGATTACCTATGACATAGGCACTCGAGGGTAGTCCGACAGTTAGAATCCAGGAGGCATGGATCATGATCATTAGCATGGGAAAATGATGCCTCGGGTATGGGGTGAGAGGACACCTAGGGTACGGATTGGACGTTTTGGGTAGTGGAGTGGACTCCTCATTAATGTCACAGATTGATGGGTCCAGCAATAGGGAGTCGACATGTGGCACTTTGTTTTCCAAGAGTGATGCCATGAAGAGCTTTCAAATTACTCCTCTCAATCTAAGTCTCCACTGTCCAAGGACAAGTGAAGACTTGGGGGCAAATATTGTCTGTGTTTTCAGCAAAGGACACATGGCATTCATTAGAGGAGTAATTAAGCTCCTCGAGCACTAGTGATGTTTCGTACTATGGTATGGCCAGACGCAGATGTCTCCAAGTGAGGCCACGCCTTGAGGTCAGTCCTCGATGCGCGGATGTCTCCACACGAGGCCATGTCCCGTGACCCGTCTCCGAGGCATGGATGTCTCCAAGTGAGGCCATGCCCCCCGAGGTCTGTCCTTGAGGCGTGGATGTCTCTAGGCGAGGCCACATTTCGTGATCTGTCTCTGAGGTGTGGATATCCCCAAGCACGGTCATGCCCCGAGGACCATTCAGATGGTCCTCACTCTCTTCATTCGCCAATCCCTAGGTCTAGAATTTTTGTCCTCGGACTTGGAGTAGCTGCCAGGTGTCAGTCGCCGCAGCTGTGGCCCACCAAAAGATCGTTTGACAACTTTTGGTGAGCCTCGAGTAGTGGTGTCGAGATCATACACTCGACAATCGGCATTTCCCACAATGCCACTTGACATGGGCGAATGTTGAACCCAAAATAGGGTGTTTTAATATTTATACTCGCAAGTGCACGAATCTTTCGGAATATAATGTTCATGAAAGTACGAGGTCGAACCCATGGGAGTTGACTAACATCAAAAGAAACTATTTCAAACAAAGCAAGAATATTCTAACCTAGTTCCAAATATTTGATGAGATTTTGCTTTAGAAAAATAAAAGACAAGTAATAAAAAGATTTAAGATTAAATAGAAAAATGGTTTTCAAATGAGATATGTAAAATAAGATTATTAAGATATTAGAATCCACAAAATGCAAGTTCAATAGTATTTATAAGTATATTGATTCCTAAGTTTAGATATAGTTGAAATAAATCACACTATACTTTTTTTTTTCAAAATACATTTTCTATTCAAGCACAAGTTACTTTAAAAAATGTAGGATTTTTCTTCACTTATATAAGATATAATTTCTAAGCATTAGTTGTGTTACAACCTAATGAAACTACAAAAAATCAAAGAGATTATGTTTAGGCAAAATATGATACTTATGCTCTAAGAATTAGATGTGAACAATTTAATGAAAAACATTTAATCAAAGAATATCATATTTTTGCATAATGAAGAACTAAGTGTAATAAGCTTTAACAATCAATAATAGATGAAAAATGCATATCTTTGATAGAAAAATCCATAAACAATGTTGCACAAATGGGAAGTCAACATACAACAAAAAATACTATCTAGTTACATTTTGCTTCATCATCATCTAATAATCTTGAAAAAGATTAGAAGCTCATAACTAGATTGAAATAAACATTACAAAATAACATACTTAACATGCTCTTCAAAAGATGAAAATGGTAGAGAGAAAATAGTGAAAAGAAGAGAGAAAAAATATGAAGTGTGGAAGAGGTTGAAAGATGAAGAAGAGCTCCCCAAATGGTCTTACAAGACTCTATTTATAGGAAAAATATGGAGATTAAATTAATCAAATTAAAATAAATAAATTGATTAATTTAATTGTGTTGGGAAGTGGTAGGATAAATGGAGTAAGTGTAAGGGTATTGGAAAGATGAAATGTTTGGTTGGATGGAAGATTAGTGAAAAACTAGGGTGAAAAAATGAATTAGGAATGTTTATTTAGGTAAGAAAAATAGGGAAGAGTGAATTGATATTTGAGTGAAAAGAAAAAAAACATTGGGAAAAAAAATATGATTTTTTGGCCTTTTGTGATTTTGACTATTTCAGAAAAAAGGAGTAGTTTTTTTCTTTTCAGGTGGGCCTTGATGAGTGTCTTCGGGCTTGGCTGATGGTGGAACGGCTGGGAACAGCTACACGCATGGAGGCTAGGCGACGTGGCAGGTTAGAGAGGCCCAGGCGATGGAATGAGGCATACGGTTGGGTGCTGGAGCTGCTTGGAGTTGGCTGGAAGGAAGCTGGGAAGAGGCGTGGGAGGCAGGAGCTGCTGGGAGGAGTCAGGCGCTGGGCCTGGGCTGGTGTAATGACCCAACTACTCTAGACCTTGGACCATTAACGAAAACTATACATAGACACTAATCTTTAACAAAACTTACAAGTGAAATAACCATACTTTATTTAAAACTTGTAAAAAAAAAAAACAAATGTTAAACTTACATAAAACTCAAAGTAGGATATGGGATCCCATTTTTTTTAAAAGAAAACATAACTTAATTGAAATGAAAAGAGATTACATAATAGGTGCGGAAAAAAAATACACATAAACCATAAATAAAGACTACATCCTCGAAATCGAAACTCTCAACCCCTCGAATCCATTCTTCCTCAACACACATTCCCCAAGCATCCACGAACCTTTCCAGCCACTATAGTTATTTTCCTGCATATATAAACATAAAAGGAATGAGCCTAATGCTCAGCAAGGAAAATCTAACACATAGCCATATACATAAAATTCATAATGCAACATAAAAACATACCATAACACTTATGTCACATACATACTATAATGGCCATTATTACTTGGGGTCCCATAAACTAAACAAGTCATATGCCCATTAGATTAGTGGGGTCTTGCTAGCTAAGCAAGTCATATGCCCATAATCTATTTGGGGCTTGTTAGTCATATGGGTCATATGCCCAAGTCTACAATCATACTTAACATAACATATTGCATAACATAAAATCATAAGATAACATATAAAAGCATATAACACATAAATCCTATCATATTTTCCTTACCAAAATACCGGGATATGAGGACAAAGTTGGGACTTTGGAACACTCCTAAAAACCATTTATAACAGGGTGAGTAAATTGAAGGAAAGGGATGAAAAGAATGGAAGGACTATACCATTGAGAATATACTTACCAAAAACTTATGTGCAAGTTCTTAGATTTCCTAACCAAAATAAAGAATAAGGTTAGAAGGCTGAGTAGAAGACTATGAGAACTTAAATAAAATAATATCAATTGAACTAGAGTGTGGAAATACCTTGAAGACTTATAAGACCAATCTAAACCTTGAACCGAAATGCTATAAAACTTACTTCCCAAGTGTTTGATAAACTTATGATGATCAAGCTTATAATTCCCAACCCAAGTGTTTACACTCTCACACTCACCTAGCAACTTGCAGCCTCTGAACTTAGAGTAATAGATGAATAATGGTTGGGTACTAGGTCCTATTTATAGGGTTTAGGAATGAAGAAATCTTCATTTAACTTGAATAAAAATAATGGCTTTTTAAGTGAAAAACATTTGAATTATCGTTCAGCAGAGGCTGAAGACTCGTTCAAAAAGATGCTGGACTTATCAAGAGGTTGAAGGTTTAAATGGAGAATGATTTCAAAAACTTTCAAATTATGCTGAGAGGGGCGATATATCGCCCCCTGTAGGCGATATATCGCCTGGGCCAGTATGCCCGAGGCAATCGTGCATCGTTTCGGGTTTTTCGTATCTTTGTGCTGCGATATATCGCTCCCTATAGCTGCGATATATCGGCATACGCTGATTATTTAAACACGAAATTACACATTTTTAGCTTAATTTGAATTGAGTAAACAGCCTTGACTAATCCCTCTAACGTTTTCAAAGCTGCTGACTGACCTTAGAGTATTCAAATTTTAACCTTAATAAATTTAATCCTCAAAATACTTAATCATTAATAAACCCAAACATAACATGTGTTATTATCTAATTGGTTCTTATCTAAACCTTGTAGTATATTAAATATTATCCTCAATATCAGTCATATTAATCAAACCTTAGGTTAAAATTAATATTCCTAAACTATAGGTTAAACTTAGAAAATCTACAAGTACTACTACGAGTGTCCAAATAAATCCCGGTCTGAACCAAAAATCCACAGTCATAAAGATAATACTATTATTACTATAATACTACTATCTAAATAGCTAAGTAAAGTTCTTGGACTCTACAGCTGGTGAGGGGGTGAGGCACGGGCCTTGCAGGTGGGCTGGGGCGCTATTGGGCTTCAGGAGGTGGTGAAGGAGGCAGGCCCTTGTGCCAATTTTTGTTATTTCCTCTTCAAGAATGCCATTTTTCTTTCTTTCTCCTCATTTTCCAAATAAAAATAATAAATTCCCTACAAAATAAATAATAAACCAAATTAAAATGAAATATTTTCATTAATAAAATATACCATATAACTTCTATGAAAATTTTAATTAAAACTTAATTTACTTAAACATTTAAGCTCAAAATTGCATCTTTTTACTCCTAACTTAACAATATTAATTTTAAATAATTAAGCCATAACATTTTACAATAATATAACAATAAAAATACACAAAAAATTATAAAATTAAAATAAACTTAATAAATTCAAAATTACTTAAAAACTTAATAAATCAATTAAAAACTCAAGAATTAAGCAACAATTAGCACATAAAAAGTGGTAAAATAACTCTATTTTATAGAGTTATCAGCGAACGTGTGCCGCATCCTGACACAATCAGATACATGTTCCCCATAATGTTGGTAGGTAGCTTTCTGCAAATGGGCCCCGTGCAATTCGTTTGGGACCATGGTCTTTATTATTGCATCCCTATGTAATTAATTAGAAGTTTACTCCCCAGATAATGGGGAATGTTGTATTAATTGTTCATTAGGGGCATTAATGACCCATGCCTCTATAAATAGGGATGGGGCATCTCCTTGTAAAGGATTCAGAACTTTGGCTAGTTAAGCATTGTAAACTCGGGACAATATATACGATGCCTCAGACTCCATTGAAGCTTGCCAAATCAAGCTTCAAATTCACTAATACCAAAGATTCATAGACTAAGGCTCTTTTATAGCCTGAACCACGTATAACCTTTGTGTTGTTTTATTCTAGTTCTTGTCAAGTTCTTGGATTAGGTTGATAGCGAAAAAGGCACTCAACAAAACTAATTAGTCATGCCTTTTATAAAAGGCAAAAGATATAAAATAGCACTGTTGACTGTTTTTTTCGCTATCAATCTTAAAACGAGAGATCAAAGAAACAAGCGATACGAACATAAGAATTTTTACGTGGTTCAAGTTATAAAAGAAACCTAGTCCACGAGTCTCTGGTATTAAGAGTATTGGAAACTTGTGATGGCAAGCTCCAATAGTATATTCTCTGGCAGCGTTTAGATTACTCTGAGTACAAGGTGTTTTCTCTTTCAAAAAACAAAACCCCTTACAATGAGACTCTCAGCCCTATTTATAGAGGTTGGGGTCACTAATACTAATTATCAGTAATTAATACACATTCTTTTCATTATTGGGGGATTAATACCAATTTAATGCATTGGGCTGCATTGAATAGAGATCACGGCCCAAGCGAGATCTGCGAGGCCCACCGCAGAAAGGTACCTACTTTATGGGGAACATGCCCCAGGTACTGTCAGGGCGCACTGTGAGTACTTTCATGTCAGGCGGCATAATGAAAGTGTGAATTGTCGAGTCGTACACTCGACAACACTGTTGACGGATCACCCAAAAAGGTTGTCAGACAATTCTCTGGCACTGTAAACCTGCACTAGCTAATACCTGGCACCTGATCTTAGGTCCGAGAACTGGAACCTCGGACCTAGGAGACAACTGGGGGAGGAGAGCCCTCACCTTAATTTCCTGAGCTGGAAAACCTCCAGCACCGAGGGCACACCTCGGAGAGTAATCTACTTTTAAGGTATCCATGGTCTACCAACTGGCAAAAATAGGCGACCTCACCCAAAAGGATCTTCCTTCTGAATAGAGCCTTTGGGGGGCAGCATACTCCGAAGACGTTTATGATCGTCCAAGCCAGTAATTTTGAGTTGCCACGTGTCAGAGGCAAAAATACGGACAACATTTGCCCCCCAAGTCTCTACTCACCCTAGGGCAGTGGAGACTTAAATTAGGAGGAGTGATTTGAAAAATTGGAGGGAAAAATGTTTGGGCTTTCCTCTGACGTCACTCTAAAGAGTGGACCCACATGTCAATGCTCCATTGCTGGGCTCATTAATATGTGCATTTAATTAGGGGTCAACTCCGGGATCCCAAACTTCTATTCGACACCTAATGCGTCTTTTCCCAAAGAAACAATAATTGTGATTCGTTCCTTTTGAACCCTGACCGTTGGATCATCCTCATGACCTTATTAGGGGAAGCCATCCAAAGGCCTTGGGGAAGTTGTTTTCCTCTTAAGGTTTATTGGGTATAAAACCCAGAAAACCCTTCTCATTCTACACTGTTACCATGCGAAAACCAAAACCCTCACAGAAGTCTTTCTTCTTCCTCACCCTTATCTTCACCCATTATTCCCAAAACTCTGGACGATTGGCGTGAATCGTCTTACTTCTGGGCAGACGGCAAATGATATCTGAGGATCAAGACTCGCCTCAACACCTACCTTCATTTCATCTCGGGTAAGTGCCTTTCTGTTTTAATTTATGCTTGAGGATTCTTGATATATGTTTAGGAATGCCAGTGATATGGCATTTAGGAGTCTATTTTTAGCTCTCATAAGTCATCTTAGGCACAATTTGGTATTAGGGACGTTCAAAATGGCCATCAAAAGCTTTTATATCAATTTTGTGTTTCTGGGCCTGTGACTGGAATCTGGGGAGTTCCCAGATTCTGGTAGGTTCATCCCCTTCGGCCTGTCCTTAGACGTCGAGGATACCCCACCTTTCCAAACTCTTTCTCTTCTCCCCAAGCAGTATCCCTATAGTCATCCATGTTTTGGCCATCTTTCCTTCGGTCAAAATACTAATTGCTTGGTTTTTGTCTCAGATGTCCGAGGAACTCCAGCAGCTACACGAACCCGAGTTCTACCTCTTCGACCAGGAGATTTCTGTTATGGCCCGAGAACAAGGAGCCTCCCAAGAGCCAGCCAGGAGTTAGTCGTTCGTCTCGACAACCAAGTGGCAGAGAGGCTAGAATTGCCCAAAGACAGGGGGTTAACCGTGGAGGAGGTTAACAGAGCTCTGTTTCCTCACCCTACACAAACATACGAGGGTGATCAGTTCAAAGCAGAGGATTACCACACTCTACTTAGACACCCCAATGCCATTGAGGCGATCATGAGGCACTATTTGGTTGGAGACAAGTGTCTCATCTACCTCTATCGGGAGTCTGAAAGGGCGCACTGCAACGTCAACGGCCTGGGCGTCTGGAATCAGGCCCATCTGATGGCAAGGGCTACCCTACCCCTCAAATAATATTTTGTGAAATTCCTAAAGTTCATGGGGATAGCCTCTTTCCAGCTTTCCCCCAACGGCTACAGAGTGCTCGCGGGGATGCACATCCTGTATTGGAAGTAGAAATTGTTACATTATTTTATAATATAATGTAATATTATATTATTTTATAATATAATGTTTTAGATTAAATAAATGTGAAAAAGAGCGTCACATATTGTAACATATAATAGAGAGTTACATTATTTATATAAATGGGAAATATCCAAATATGTAACATATTTGGTGTTACAAATTCAATCACAAATTTGTAACTTCCAAATATTACCCATTATTGGGTAGATTTGTTGTTACACAATATTGAGATGAATTTCTTAAAGTCATATGTGAAATGGCTGTTAGAGATTTGATTTTAACTCCCATAATGTGTATGGAAGTTACAAAATCAAGTGGGAATGAATTTGGAACGTTTTGGCAAATTTGAAAAATTGGTTGCTGAAAAAACGTCTTGGGCCGCGGTCTGAGTTTTTCAGGCCGCAGCCCAAGAGGCAAAAACATATTGTGGGCCGCGACCCATGTTTTTCAAGCCGCGGCCTGAGCGACTGACAGCATTTTCCAAACTTCGATTTTATCCAATTTTGAGCGTTTGCAACAGCCAAGTAACTCCCAAATCTCTATTTTAATTCCATAAACATCCAATTAATCATTGGTAATATCCATGGGGGTTGGTAGAATTTGAAATTCAAAGGGTGTCTCAATAAATAGGAGTCTATTGCTCACTTGAAAGAAACAACATTTCTATCCATTAGAGCACTTGGCTAGAAAACACCTAGAGGCTTGATTATTCCCGAAAGCATTTCCAAATTTTTTGAGAGATCCCTTAGTGCTTGAGTTAGGGGGAAATAAGCTTTTGGACAAAGGTTTCAAATCTTGTTCAAGTTGGTGATCCCCAACACTCTTCACTTTGGTTGTGTGAGTGAGAGTTCTTTGTTGATTGTTCTTGTTCTTATTCTTTTGTTCTTTTGCTTTTCATTTCTCCTATTATTCCTCTTTTCTCTTTTATTTGTATCTTTTGTTTTAGAGTTGTAATCTCATCTACATCTTTCATTTTACTACTCAAGTTTATTTGTAGCTTTTTTGTCAAAGAGTTGTATTTTCTATATTCTATCATCTTCTACTTCTTTCTCTATATTTACTTGTATTTTTGCACAGAGTTGTAACTTTATTTAATCAATCAATATTTATTTGTAATATTTTCTCTAGAGTTGTATTTTTCTTGCCAATTTCCATTGTGGAAAATATATATTTTCCTAACAAAAATGGCTCGAGCCTTCATCGACGGAGATACTCTACTTCTACAGCTTCCGCACCACTCCACGGAAGAAGAACACCAAACGAGACGGGTACTATTCCCTGGCGAAGTACGCAGCCTCATCGCTCGACTATAAGGCTCCTCACCATAGCGAAAATCATTCTCGGGATTACAAGGACATCTTCTTCTTTACAAACGGCTTCCCGACTCATAGCAATCCGACCCTGATTCTCGACTTCGCTAGAGTTGGTGAGTATCTTCCCAACCATGTTATCTTTCACATTTTTGGGGCTTTTTGTGTTCGACAGTTAGTCAATTCCTTTTGAATAAGTCCTTTCTGTCAAACCCACTATGTCCAACTCTTTGAGGATCATCTCTAGGCGATGAAGGCTCTCCCAGACCGAGATTTGGACCTTAGCGTCCTAGTGTCTGAATCAAACCTCATTAGGTAGGGGCTTATCATCGTCGAACAAAGAATCAACAACCTAGAACTGACCAAGTATTGCCATTCCAAAAAGTCTCGGGAGTTGGTGTCCCGTCACATGAACTACATAGACAGGCTGGCCTAGAGGGCTTTACAGAAGCGATTGGTGGAGGAAAGGCTAGAGAACATGCGTGCCGTGGAGGAAGCCCGAGAATCCCAAGAGGATTGGGAGCTCAAGGAAGAGCTTCAAGTAGGGATGGAAGCCTCACACGCTGCTCTAGGTAACCTACCTCTTACACTATACCATGCTCCCCGAGTAGGGAATAGGATAAGTCTCGAGCACGTTTGACCCTCCCCAGCTCTCCTTCACTATGGAAAAATTTCACATCGGCACTAGACTAGGGAAGAATTCCAAGATTACATAGATTTAATAGACGTGTATCTCCATTGCCCGAGGAGACAGTCAGCTCCTCAGGGCTTTGTACCCCTAGATCGAGTGATTGTTGGAAAAATATTCAAAGCACGCATCGAAATTGGCGTGATGGGCCCATTGTTTTTAGGAACAACAACAATAAAAAAAATCCATCACTCATATAAACATTTTATAGGAACAAGAAAACAATCCAGAAACATCAACATACAACATTATTAATCATGTAACAAATATATAAATATACAATATATTTATATATAACATATAAACATACAAGAAGATAAACTTTTACCTCTTGAAGCCTATTAAGTGTCCTTGAATGTTTTCGTATATTTATTAATCTTCTTATCCAAAGCTTTAAGCACTCAAACCAAGATCTTCTGGAGTGTTCTCTACACCTCAAGATGTGTGTGGGCACATAGAGAACATGTGTTTGCAATTTTAGGAATCACAAGTGTTAACCGAGATTTTCGGCAACTCTATTAATGAATAATATTTACTGATAATTATAGTGAAAATAAAAGATTGACACGGGGTTTTTACGTGGTTGGGGCGTTAACTAGCCTTAGTCCACGAGTCTATATTATTAGAGCTTGAAGAAGCTTTTACAATGGAGTTTTCTCTCAATATCTTGACAGAGTTTCTGTCTTTTTCGTGAATTGGAGAGAGCTTTTACAGTGCTCTGTAGCTTATATTTATAAGCTGAAGGGAATACCGGGTCTGGGCCGGATCAGACCCAGGCTCATCGGGGAAACGGATACAAGCGGCCTTTCTAGTGGAGGCCCAATACAAAAAGATACAAAATACACAAAATTCAAATCAGCTAAGGCCCAACAGGTTGACCATAGAACTACGTCTCGCCTGACAAAACGGCGCTTTGGGTCTGATCACTTCGAGTCATGAGGCAGATTCAGGAGACAAGACCAGTCAAAGTACTTGGCTGCGCAGTCCTGACATATCAGCGTGCAATCCCAAGGTGACCTTTTCCGCAGGCGAAAAGTGGGGACAAAGCCCACGCGGAATGAGGCGGCTTCAGGGTCCTGGACGCTTGGCCCCTTCAACTGGGGGTGAGGTGATCCAAGTCCGTTTACCATTGTCCCGCTCCATTTACCACAGGCCCGGACTGTATCAGGGTCCGGGACAGGACGCGTAGCCGCGATGGTCCGAGCGCTCTGGGCATCGCCCGGACTATCCTTGCTGAGGACGGACCCAGAGGGACATCCCGGACCCCTCCAATGGGCCCAATCTTGAGTCCCCGGTCCGTACCCGTCCCCTTGGGCACTCTCCATACCGAGACCTTGGCCTGGGCCCACATGCTGAGCTGGCCCTCTGACAGCGGGCCAAGACGAAGGCCCAGAGCCCATGCAGGAAATGGGGATAACAACAAGTATTTCTCAACACATGAGAACTTGGATTATGGTCTTAGAATGGATATAATAAAGAAGAAAAAGATAGAGTTTTGTCTGACAAAAACTATGAGAACTATTCTGAATTGTGTATTGTGTTGTATTGTCCAATGTTGTTTCTTCTCTTTATTCTATATCATATATATATATATATAGAGAGAGAGAGAGAGAGAGATTCCTATTACCTTATTATTCCTAATAACAATATCATAATGATGATAGAATTTGATTTAAGTAAATATGTAACTTACCAAATTTGAAAAAATTATTTTCAAATTATTAAATAATTAAATAAATAAAATAAAAACAATATTTATACAATATCAGTGCAGTTGGTACACGCATGGCACAGTCATTGGACTGTGTCATGCGTGTACTACTATATCCCTTTTCTGGGATATTGCATTTTTTTTTATTTAATTATTTAATTAAAAATCAATCTTCCATAAAATAATGTGTTAATCTTTTTAAGGAAAAGATGACAACCATATTTCAAAATTTAAATTTTAAATTCAAAATTCAAATTGATGATCATCATTATCATCATCTTTTAAAATTCAATAAATCAGAAACTAGTTTTGACTTACCAATTTTATTTTCTCCCACTCAAATAAAATAATTTATTTATTTATATATATGAATTTCAAAATTTTATATATTTAAATTAATAAATATATTTTCAAAAATTAATAATTAATTCCAAATTAATTATTCAACCTCAATCATCATATAATTACATACTTGACTGGAAGAATAAAATTCTTCTCAAATTCCCAAATTAAAGTTATACCCTTGTATCAACTCTTACCTTGATATGGTGTTGATAGAGCCACCTTGGGGACCTATGGACCTATAATATCATGCTCCAATAAATATTACATTATTAATCAAAGCTTTTTGATTAAATAATCATATTTATTAATCTCATGATTACTCCACTATAAATATGCGATTGAACTCTTGATAATTACATAAATATATTTATTGAGTAATTTATTAAAGAATAAAGTATCCATTGATATAATCATTACATACAGTGTTAATCCTCTATTAATGGTTCATAATTAAAAGGGAATAAACCTACTGTTTTACCCTTTTAGATATATCTTGTTCCTAGAGTACCATTGACTTTACTAGTGAAGGTTGTGTCACAACAAGTTTGCGACGTGAGCGCTCATAACATTTTCAATTCCAAAAGCCAACCTAATAGGAAACCATTATTCAATGTATAAGAAGATATAGATTCCATATCTATTAAACTACGTCCTCAGCCATATACATCATTGAGTCCCTAAAATAATTGTTCTTAGCCTGATCATTCTGACAAACCTTAACGCATGAATCAAATGATCAGATGATATATATAGGAGTTCATAGCAACCTCGGGATTAAGATCAACGTGTATATGATCATTGTTTGATGTGTTTGATTAATACTATGAAACAGTGTTTAAACAAGTATTAAGAAATCACATCTGATCCAGTTCTACATACTCTCAGCATGCAAAGTACCTCCACTAAAGTGTCCTACTACACTAGTAACCTGGATCTAGGTCACATGTATTCATAATACTAGTGGATCGTACTATAAGTAATTAATCTAAAGATTTCATAACTTTATTTTACAGCGAACTATTTTAAGTTTATTATCTTAATCTCTATCCTCTCATACCAATATGAGATAAAGACCACATAGATAAACTTTGAAATTTTCTTATATTTACTTAATATTATCAATATGATATCGGACATAGTCTATATATACAATAATTCAATTCAATTATTTATTTCATTTAAAACATTTGTCAACTACAATTGCTTTAAGGGCACTATTCCCAACAGTGACATCTTTCAACTCAAACTGGTTTTGCCAATATGGCATCAACATGGGTTGTGAGGTCGAAAATAGGATAAGACACCCTCACTGTCTGCACTGAGGCTTGACTCATGGTGGGCATCTGAGTAGCTTATGTTTTGGCACTAATTCATTGTGAGAAACACATTAACTATTTGATTTGTTCCTGCAACTCATATGGGGTTAGCTGACATTGCCAGGTCCACCCTGAGGCTCGACGCACCCCCAAGCTCTTCGGCGGGAGAGGGGTCGTCACGCCCTCGAGAGCATGTAGGCAGAGGTTCCTTACTCCCTCAGTGGACATTCCTGAAGTCGATCCACCCCCGGTACTAGAGATCCCGTCCTCCGGGCCAGAAGAGGCAGTCCAAGACCCGGAGCAAGAGGCTGTCCAAGAGGCAGTTCAAGACTCGGAGCAAGAGGCAGTGCCACCCCAGATCCATCTCCTAGTGTATCCTAAGAAGTATGAGGGGGCCCTGCTGGAGCAATACGAGAAAATGCTTCAACATTTTGAAGCAAGGTTGGATGAAGGCAACAAGGCTTTGCGTGAGACAGCCGAGGCCCTTCAATAACTTAAGCCACCCCGAGAGAGGCCAACCATTCCTCCAATAGGTCGAGCCGAGCTGGAGACTTTATTCTCCGAGAAGCTAGGGGAAATCGTTGCCCCTCTCACCGTCGAGCTCCTTCAAGGGGTCAGCTCCACTATGTGCGAGTTGACCGCTCGAAGTTTCTCCCAACTGGGTGATAGCAATGAGGCCTCCCTCGTGGTCTTATGTCGGTACGCTTATATCCGGGTAAGCGAATCATCCTCATGTTCTAACTCAGTTCATTAATGCTTTTGGGTAATCTTTTCCTCCTTCCTTTTGCAGTCTGCTTTGGCCTGCCAACATTTGGGAGACATTATGATGGAGAAATCATATGAACTCCAGAGGTCCCGGGACAAAATAGCCTCCCTCAAGGAGAAACTTCAAGGCCCTCAAGAAGAGCTCGCTCGAGCTAAGGCAGCCCTCGAAGCCGAGCAAAAAATCTCTCAGGAGCTTGAAGAGGTTGCCCGAAAGACCATCGAGGACACGCATCAGACCAAGGAGGAAACGAAAAACGACCACGGAGAGTATGCAGTGAGCCCAAGAGGAGGCTAAGAAGGCCACAGTTAAGGTTGCCTGAGTGGTCCTTGAAAACTCCCAACTTCAGGAGCAGGCTAAGGAGGCTATTGACCGAGCTGAACTAGAGGAGAGAAAATCCCTCCAAGTCGTGGAAATGAAAAGGTATTCTTGGTGTTAGGTGGAAAAGCTGGAGAAAGAAGTCGAGACAAACTTCGAGGATGCCTGCATTTTGTTTTTTCTAAATGAATAAAATCTTAATTGATTCGTTAAATATATATATATATATATATTAAGATTTTGTTAGATGCTTGAAGTAATGGGTTAGTGGTGAGACGATGTGTGTTTGTGAGAGATAATTTATGAGAGTCGATTACAACGTGGAGAGTGAGAAAATAAGTTAAAGTATACAATATATATCTTGTATTTATTTATTATCTTAATTATGACTTGCATAGTACATATTTAGTAGATATGTATTTATATTAATTCTATGTCATTGAAGATTAATTATTTGTTATATTATATGATTCAACACTATATTTTGGATGCAAATTATATATATATATTTTTTCTATTATATGGTTTGTATAATATTATTTTTGTATTCACAATTTTTAAATATTTAATTATATGTATTCACAATTATTATGTTCATCCAAAAAATATATATAATTACAAAAAAATATTTTTAAAAATACAAGTTATTAATTTTTTTAATGTTTTACATTATATATTTTTAGCTACCAATAATTAAATAGCATAGTTAAAATATTTTCTTTTGCTACAAAGTAAATAGTAGCAAAAAAGTTTTAAGATTAAGCAAAATAAATTTATTTTTGCTACCAAAAAATTAGTAGCTACTTTTTTTTTTATTTTGCTACCAAAATAAAATGGTAGCCAATAATATAGAAAATTATCAATTTTATATTTTGGTCCAAAATGATTTAGCTACCAAAAGAAAATTGGAAGCTAAAAATAATAATTAGCTACCAAAACATTTGGTAGTAAAAATATTTGGTCTTAGTATTTAGGATTTTGCTACTATAATTTGGTAGCAAAATATAATTAATTGCTACCAATAATATTTGGTAGCAAAAATCTTAGTAGCTAAATACTCATTTTCTTGTAGTGTGTGACACATCTTGATGCTGCTAGGGAACTTCTCCCCCAGTAGCACTTCCCGCAGTTGATTCCCTCACGTCCTAGTGAGGTGCCAGAAGGCCAACCAGCCTTTTTGAGAAACTGGAATGACATGATTGGTTGCCTTTTTTCGAGAAGGCATTGATGACTCTGACAAATTCGCCAGGTCACGCGGAAGGTCGATTGTTTAAGTTTACTTTATGCTGGTCGCAATAAAATAAACTTGGGGGGCAAATATTTACCCAAAAACGGACTACCTGATGATGTGGCGGGATTGGTCTACACGTGGGAGGCACGTGGCTGTTTTAAGTAAGTGTATCCTGCTCGGCCATCGACCAGAATATTATTGGTTTATCAAGCATCATACTTATGTGCGACCAGCCTGCTCGCATATATTCATTTATTTCCTTCAGATGTGAAATCTTGTAATTATGCATTAATTGTAATTTCTCTTATTATCTAGATACGCAAGTTGTAATTGTAGTTAAGGCCCATTGGCCCATGTAACCTTCTTGAGCCTAGGGAGGGGACTTGTTTGGACCTTTTGAATTCTGAGAGAAAATTATAGTGTTATTATTCAACGAAATCGTAATCATCTCGAAGCTTGTGAAACTCGTGAACCCTAGTTCATTGATCACAGTGTTGGGATTCTACATCAATAAAAACACTAAGTGGACGTAGGTCATTACCATCTGATTGGGGCCAAACCACTATAAATTGTTTATGTCGTTTACCTTTTCGTCTGGATTTTTTCTTGTTTTCATCTCATTTTATATTGTTTATCTGACTCCGTGTCATTGACCGATTCGAGGGTCAATAACTAGCTCTATGGCTAGTGAGACAAAGCTAAGGGCGAGGCCCCAGGTGACTCTATGGTCACATTGCTAGGGCATAGGCCCGAGAGTTGGCCTAAAAGCTAATTGAATAGGGCAACGGCCCCAGGTTAATCCAATGATCATGCGATTGAATGTATAAGATATTGGTGAGTGGATATTACTGATTTTGTTGAACGGTTATTTTAAAGTTATATTCTCTATTGTTGCACGTTTTGTTTTCTTGCTGAGTCTTGGCTCACAGGTGCTTTGTGGTGCAGGTAAGGGAAAGGGAAAGTTTGACCAGCCATGAGTTAGAGAGCTTTGGTGGCAGCGTGTACATATGCAGTTGCTTGACCATCACAGGCGGGGTATCTCAGAGGAACTAGGGTTATCGCCATATTTTGCCGCTTAGGCCGACTGATGTAACTTTCTGTTATGTATTTACCCTTTTAAACGGTTGTGCTGTAATATTTTGGGATCCCATGTTGTATAACACTTTTGAAATAAAATTCAATGGTTCTTTGACCAAAAATTTTAACCCTAACCCTTGTCGCTAACCTTAGTTACACAATTTAATTCAAATGACCTGATTAGCAGGTCTGAGACAATTTTAAGTACACAGTGTAACGGTCCTGGATTAGGAGGGCGTTACAACTTGGTATCAGAGCTGCCAAGGTTTAAGGGTTCCTGAAGACTGGCCGGGCATGTACACTCGTCACTAAAGACAAGCTCGACTCAGGGTTTGGTAACTGTTATGTGTTTATATGTTGAGATGCTTAAACATGATATGAATGCTTTATTTGCATGCCTATTTAGGAACCATGAGTTTATCTGATAAGGCCTGGCCCTTGACTGTTGCATGAATGTTGAAGAACATGCTTATTAGTTATGTTGGATTTGTGGAAAATACTTGGATATGCTTATATGTATTGTTATTTGCTGATGGATATCAGGAGGTGCTTATTAGCACTATGAATGAATGAGTATATTTTTTGTGTGATGGCATGCTTATTAGCATTGCACATGTGTGTTATCTGATGATCTTGGTCCATCAGGCGACAAGTGGTATAGTTATGACTTACCTAATGGCCGATTTGATCTTTGTAGGTTGGATAGAGTGTCAGAATGAACCCTCAAAGGTCAGAGAGATTGGCTAGCCAAGAGTTACAGGCCAGTGAAGGGAATGTTCAGGGCCAAGCCCCACCGCCAGCACTAGAGAACTAGCAGCAAGTGCTTGCTGACATGCAAGCCAGGTTAGAAAGGCAGGAAGAAGAGATACGCCTCTTAAGACAGCAACAGGTTCCAGCAGGGAACCAACAGGCCGCGGTGCCAACAGTGGTACAACCTGAGGTACTGGCAATTTTACAGCCCCAGATAGGGGGAGATAGGTGGGAACCCCTATATGAGAGATTTAGAAAGTAACACCCTCCAGTTTTTTAGGGCGGTTATGATCCATTGAAGGTTGAGCAGTGGATGACCATGATAACCACTATCCTAGACTTTATGAGGGTAGGAGGTAATGAGAT
The DNA here is from genome assembly GCF_963169125.1 of Humulus lupulus. Lineage (NCBI taxonomy): Eukaryota > Viridiplantae > Streptophyta > Magnoliopsida > Rosales > Cannabaceae > Humulus > Humulus lupulus. Next base: position 84,691,400 of record NC_084794.1, on the reverse strand, counting down.
ATTGGCCTACACCAATTATATGTTTCGGGAGGATGCCCGAATATGGTGGGAGGTGGTATCCCAGATTAGAGAAATTACCACAATCTAGCAGGAAGAATTCAGAAGCTTGTTTAACGAGAAATACTACAATGACGCAGTTAAGGCTGCGAAGGCTGAGGAGTTCAGCAGGTTACTTCAGGGTAACATGTCAATGACCGAATATGTGATGCCCCACGTCACTATGGCTGCTTTCTGGAATGACGACTGGCCCTACAAACCAACACAAGTCTTTCCAGCATGCTTTGTCCTCACTCGCACACTTCCTGGGAAAACTTCCCAAGAGGTCACCCATCTTGAGATTACTCCAGATCAAGCACGCTTAACTTTGGAGTTCTCAGGTGATGGGCTACTAAAAAGAAGATGCATCTTGTTGATATAGGTAGTACCCATCAATCCATTTAAGCCCTCTTCAACTATGTAGTCCCATACCTACACAGTCTTAGAATCATCACACTTGACCTTCCCCAGGCGGTGTGGGATTGCACAGCTTACCCGGTCTTTCCCTTTACGGATCACGGGATTCTGACTGTCACAGAATATGCCCTGAAATTTGACATGTTGGCAAAGTTTGTCGGGGATCTGGTGCCCACTGATGGGACCAGAAGAGAGAGATTTCTATAGAGGCTACAACCTATGATAGCCCGAGATGTTCGCATTACTACTGTGCCGGGAGTGATTACCTATGCACAGGCTAGAGAGAAGGCGCTAACAGCTGAGAGCGCTGAGAACAAGATCTGGCGTGATAATGCAGCCAGAAAATATTCTAGGAGGTCAAGACCTCCATTTCCAGGTTTTGGTAGGGGCAGAGGCCCCAGTGATCAGAAGAGAAAGACCCCAAACATAGTTTCAGTTCCAGGGCCAGATAGGAGGCCACGAAGTGTGCAGATGGGCCGCCAGGGTGGCGGTGAGACATGGAGGGCATTCCTAGAGTGTCTAGGTGCAGGAGGCGTCATGTTGGGGGAGTGCTAGGCGAAGGCCTGATTTTTTTGTGGTAGTTCGAGGCACCTGAAGAAAGATTACTCGAGAGCCAGAAAAGAAGAGCCGAAGAAGGTGGACAGCTTGACGCCAGCTCGAGTGTTCACTTTGACCCAGACAGAGGCCGAGGCTAGTCCCTTGGTGGTTACAAGTCAACTTTCTAGTGCTGGAACCTTTTATACTGTTCTTATTGACTCGGGTGCTACACACTCCTTTGTTGCTAGTAGGACTATAGATGGGTTGTGTAGACCTTGTGATTTCTTTTCTATGGGGTTTGGTACGGTATTACCTACTGAAGAGTTAGTGGTATCCAGGAGATGGATTAGGTCACTACCAGTTACAGTGGATGGCATGGAGTTGTCAGTTGACCTGGTGGAGTTAGACATGACTGATTTTGACATAATTCTTGGTATGGATTGGCTAGAGAAGTATGGGGCATCGATAGATTGTAAGAAGAAGATGGTAACTTTTGAGCCAGAGGGTGAGGACCCCTTTGTTTTTGTTGGCACTGTGTATGGACCTTGTATACCTATGATATCAGTACTTAGAGCTAGAGACATGTTGTAGGGAGGATGCATAGGGTTCTTAGCTGGTGTGGTGGACACCACTCAGGTCGTGCCAGTGGGACCAGAACAGACTCAGTTAGTCTGTGAGTTTCTGGATGTGTTTCCAGAGGACTTGCCAGGGTTACCTCCACATAGGGAGATTGAGTTTGTGATTGATTTCGCGCCAGGGACAGAGCCAGTGTCTAGGGCACCGTATAGGATGGCTCCAGCGGAGATGAAGGAACTGAAGATTCAACTACAGGAGTTACTGGACTTGGGTTTTATCAGGCCCAGTTTCTCACCACGGGGCGCACCGGTTCTCTTTGTGAAGAAGAATGATGGTTCTCTGAGGATGTGCATCGACTACAGGGAACTGAATAAGTTGACTATCAAGAACAGATATCCTCTGGCAAGGATTGATGATTTGTTTGACCAGTTGCAGGGTAGAACAGTATTCTCTAAGATAGATCTTCGATCTGGTTATCACCAGCTGAGGATCAAGGAGGAAGATATACTGAAGATAGCTTTCCGCACCAGGTATGGGCATTATGAGTTTTTGGTTATGTCATTTGGATTGACTAATGCCTCGGCATCATTTATGGATCTGATGAACAGAGTGTTCAAGGACTACCTAGATCAGTTTGTGATTGTCTTTATCGACGATATATTGATATACTCTCGGAGTTGGTATTACAGAGGTTGAGAGAGCACAGGCTGTATGCGAAGTTCAAGAAGTGCGAGTTTTGGTTGCCACAGGTGACTTTCTTGGGTCACATAGTCAGTAAAGTTGGTATTAAGGTGGATCCAGCGAAGGTTGAAGCAGTCAGAGATTGGCCAAGACCGAAGAACGCTTCAGAGATCAGAAGTTTCTTGGGTTTGGCAGGTTATTACAGGCGCTTTGTGGAATGGTTATCCAAGGTTGCATCATCATTGACAGAGTTAACACGCAAGAATCAGAAATTTTTTTGGTTGGACAAGTGTGAAGACAGTTTTTAGAAGCTCAAGGAGAGTTTGATCATCGCGCCAGTTTTGAGCCTTCCTACAGATCAGGGTAAATTTATGGTTTATTGTGACGCTTCAAGACAGGGTATGGGTTGTGTACTTATGCAGACAGGAAAGGTGATTGCCTATGCATCACGTCAGTTGAAGGACTATGAGCAAAGATACCCCACGCATGATTTAGAGCTAGCAGCGGTTGTTTTTGCACTGAAGGTGTGGCTGCATTACTTGTATGGTGAAAAGTGTGAGATATACACTAATCACAAGAATCTGAAGTACTTTTCACTCAGAAGGATCTGAACATGAGGCAGAGACGTTGGTTAGAACTAGTAAAGGTTATGATTGTGAGATCCTCTTTCACCCTGGGAAGGCCAACGTGGTAGAAAATGCCTTGAGCCAGAAGGGGTTGGGACAGTTATATAGTGCCAGACAGATATCGAGGAAGTTGGCTGATGAGATGACTCGAGCAAGGATAGAGTTAGTGGTGGGCTGGTTGGCCAATATCACTCTACAGTCGACTCTCTTGGAGAGAATCAAGCAGAGGCAGTTGGATGATCCACAGTTGGGGCAGGTTAGAGAGGACGTCTTAGCTAGAGTGGCTAAGGACTATTCGGTGTCGAGTATAGGTTTACTGAGGTATAAGGGTCAAATTTGTGTTCCGATGGACACCGAGATTAGACGAGAGATTCTGGATGAATCTCACACTACTCCGGATTCTCTTCATCCAGGCACCACAAAGATGTACCAGGACCTGAGAGTTTTATACTGGTGGCTTGGGATGAAGAGGGATGTGACAGAGTATGTAGCGAGGTGCCTGACTTGTCAGCAGGTCAAGGCTGAGCATCAGAGGCCGGCAGGATTGTTACAGCCTCTGGATATCCCTGAGTGGAAGTGGGAAGATATCACGTTGGATTTCGTGGTAGGCTTGCCCAAGGCAGTGGGCCAGCACGATTCTATTTGGGTCATTGTGGATCGGTACACGAAGTCAGCTCATTTTCTACCAGTGAGGATGAATTACACAGTTGACCAGTATGAATATCTCTATGTGAGAGAGATAGTTCGCCTTCATGGGACGCCGAGGTCTATCGTGTCTGATAGGGACCCTATCTTTACTTCCAAGTTTTGGGAGATTTTGCAGAGAGCGATGGGTACACAGCTGAAGTTCAGCACAGATTATCATCCTCAGACCGATGGTCAGTCTGAGAGGACTATCCAGATATTGGAGGACATGCTGAGAGCATGTGTGTTGGACTTTGAAGGGTCGTGGAGTAAATATTTTCCTCTGATAGAATTTTCTTACAACAACAGTTATCAATCTACCATCGGAGTGGCACCTTATGAGATGCTATATGGTAGGAAGTGCAGATCACCCATTCACTAGGATGAGATGGGTGAGAGGAAATATCTAGGTCCGGATGTAGTACAGAGGACCACTGAGGCAATTGAGAAGATTAGAGCTCGGATGCTCGCTTCTCAAAGTAGGCAGAAGATTTATTCTGATCTGAGGCGGAGGAACTTGGAGTTTCAGGTGGGAGACTATGTCTTCCTTAGGATTCCACCTCTGAAAGAGGTGAAGAGGTTCGGGAAGGGCAAGTTGAGCCCTAGGTTTGTGGGACCGTTCGAGATCCTGGAGAGGATCGGGCAGGTGGCCTATAGGTTGGCTTTACCCCCTGCACTGTATAGCGTGCATAATGTATTCCATATTTCCATGTTGAGGAAGTATGTGTCAGATGGAACTCATGTGTTGAGTTATGAGGATTTGGAATTGGAGGCAGACTTGTCTTATGATGAGCAACCAGTTCAGATTCTTGATAGGAAGGAAAATGTCTTGAGGAACAAGACTATACCTTTGGTTAAGGTATTATGGAGGAACAGCAGGGTCGAGGAAGCGACCTGGGAGCTGGAGGCGGATATGGGAACTCAGTTTCCCGAGCTTTTCAGGTAAAATTTCAAGGACGAAATTTCTGTAAGGAGGGGATAGTTGTAACGTCCCAAAATTACCTAATAAGGCTTAGGGCCTTGATTAGGGGGTCGGGATGGAAATATATGGAATTATGTGTTTAATTGCTATATTAATTGTAATTATGTGGATTATGTGATAATATGATTAAATGCGCATATTTAGGGGTATTAAATATGCATGTGGGCCCGCTTCTTATTAGAAGGGTGACTTTGGTAATTTGGCCCGTTGCGGGCATAATTGTGTATTTATGTGCATATATGTAATATATGTGAGAGACCACATTATTATGTGGGTTATTTTGGGTTACTCGGCACGAGGCAATCCTAGGGAGCAAGTTAGCGGGAAAGTCACAACGGGACCCGATACCCGACTCGGGGCGAGTCAAGGGGTATTTTAGGTAACAGACATTTATTTGGGTTATTGGGTTATGAAAATAAATAATTGGAGATATATTTGAAGTTAGAAATTTTAGGAGAGAATATTGGGGAAATTTACCATTTTGCCCTCGGGGACGTTTTTGGTACCCCGAGCCTTGGGATTAACTTAAGTGACTTAAGTTAGGAAATAAAAGACCAATTTAGAAACTTATAGAGCTGCCTAAACCGACTCTCTCTCTATACTCTCTTCTTTTTCTCTCAAGGACTTCCAAGCTTGAACCTTTGAACTAAGGGGAAATTTAGGCTAAGACCACTTGAATTGGAGCTAAGGATTTGGGGAAGAACTCAGTAACAACTTAGGGGATTCAATCTTTATCAGAGGTAAGCTTTAGATTATGGTTTTAGCATTTAATTCTGAGTTTTCATGGCTGGGTTTTAGTGTTCTTGAACCTTTGAGTTTCAAAGGATGAATTGAAGTTTTGAAGAGGTTTTGAGTCTAGTTTTATGTTGGGTTTTACTTTTGGGAACATATTAGAGTGTTTGTGATGATTTAGTTGTGTTGTTGGGATGATTTTGGGTTAAATTGGATAGGTTTTGACTGCTGAAAGTAGAGAAATTTCTGAGTTCGAGGGGTCAATTCGCGACCTTGTTCTTGACAAGTCGCGACTTAGCTTGAATCAGGCACCTTGGGAGGCCTCTGCCTAGGGGGCGCGCTGCGAATTGATAGGCCAAGTCACGGCCCGCGCCTCTGGACAAAGAGGAGATAGAGGCTGGTCAGGGGAGCGCGCCGCGACCCACAAGGGGGCAAGTTGCGGCCTGCCTGGGCAGTTTTGCCTTCGGAGGTTGTTTTCAAAATAGAAATTTTCCTTAGGGCTCGAGATTGTTTCCACTACCCGGTTTGGTGGAGCCCAAGGCCCCAGAGGCTAGGACTTGGTCCGAAAGCCTTTGATCGCTCAATATTAATAGAATCCTATTTTATGGTTGTGGCTTAGGGTTTCTCTAAGGGCTCAGAATTGGGATCGTGCTCGAGGGTCGTTCTCGTTTACGCTTACTCGGACCTAAGGTAAGAAAACTGCACCCAGAACATGTTGTGTGTGATTAGGGCTTGGCCCATCTATCATATTTGAATATGGTTAGGGCTTGGGCCCCTGAATTTATTATATTAGGCTATTTTTCTAAAGGCTTGTTGATAAATGCTTAAGTGTTTATATTTGTCAAATGAATTCTATGATTAAGGCATACGGCCCCTTATGTGATTATGTTTGGTATCGTGGGTATGGTTATTCAATGGAATTGTATGATTAGCATGAATATGTGCTTAATTTTTGGGATGTGCCTATTCACATCTGTTTCTTATAAGTTAAGTATGTAATCCTGGATCAGGGCTTGACCTATAAGTCAAGGACGACAATAGCGTGTTGTGCGCTGGTCGAGAGGCATCGGCCTAAACCTGCAACTTACTATTACGTTGATCGACTCTAAGGTCAAAGGTGAACCACAGGGGCTTGGCTAGCTCTATGGCTAGTGAGACAGAGCTAAGGGTGAGGCCCCATGTGACTCTATGGTCACATAGATAGGGCATAGGTCTGAGAGTTGGCTTAAAAGCCAACTGAATAGGGCGACAGCCCCAGGTTGATCCAATGATCATGCGATAGAATTTATAAGATATTGGTTACGAGTGGATATTACTGATTTTGTTGAATTGTTATTTTAAATTTATATTCTCTATTGTTGCATGTTCTGTTTTCTTGCTGAGCCTCGGCTCACAGGTGCTTTGTGGTGCAGGTAAGGGAAAGGGAAAGCTTGACCAGCCATGAGTTGGAGAACTTCGGTGGCGGCGTGTACATATGCAGTTGCTTGACCATCACGGCCAGGGTATCTCAGAGGAACTAGGGTTATAGCCCTATTTTGCTGCATAGGTCGGCTGATGTAACTTTTTTTGTATGTATTTACCCTTTTAAACGGTTGTGTTGTAATATTTTGGGATCCCATGTTGTATAACACTTTTGAAATAAAAGTCAATGGTTCTTTGACCAAAATTTTTAACCCTAACCCTTGTCACTAACCTTAGTTACACAATTTAAGCCAAATGACCTAATTAGCCGGTCTGACACAATTTTAAGTACATAGTGTAACGGTCCTGGATTAGGAAGGCGTTACACCTAGACTCTGCCCCGATGAGTCTTTTGTTAAGATAATAGACGGGGTGCTGAACACGACTTTCTTCCCTTATCAATGCAGCACTGATGGCATCCTCTGAGACAACCATGTAGAGCAAGAGAGGCTCTTTGTTTACTGGCTTTGACAGAATCGGAGGATTTTCCATGTGCGCCTTGAGCTGCTGGAACGCCTGTTCGCACTCTTCCATCCATTCAAACCTCTGACTTCCTTGGGGGATATTGAATAAAGGGATGCACTTGTCCGTTGCCTTGGAGGCAAAATGAATCAAAGCTGTGATCCTCCTTGTCAGGCTCTGAACGTCTTTATGTTTCTGAGGAGATGGCATCTCGATTAGGGCCTTGATCTTCTCGGGGTTCGCCTCAATTTCCCGAGCACTGATAATGAAGCCTAGGAACTTACCGGAGGTAACCCCAAATGTGCACTTTTGGGGGTTTAATTTCATTCCAAACCGGCGAAGCACCGTGAAAACCTCAATCAATTCACCCACATGGTCAGGGGCGGTCCTGGACTTGACCAACATGTCGTCCACATAAACCTCCATGTTCCGCCCCAACTGGTTGTTGAACATCTTGTTAACCAGCCTCTGGTAGGTGGCGCCGACATTTTTCAGCTCGAAAGGCATCACGATGTAACAATAGACACCCTTATCGGTTCGAAAGCTAGTGTGCTCTTGATATGTGATGTACATGGATATATGGTTATATCCTGAGTATGTGTCCATGAATGACAACAACTTGTAGCCAGATGTGGCATCGACCATCTGGTCTATCTTGGGGGTGAGAAGCAGTCCTTCGGACAAGCCTTGTTAATGTCCGAGAAATCAATGCATGTCCTCCAGGTGGCATTTGGATTTGGAACGAGAAAAGGGTTGGACAGCCACCTGAGGTACTGGGCTTCTCGGATAAATCTGTTGGAGAGGAGCTTGTCCACTTCGGCCTTAAGGACATATTTCTGAGTTTGATCAAACATCTGTTGCTTCTACTGGATGGGAGCAAAGCTTGGATCGATATTCAAGGCATGGCATATGATGTTTGGATCAATACCAGTCATGTCCGAATGTGACCATGCGAACACGTCTTGGTTCTCTCGGAGGAAGCCTACCAATGCCTCTCGAATTTCCACGTTCAAGCTTCCCCCAACCTTTATTTTTCTATCGGGGGTGGAGGTATCAAGAACTACCTCTTGTACCTCCTCTATTGGTTCAATGGACCTCTCCTCTTGAACCCTCGAGTCCAACACGTCGGGACCGGTCTCCTGGACAGTTTGTACTTCCAATGCCTCGGGCTTCTCAGGGCTTTCCTCCACCACCATTACACGAGTTTTGAAGGAGACATTGTAACACTGTCTCGCCTCTTTCTGGTCTCTGCGGACCGTACCAATTCCTGCCTCCATGGAGAACTTCATGCACAGATGGCGGATGGAGGTGACAGCCCCAAACTCCACCAGTGCAGGTCATCCCAAGATGATGTTGTACGCCGAGGAACAATCCACCACCACAAAAGTGCAGTATTTGAAGGCCTGGTGTGGCACCTCTCCAAGCGTCACAGGGAGCTTTATCTGTCCCATCGGTATGAGGGCCTCTCTCAAGAATCCGTAGAGTTTCGAGGCGCACGAGGACAAGTCTGTCGTGGTCAGCCCTATCTTCTCGAAGGCTGAATTAAACAAGATGTTCACCAAAATCTCGTTGTCTACTAGGATTCGCGCCACCATTTTGTTGGATATTTGGCTCTCAATCACCAACGGGTCGTGATGAGGGAAATGCACTCTCTGAGCATCGTCTTCGAATAATGTTATGACTTGGTCAGTCATTCGTGGCATTTGGGCAGGCAACTATGCCAAAGCCATTACCTCATCATCGTGATTCAAAGCTCACGCATACCTGTTAAGTGAGTTTCGTGAAGTACCCCCCAAGTGTGGCCCTCCTGATATGGTTCCTACCCGTCCGTTCACCAGAGGAGGTCCTTGGGCCCCGGATGTTGGGGAACTACAGGAGCTACTACTGGGACCTGTGGTGCACACGAGAGGTTGTGCTTGACGTGCTCCACCCTTAGCATATTGATGGAGGTGTCCCAACTTGATGAGATTCTCAATCCCATCCTTGAGTTGGTGGCACTCATTGGTGTGGTGCCCTATGTCGTTGTGGAAACGACAAACTTTTCCTGAGTCTCGCCTTTCCCTGTCTCTCTGGATGGGTTGCGGCTTCCTGTAGTGAACATGTTATGTCGTGGCCATGAAGATATTCTCTCGGGAGTCTACCAAGTTGGTATACTCGGAATACTACGAGACATATTTCTCGCTAAATGTGATTCCCTGCTCGGCCTGTGCAGCTCACCTTCCCTTGGGTCTCCGGCCCTTGCCTTTTCCCCCGTACCTACTGTTGATAGGAGCTTGACTGGATTCGGCAGGCTTGGAGGGGGCAACAACTCCAGCACTGAATGCAGGCTGAAAATCCTTATATCCAGTGGGTGTTGCCACGTACTCTGCTGGAGCCATACTGAATCCAGAAGCGGGCACGAAGCTTTAACCGGAAGGTGGAGCGCTTTGGCTGGGTGGGACTCCCCCCGAGCTCTGTTGGACAGGAACAAAAGTGGAATATTGGATTCCCGAAGCCATGGGGCCAAGCGTGGCCGAAGTAGGGAAAACGACAGATGCTCTGAATGCCCCAATCTGGGCATCCTCCCAATTGATATATTGTTATGCTCGATAAATGAAGTCGTCGAGACGTCGGCATCCCCTCCGTTGGAGATCATCCCAAAGCGGGGACCCTGCGCAGATGCCAACTTGTAATGCCATCAATTGCTGGCCATCATCGACCCTTTTGGTTCTCGCTGCTTCCTCCTTGAAGCGTTTGATGTAGGGCTTAAGGGTTTCAAAGGGCCCTTGCTTTATGGTGGCCAAGGTGTTTGACCTCAAGGCTTACCTTCCGAACTCCTATGAATTATCTTTGGAAGGCAGACGATAATTGATGTCATGATTGAATGGACCCTGGTCAAAGCTTTTTAAACCATCCATCTACTAGCCCCGTCAGGGTGATCAAGAACACATGACACTTAGTGTCGTCGGAGACACGATGCACTGACATTAACCTGTTGAACTTAGACAGGTGGTCCGTGGGATCCCAGCCACCGCCATAGGGCGGTATGGATGGCATTTTGAAGCCTGGTGGTAGAGGGGCCTCAAGAATGTGAGGAGCGCATGGCTCCACTTCTTCGTCTTCCGAGTCTAACTCGTGGCTTTGTCGCTTGGCCATCCTGAGCATTATCCGCTTCAAACTTTTTAATTCTGCACGGAGCGGGTCACGATCCTGGTTAATGCTCTGAGCCAAGTTATCTCTTCTTCGAGTGTTGAGATTATCTCAGAGGTCTGACAGACCTCTCCCAGCGGGCTTGCATCCTTCTGCCTTATTGCATCTTTGGGCATTTATGTTGTCTCGCAGGCCAGCTTGTCCTTGAAACACACTATTATCCTCGGGACGAGCCACTTTGGTCTCTCCATCGAACTCGATGTTTTCGTTTACCAAGCAACTAATGCCACGTTCTCAGTTTTGCGAGGCATTCCTCGGGCAGATCCCTAGATCGTTATTCCTACGGGGCTGGTTAGGTTCCAAGGGGACACCAGCTCCAAGCCTCGCGCGATCCGTATGGGCGCGTCAGGGTGGAACTCCCCGAGCTCCATGGGCACTGATTGCCTGGCGTTGCCCTTGGGCCCCTGTGCCATTAACTTTGCTAGCTGCTGAGGAACCTGGTGGCCTTTGGGCTCTTAACGAGCCCTTTTCTACTTTGGAGCAGGATTATCGTCAGCATTTCCCTTACCACGATCCTGCGGTGGCATCGGGGTTCCAACTCCAATTGGGTGCCCGACGGGCACCTCAGCTGGCAGATCTCGCGCCTCTATAGCCGGGTGCTCGGGAGGCACTCCGGCTGCATTAACAGGTGGCACTCCAACGGGGTACGCAGGTGGCACGCCAGTTGGGTTCCCAGCTGGTGCACTACCATTAGGGTCCACTCGCAACCCCTGGGCTGCAAGAGTGGCCTTCATGGCAAGCACCATCTCCTATAGGGTGACGATGTTACCCTCTTGTGGATCGATCTTTTGTTGTTGGGTGGCCACCTGCTCACGGAGCATCACTACCTCTGGCATCTCCTCCACATCCATGAGTTGGGGATATTCTTCCTCATAGTACCCCTGGTCGACCCCGTCATCTTCGTCGTCATATTCGGCGTCTTTATCATAATCCTCTACCATCTCAGGCATGTCCTGAGGTGGATGCCGACTAGGTTCCCCTCCTTCGACTCCAACAGGAGGGAGTATATCATCTGTAACATTTCTTCGTGTAGTCACCATAGTTGTAAGTGTTCCAAATGCTTTCTTCAAGCTCTCAATGAAAGCACCAAAATGTTGATTGTCTTTTTCTCTATCAACCTTAAAACGAGAGATTAAAGAAACAAGCGATACGAGCACAAGGATTTTTATGTGGTTCAGGTTATAAAAGAACCCTAGTCCACGAGTCTCTGGTATTAAGAGGATTCAAAACTTGTGACGAGAAGCTCCAATAATATATTCTCAGGCAGCCTTTAGATTGCTTTGAGTACAAGGTGTTTTCTCTTTCAAAAAATAACCCCTTACAATGAGACTCCCAACTCTATTTATAGAGGCTAGGGTCATTAATACTAATCATCTGTAATTAATACATATTATTCCCATTATTGGGGGATTAATACCAATTTAATGCATTAGGCTGCATTAAATAGAGATCACGGCCCAATCGAGATCTGCAGGACCCACCGCAGAGAGGTACCTACTTTATGGGGAACATGCCCCAGGTACTGTCCGGGCGTACTGTAAGTACCTCCATGTCAGACGGCGTAGTGGGAGTGCGAATTGTCGAGTCGTACACTCGACAACACTGTTGACGGATCGCCCAAAAAGGTTGTCAGACGATCCTTTGGCGCTGCAAACCCGCATTGGCTGACACCTGGCGCTTGATCTTAGGTCCAAGAACCGGAACCTCGGACCTGGGAGACGATTGGAGGAGGAGAGCCCTCGCCTTAATTTCCTGAGCTAGAAAACCTCCAGCTCTGAGGGCACACCTCAAAGAGTAATCTACTTTTAAGGTATCCACGATCTACCAACTGGCAAAAATAGGCGACCTCACCTAAAAGGATCTTCCTCCCGAGAATAGAGCCATCAGGGGGTAGCATACTCCGAAGACGTCTATGACCGTCCGAGCCAGTCATTTTGAGTTGCTACGTGTCGGAGGAGAAAATGCGGACAACAAACACTAATTCAGTTTAGAGTAAAATACCTTCAAATAATACCAATAACACAATGATATGTATAGAAATACATAAATATCAAGTAAGAATTTCCAAACTCCTTGCCTCCTTATAAGCTTTAAAGATGAATACTGGAACTCTTTATCAAGTACGGAAACCACATAAATTTATTCAAGACCAACAAAGTAATTACGAAGACAAAAATGAGAAGCTCAGAGGTGGAGGAGAGTTGAGGAAAAGAAACATTATTTTCAACGTTCCAAACATCAACAGATTTTCCGTAATCTCTATATTTATAAGTCTTGTTTACAGACAAAACACCAGCCATGACTTTTCCTAGACAATAAGAAAAATTTTCCATAGAAGACGAAGTTTTTACTCCAGCTTAGTTATTTTGAGATATGTTTGTGTCGAAGAGGACACATGAGTTGATAAGACAACATTATCAAATATTGTTCACCTTTTCTTTTTTTTTTCTCTTATCTTGGCAAGGTCCATAATATGGTCCCCAGCATTGATATGTATTTCCAATTCCAATCATCAAACCAAACTAATTTTTCCAATAGTAATTCCAAAAGAAACTAGTCAAATTCACATTCCATATTACACGATGTCAGTGCTGATTCCTTAAACCAATTATTCCCAAAATTATAAATAAATTATTTTAGCAAAGTCCATTAACTCGGAGTTCAACTAGAGAAACCTTATTTCTATACATGAAAACATTGTCCTTTTAGGAGTAGATTAATTCTGAGAATCTATCACATTCAAATCTAGTGTACTGTAATTTGTATAGGTAAGCTTAGAGGAAAAGCGTATAGATATGGTAACAGATAACACAGGAAGTGGTGACTACAAAGATTTAGCAGTACAGAGAATGTAGCCAGAGATAACAGAGCTCCAAGCAAGAGTAACAAAGGCAGCAAATGACGCCCCAACAGAGGCACGAGCCATATCAGGGAACTTATCCTTCCCCCAATTGGACTGCCAGTCATCTACTCGAGTAGATGCGGATGAAGATGCCGACATTAGAAGATAAGCAAGCATCTGCCATTTCCAAAACACAAGCCCAGTGTTAAAATAAATAAAAAGTCTAAATAGTGTCAACATACAGTTTCAAGCAACATAAATAAATAAGTCGGCAAATAGTCCAGCCTTTAAGAATAATCAATCTGTAATCAAATTTCATATCATGGTAGCCACTTGGGTGGCTTTTTAAAAATAAACTATACAGCAATAGCAAAAAGAGAAGCCTCTTTTGGTGCATCGAATCTAAGTACAATGGGACATAAAAGAATGTTCACAAGTCCATTGACACACCCCAAAGTTGCATATTGCTTAAGCTTGTTTGTAGGAATCTATAAGAGGGTAAAAAGAATTAAGTTCTTTGGCTTTTGGAATCATGCTTTTTTTCAAACAAACAAAAAAAGGTTCTATTGAGATTGTCAGTTAGGAGTTTCAGCCTTTTATATATGCACTAAAGTGGTATAAAGGTGGTCTCTTAGTATAGTTAGCTGCGTAACAAAGCTAAACTAAAGACTAAAGTGATCGCAAGTTATTCAGGATAAAAGTTCAATCTTTTTCTTCAAGAAGCAAAATTTCCCACGCAGAGTATAAGAATTCTACAGATAGAAAGGAAAAGGTGGAATTTTTATCGAAAAAGTTGGAGAAAAGTTCATCCAAAAGGTTAAGAGTTGCAGCCCTACATGGTCGACCATGAGCCATAGAATCCACTAGTTATGTTATACTTCTAAAGTTCAATTTAAAAAGAACCCTACAGGAGCTTTGATAAAAACCATGTTTTTGAGGACATGGTCCCCATGACAGACTCACCATAAAGACAACTAATGCAGATTATGACCAGACCCCAACAAAGAGCGGGGATTGTGGACCAAAGCAAAAGCATAGAGCCAGGGTTAGGTACAATAATAGCAACAATAATTTAATAATAAAGAACCTTTGTTTTTGTTCATTGACTTGCCTGATCCATAAAGAAATCAAAGTAGCAGCGGAAGCGGTGTTGGACCAAGTGTTTCTCAGAGCTTATGAAATAAATCAGATCAAACACTTGCAGACCTGAATATGCAAATCCCAATATATTGGCTCCTAAGCAGTACCTGAAAATTCCATCACACCACTTAATTTATACTAATAAACCCATAAAAACAAAACCCAAGAGAGTTTACTAGTTACATTTCAAAACACATAAATGGTACAACTAAGAAGATGGGAAGGAAAAAAAATCACTACTTGGGTTTATTTTTCTTTCTTTTTTCTGTCAAGTGTATATTATCTATTTATACTTCTGTGCATAAAGTTTTTAAGGTTGTTCAGTTCAGTCTGTCAGTAGCAATTAAATTCTGAAACAATGAAACCAGTTAAACTGTACTTACTAACCCGAACTCCTTGTACCGATAGAAAGAATCAAAAGCCCAACCTTGGTTCCTATTAGCGGCCATAACAGAAAATGAGATCAAACAGAACACAAACCCACAAATCCTAAACCCCAACAAAACCCTCTTCACCAACCCATGTTGCATCCTCGTCCTCTGCTTAACGGGCAAGTCCGGCCTCAGCTTCCGCCGATTAAAACTACCAAGCCCACCTCCGTTTCCGTTGCCGACATCGCGTTCTGAATCTTCTTCTCCTGGGGAAAAGACAACGCCGTCATGAGCTTCTGGGTCGAGCACTTCGGTCACCACCAGAGGTTCAGCCGGGAAGGACCGATTGCGCTGGGCCAGGGGCGAAGGCGGCTTCGTGGGCATCTTCTCGATCCACGAATACTCATTGGCCTCATGGGTTTGGTCGAAGTACGCCGAGTGATCTGCCGACGGGGAAGGTGTTTTGTAAGACCGGTTAGACAGCGGTGACAGTGAAAGACTTGAGTCTGAGATTCTGGGATTCTCCGTTTCTTTTTCTTCCTCTCGTTTCTCTTGTTTTAGTTCTTTAGCTTGATCTTGTTCATTGTTTTTCGCTGTTTCTTCTGTGTTTACAGTCATCTGAACGAAACTCTGGTTGGAATTCGAAATGATACGAAGAGAAAATCAGAGACGAAGAAGACTTGCCACTGCCAGTCTTTCGACAGTTTTTTTTGTCAGCTTTACTCTATAACGTTTTTCTCTATGGATTTTGTGGTCGTGTGCCAATAGTAAAATTTCACCAAAAAAATAAGTAAATAAAAAGACAAAGTGTACATTGGAACTAGTTGTAGTTATGATAGAATAAATGGTTAATACTTTTTATTTGTAATTCGTACTAGCTTCTTACTTTAGCTTAATCTTCAACACATATTTCAAATATGATTGCAGATTTTTTTAATAATTTATTTAATTTTCTTTTTTTATTATTTTAAAATATTTTATGAATTAATAAAAAAAAACATACAATTAAAACTTTGAAATAATTTATAAACAAAAATAAAAAAAAATTAAATCTAACCTCTAAACTTAAACCCAAAAATTAAAACCAATACCTTAAACTTAAAAGCCAAAATTTAAATTAAACTCAAACAAAAATAATTTAATTAAATCTCAAAAAAAATATTAGGTTTTTAGTTTACTTTAATTAATTTTAAAATATTGGTTTTAGTTTTTTTCTTTAATTTATATTTGGAATTAAACATATTTATGTTTATTTAATTAATTAAAATAGTTTTATTAAATAATTTTATTTTAAAATTAATTTATATTATTTTTTATTAAAAAAAAACTTACATTTAATTGATTAATTTTATAAAAAAAATTATTTTATTGATTTAAAAGATATTTTGAATCATTTTAAAATAAAAAAAATAATATAAAAAAATCAATTAAATCATTAAAATAAGGAGTAATATGATCATATTTTAAATATGAGCTCATTCTAGCATAGAATACCGAATTGATACGAATTGCAAATAAAATAGTACCAAATGATCATTATTATAAACATAAGGCAAAAAATGTGTATTCCTATAAAATGGTACCAAATGAGTATTTACATATAATCAAATTTTAGTTGAGATTATTTTAAGAAACATAAATAAATTTCTGGTAATTTTTTAATAATAATTTAGTATTTGTTTAAAATTGTTGCTATTTTTCATAAATAATATCTCATCATTGAAATCCAAGTGTTAGTCTTTATATTGTTATTGATCATACGAATCTGGGTAATTTTTAGACTAATAAATGATAACCACTCGTGTAATTTTTAATATAAACAATTATTGCTAGTAATCACACTACGTCACTACCTATATTCATGGTGAAAGAGAAAAAATTAAACAAGTGAACACAAAATTTAGGTGCATGTCTAGCATCACAAATTTTTATTTTTAGGTAAAATTCTTATATGCACAGATTTTAGGGGTTGAAAAAAAGCCCTTTTAAGGTATGATTGATTAACGGGCCAAGGGGGGCCACTAAAACCGACGTCACTCTCACACTTGGACACCTTGTGGTATCAAAGGCCAATATGGATTATGGACGGTGGGATAGCATCATTTAGTTGAAAAACAATTAATTACTTGTACGAGTCAATATCAACAGGACCCCAGCAAAGCAGTGACACCAAATTTGACCTACCTCACACTTGGAGGAGTGGAGAAGAGATCTTAACACCATGCAAATTGGCTGAATTCAACCACTCTCGGATAAATATATAAATAAGACTTTGCATTATTTAACCAGTCATCATATTAACCTTAGACATACATAATCCAGCGTCCATGTAACGTGCGTCTGACCCAAAGAAGATTTCAAGTATGATCCCAAGTAAAAAGATACATATAATACATTGTTCAGTCCCTTCTAAAGAATTCGTGTGCTTCGTAGTATTTCTTCAACACAACATTAAAAATGGGATGAACCGAATCCAACAGATTCGAGTAGGGACCCAACATTGTGCTGGGTCGCGGGGGAGTTTCCTCATCCTCCGACTGGTAATAATGGCACACCGAGAGGCCACTTAGACAATAACAAGTGTGATAGTAGTCTCTAGCTTTCCCAGGCTTGTCTCTGAGTCCCCCCTCTTGCACCTGCATCGACTGAAGTAAAGGATTGTTTACTACTAAGGATGACGTTTAATTTCTGAAAGGTAACAATCTTCCACATGCAGCAGTCTATTTAACATAGTTTCCAGAACCTCAACATTTCAAATGCTGATTCACTAGTCTTCTATTGCATTTGCAGAAAAGAAAACCAGACTACTTTACATGTTTTAGCCAAAGAAACTATTAAACTAGGCCTAAGAGATGGGCATTCTAAACTCAAATCATCAAGAATCAAGTCAAGTTCTTAACGTTGTCAAATGACTAATGAAATCCAAACCTGTGTGCATAGAAGTATGTATTGCTGCAATGCATGGCTGTTGAAAAGGTGCTCCATTACTGGACATGTCGTGATAAAGTTATGACCAATATCATTGTAATTCACATGGAAAGAAGCATTTAGACCTGCAAATGAGAATGAGAAAGTAAAAGAATAAATATCACAACCTAACAAATGAAAAAAGCTCAAGTACAGGTACCATAACTTATACTCTGCTAAATTGGCCTACCTCCCTGTTCAGGTATATCAGATACTGTGGAAGTGCTGCAACGTCCAACATCATCTGGCCTCACCAGTTGTTCATCAATAAATGAACCGACTCTTCGTAATAATGCAAAAGAACCTCCCTGGTCAGTGTGCTTTTCGTTAACCCCATTATAGTCCTGAAGGAATGGTAAAAAATGTGAAAAAGACAGAAAATGACCTGCCAAAAGGAATAGCATCCATCAACCAATTTATTGGTTCTCCCTTGAAATCCACACTCCCTTCCTTGACGAAATACCAGCCAATCCTAATAAAATAGGAAACATCATTCAAACACAGTAAAAAGTAAGATCAAGAATAATATTGCAATGGCTAGGTACTAAGAATGACAAGAAGACTACATATCTTACAATTAATCGAGACAAGTCCAAACGATGGACCTCATTGATCAGAATCATTGTAGCCAACCCACAAAAGGTGTACCTAATGTACATCCAAGATATGCAACAATATCAGATATCCATAATTTAAGTTTCATTTCATTTGAATTGAATTAACAATGACAATAATTCACCTTATTGCTCATAATCAGGGAGCATTTGAACCCCTAAATACCACAGAAGTAAACCTTACCACTTAGCACATACCACTAGAAGATGCTATTGATATATTATAGCCAATAGATTCTACAAAGATAACTTCATAGCAAAAACAAAACATAAAGTAGCGTGCTAAAAACATACCCACCATGAGCTTCAGAGTTAGGTTCTCCACCAATGCCACCTTCGTAAGTCTGACAGCTGCAGATTGACACCGCATAGTGAAACTTTAATTATTTATAGAAATCAACAACTATATATAAGATGATTTCTGCAATTCATAATATTACTCCTATCATAATCCAATATCACAATGTAAAAGACTTAACAGTGGAATCAAATGCATGCACAAGGGATGCTATAAAACATAATCTGGATGAGAATTGGGAACATTGTTTCACAAGACAAACAGCTCCTAAGTAGATGACGAGCATGCTTTGGAGCCGATTTATATTGAGATGAGCAATCAAGACCAACCTTAATATGTAATTTCCAACATTCTGAACTAGTTCATCATCCAAAATGTTCAAAATACTTGCAACCTGGTAGAATAAGACTTTCATAATGATAATCATAAACTAAGCTACTTATAAAAATTAGAGTACACTGTACTGAGCATAAAGATTAAACAACCATTTGGGTTAATTTCACATAAGTGAATTAGCATGGAATACACATTGACGTGCTTGTATCACAAAAGACAAGCACAGAGACTTACTGAAATGGCAGTATAGCAGGCCCGAACATCAATTTCTCCACCATCATGCATCCTGATGAATACATCCAAAAATGTTAAGAATTATGATGTAACGATGTTAAATTTTCAACATATAACATATATAAACCTTCCAAGAAAAAAAAAATGGTAAAGACATAATTCCTTGTTATATGCTAAAGCTTCTACATATAAACCTTTTTCCAAGAAGTTAAAAGGATGGGGAAATTATTTGTTATTTAAAATATCACAAAACTTTGATTGAAGCCTAGAAGTGCAGATTCGTATAGATCATAACACCAAAATATCCTTTCATACAAATAAAAAAATTAAGATTGAGTGATAGAGAAAAGAAATTTGGAATGGCTAGGAAAAATACAGTTCAAAATACCAAATGCATCTCGTACAAGCCAGTTTAGAAGCATTAAAAATGAATTTCACATAAAGTGAGACATTTTCTAATTTCAAACTACACACAATTGGATGTGATCTCATACCTGAAACCCCCACTTGGCTGTTTCATCCGCTGCAGAAACATGTATAATGTACTTCTGAAAAATATTAAGACAAACTGAGTTCAATCATTTCAAAAAGGCAACCTTATGTATAAAAATAAGTATCACAAAATAGAAGTATAAACTGACCACCTATTAATTGAAGACAAAGCTTCATGACCACCGATAGTAATAAGTGAATTGACAGCTGCATAAGTTGTTGCAAGATGTGGCATCTGAAAGAAACAATGATTGAATTGAATATTGACACCACCCTCAGATCAAAAAAAAAATTACTAATATTATATTTGTATGTATACAAATACAACTTGATAAGTATCAGCTGATAAAGAATCAATTGCTTTCCTCACATCAAACGTTAAACAATTACAATTTGTAATGCCGACACAAGATATAATCTTAAGACTGGCTAAGCCACCTAGCCTCATACTACACTATTTTACTTGCCTGTCCAGGTCCACCACCATATCCACCATCCTGGTCCTGCAAAGTAAAATAATACAAATGTATGAAAACGAATCACCTAAATACAGATGAATGCTTTGCATTACAAAAAGCACAACAACTAAATGGGATTCAATTGTATTTGCAAGCATACCTGACAACGGCCAAGAAAATCGATGGTATTACATTCTAACTCTGAATCCAGATACTCCCCAAGTAAAGCAATTGAATGCAGAATCCAATAGCACAGCCATGGTCGACTAACAATATGAAAGAAAACATGTGAAAAATTGGCAACAAAGGGGCATCTCAAATGCAAAAACCTTCTCTCTCTCTCTCTCTCTCTCTATTTTTATTTTTATTTTCTTTTAAATGGGGCAGTGCTTAAGTAATCAATGTAAAGCTTATTCGTGGAAAATTGTTGGGTCTCAAGTAAAACAGCTGTTTCTTCAGTCACATTTATATTTTCTTCTGTTGTGTTTACTAGGTGTAAATAAGCCCTGCACGTACTTTACTTACAAATTTCATGCAATTAAAAGTATCTCTTCCACTTAGAAACTAAGTATCACAATTTTATGCAAACACTAAAAGAATAAAATAGTCCCCATTAAAACATGTCTAAACTAAAACATTGGTCGTTTAATAAAATAAAAATTTCAACCTAAATTATCCATTAAATGCAAGGAATAATAATGAGAGAAAGAGTTAGAGTAAAATGAGTTACTTGGCATCCAAAACGCAGAAAGAGGAGCCGAGATGTTTCAGACCTCCAAAAAGATACTCCAAATGCTTATCCCGACGAAGCTTCAGCCTTTAAAAAAATCAAGATCAAACCCGAAAAATTATTCGAAGTATTAAAGCAAATCCCCAAATAAAATAAGAATCATGACAATTAAACTTCATAAGTAGGGTTCTACAATTGTGATTTAACGTTGCGAGAAGAATTAGCAAAGTGGTTATAGATCTGAAAGGCATTGTTCTCCACCATCCACTGCTCGCGCTCCGTCACGGTTGGCACCGGAATCTCCGATTCCATTCTGTTCCACCACCGAGTCGCGAATCGGAGTTAACGTTCTTTCACTCTGCTAACTAAATTGGGCTTGTTTAGTTCTCAGTCAAGAAGATATTCTATTGGGCCGAACCGGTACAATTGGGCCCTACGTCAATCCCCGTGGGCTGCCTTCCCCAGATGAGTACTCTGAAACCCAATTTCTAAGGTCCAAATAATTCGTGGCGGCTCGGTCGTTGACGGTGGACTTTGACCTTTGCGGCTTGGCCACTTCACCGGATAATTTTTTAGGAACCTCTCCAAATTAATTTCTCTTTATAAATATATATATATATATCAAATAAGTAAACTCATTAAGTTCATGTTCAGAAAATCAATACTCTTAATATCTCTAACGGCTATCCCCGTTTCCTCCCCACACTCGCGATTCCGTACATTGAGTCCATGGGTCATCCTGAAGGGACCTAAGGTCCAGATCGAGCCCAATAGACGGGGAAGGAGTGAGTCCTGGTGGCTCGAATATCAGTAAGCCCAACATTGTCCCAGAATGTATGTTGGGACCACGAAGTTGGCACGTTTCATCTTCCCGGACCCCTTATACGGTGTCGTCCGAGGAGCGATAAGGATATTGCTTCCTCCAAGTCTAAAAATGGACCGGGATGGTAGCAAATGAACCCGGGCTCTAGTAAACGAACCAGGGTCCTGGTAAATGGACCGGGACGGTAGGGGATGAACCTGGGCTCTGGTAAACGAACCAGGGTCTTGGTAAATGGATCAAGACGTTAGTAAACGAACCCAGACTAGGCGACTGGGTTAGGCGTGATAAACTGTTCCCGACACTGACATCACCCTGAGAAACACGGAGTTTTGTCCCCACAACTAACCAAAAGATGTTACATACGGAATGTACATCGTTATTTCAGAACCGTACTGACACTACTCTGACGGATCCTGTCCCTCGGATCTCCTTAGAAGCCCACGCGAACCAGACTGAAGCTGTGTACTATTGTCAGACTTACATTGTAGTTATGCTCGAGCCGACCCAATGGGCCCTGATTAGTGTATTTAATTTAATAAAATTGTTTGTATTAAGCCTCCATCAGTGAGCAAATAGTGTTTATACCCTTATTGGGCCCGGATTAGTCCGGCTCAAACCCAGAGCACTCAACTGCCTATAAATATGAACAGTTGTGCACTGTGGAAAGGATCTGATTTTTCTCTTGTAAGCATATACTCTGCTCAAATTCAGAAAAAAAAAAAAAAAAAAAACTCCATTACTAACGCTCCTTAAGCTCTAATACAACAGACTCGTGAACTAAGGCTCTTTAATGCCCCAACCACATAAAATCCCTCGTGCGATTATCTCTAATCCTTTCTTCTTAAGCTCTCTTATCTTTTATAATTCAAATTTTCGAAAAACTCGGTAAACATTTTGGTGCTTTCATTGAGAGTTGAAGAAAACCATTTTTTTAAAAAAAAAAAAAAAAAGGAGATATTGAATATCTGCAACAATGGTGAACACGAGACATACTACGTTCGATCCTGCTCACCAAGAACAAGGCAATGGAGAGCCACTGCCTAATCAACCTCTCCCTCAAAACCAACCTGAGGATACACCATATCAAATGCCCCAGCCTAACGAGTCCCAAAACTATGAAGACGGGGCAAATTTCGAGGAAGGTTACTATGAGGAAGATGAGGAAAATGAAGGGGGATATCATGATCACGAAGCTGAGGATCCTGCGATCCCTGAAGAAGAAATGGACCCCAACCAGGAGGACCCAGAGGTGATTAAACTGAGACAACAGGTCCTAGATCAAGAGGCCAGGACAGCTGAACAGAAAGAAGCCACTCGCCAGATGCAAGAGTCCTTCTTGGCCCTTCAGGCTTTCATTGCTGCCCAAGGATTGGCGGCCAACCCTCCAGTTGTTCCTCCTCCAGGAACACGGCCATAGGCCCCACCAGTTAGGGCCAACGTGCTCGAGAATACGAGGCCAATCCCTCCTCCGGACAAGATCCCAAAGCCGGCCCATCTAACCCGGCTCAAGAAAAAAGGAAAGCCAAAGCGGCTGACCCTGTGAGAAAAGCAAACCCCCAGAGGAAAACTCCTCCCGTTCTGAAAACTGTGGCCAACCCAGGGTCGCTCCCTAGGAAAGAGAAGATGTGTACTATCCCAGGACGGGATCATCCGATCGATCCGCAAGGGATGCACCCGCAGGTTATTAGGCCCCGGGTTATCCCTAGACAGACCGGACGGGAGCAACGTTTCCACCCCAGTGCCTTTGTGAATAAAGATCACCGAGGGCATCAGCGTGCTGATGAGCCAGAAGTTGTTAGTTCAGGGGATGACACGTCCCAGATAGACCTGCACGACGGTCTAAATGCTCGAAAGAAGCGGGCCCGCAAGGAGAAGATCTGCCCCCGAGGGGGAGACCTGAGGAATAACCTCAACGACAGGAAGAACAAGAGGGTCCCCCTGGACAATGGAATGGCCAGACAGTTCATGGAACATCTGGCCGCGTTAAAGAAAGTCATGGACCGTCTAGTCCGTAAACAAGAGGGAGGAGGTTTCAATTCTGAAGAAGAGGAAAAAGAACCATGCGCCAAACACTTCTTGGATGTGGTGCTCCCTAAAAGGTTCAAAATTTCGAGTCTACCCGCTTATATCGAGAACACAGACCCCAGGCTTGTCCCGCTACAATTGGTTAATGACTGTAGCCCATGTCTGTGACAATGGAAAATGCCTTTTTTTTCGATCACTCTAGATGAACCCGCAGAAGAATGGTGGGAGAGACTCAAGTCGGGATTTGTCCAATCCTGGTTCGGACTGCATTCGGTGTTCCACAAGCAATTCGTGGCCTCCATGAGGATGGACATGCAAATCAGTGCCCTCGCCAACATTAAGCAGCTCCCCACAGAGACTTTAAGGGCCTACATCCAGTGCTTCACGGAAGAAGCCTCAAAAACCAAGGTGGATGATGGACAGCGCCTGGTGGCCCTACAGTCTGGGATTCGAGTCGGGTCCCCTCTTTGGGACGACATGCAACGCAGTAAGGCGGCCACCCTCAAAGAATTCATAAGGAGGGCACAAGACTTTACCAACTGGGAGGAGGCCCGGATCCAGGCATTCGGATGGCAGCCGGCTTCCCAGCCAAGTGCCCAAACTTTTCCCGGGTACGGGATGCAATATCTGGCCCCTCACTATCCAACAACCCCGGTGGCACCAGGGTCGACGGGTACTCTCGGAATGACCTTCGCAGACCCGACGGTTTACAGTCCTGCTTCCTCAAGATACGCACCAGCCCAGTCCACCCTATTTTCTGGATATGGGATTGCACCAATCGGTTACAATGCTGCTCCCGGCGGGGCCCAGCCGTCTATAATTGGGGGGACGGAGGCAAGCGTAAACCCCTCCCGAGGGAAGAGATCAGGGAAAGGACAGAACTGATCCGAGCCCTCTAAAAAGGGCAAGAGGGGATATGAGCCCCAATATTCAGAGTACACTAACTTAGTGGATACCAGGGAAAACATATACTTGGCAACGGAGAGGACAGTTCATTACCGAAAACCCACCCAATGTTCAAAGGGGGAAAGAGTTCGAGGGACACTAGCAAAAGGTGTGCATATCACAAAGACGTGGGTCACCCGACCGAGGAGTGTCGTCAGCTGAAAGACGAGATTGAGAATTTGATCAAGCTGGGACACCTCCACCAGTGGGTCAGGATGCCCGTAGGTGTTCCGGGACTGCCAGCAGCTCCCGGACAACCCGCGATCCCGGGTGCATCTAGATCGTACCAACCTCCTCAGGGAGGATACGCGACAGGCTTGGGAGCACAAGCCTCTCAAGGGGCCCCATTTGTGCAAGCACCCAGACCCGGGATGCATTTCCCCTCCGGAACCGTGCCCCCACGAATAGATGGTTACGTAGCCACTTTGGTTATGGAAACGTGCCCCCACTTTGGTTAATTGTTGATAAATCCTATTTAAATTAAATTAATATTTTTTTTTCAAATTAACCTAAAACCAAGTTGATTGTTGATAAATGAAATTTAAATTAACTATTGTTAATTGTTGATAAATTTCATTTAAATTGACTTATTTTTGTAAAAATTTAATTAATTTGAATTTTTTTGATAAATTCTAGATAATTAATTGTGGTATTTTTTCACATGAAATAAATTGTGGTATTTTTGCATAAATTCATAGAATTGCTCATATAGTAACATGATTAGGCCCATCCAATTATAACATGTCAATTTGCACTATATGTGGTATTTTTGCAATTGGGCTTAGATGCATATAGTGACCCATATGTGTTGTTAGATATAAGGTATTTTTCCAAATAAAATATTCATAAAATGATAGTTTTTATTTGGGCCCATTAGAAAATGTAAAGTTTAAATTCATCTCTTGTGGATGATTCCACTTGTGAAGGCCCATTTGTTTTACATGACTATAGTGGGCCTAATCAATTAATAACAATTAATAAAATGAATGTTTAAATTCATGTCTTTTGGACCTTGTATGGAAGATAGGGGGTCTTTGTTGTGGGAACGACATACTGGACTCAGCCTTCCTCCATACAAGCCCAATTGTTAAGGCTCATTTATCTGAGTTGGACTTAATTGTATATGTTCATTATACTAGTTAAACATAAATATTGATTAGCAACAAATTAATTCTAAATTAATTAAATTTGTTTCAATGTGACACTTTAGAATTAATAGGAATTTATAGGACTTTGGTTTTAAAAATTTAATCTGTTTAATTTTTTTTTGGAAAACCATAGTCATTAATTTTCTAAAATAAATAATAAAAATACTATTTTTTATTTTAATAATGAGCTTATTTTAAGATTTTTATTTGATCTCTACCGTTGGTTTAACATAGTCAATAGCTTAATAGGGCCTCGAGGCGCTTTCATTCGTCCCCCTACGGAAGGTGTTCATTAGCTATTTTGACAAGGTTAGATTTCGAAAGATAGATAATTATAGGTCAAATTCTACTAGACTCACCCCTACGGTGACTACTAGGACTAAATCTATGATTAACGAAACCGTGGGTCTAGCTCATAAAATAAGAGATTTTGTTTTCTTATTTTGATCGAATAGTAGGTTGTTAATAGTGGTGTCCATTATTAAATGAGTTTACAACTCTATTTAACTAGTGGTATTTTTTACTCTCGCCAACTGGGACAAGGATATCATAGATTAGTTAAAAACCTAAAGAAATAGATATATGATTGTTTTTGGTATTTTTTTCTCATATCTTACATATTTTTGGTATATGTTGTGCTATTTATTGAAATTTTTGTGAATAGAAGTTTTATTGAGCAAATGTGATTGATTTCTATTTTATTGGTAATTTGTAGTTTTAAGTTATGGCTGTGTCTACTCCCATCCTTTCTCAACTTTCGATGGAGAAACTCACTAGAGAAAACTTCCTTAAATGGAAGCAAAACATCAACATTGTGTTGATTGGTGACAACTCCAAGTTCGTCATGACTGAGGAATCCCCAGAAGTTCCAGCTGAAGGAGCTACCACGTCTGTGAGGGACAAGTATGAGCGTTGGCAGCCAGCTAACAATAAGGCGCGGTACTACATGTTGACTAGTATGGTCGACACTCTCAAGACAAGGATGGAGAATGTCGAGACAGCCTATGAAATCATGGATCAGCTCCAAGACATGTTTGGTGCCAAGTCAGCGCAAACTCATTTTGAGGCCACCAAGAAATATGCCAATGCTCGGATGGCACCTTCTCAACATGTTTGTGATCATCTGATCAAGATGACAAACTAATTTTAGGAAGCTGAACTGCATGAAGCCATAATAGATGAGGAAACTCAAGTTGGCTTAATCCTCAACAGTCTTTCTCCAGCTTTCCTGCCATTCACCACCAACTATGTGTTGAATAAACTCAATTATGGTCTGACGTAGCTCATGAATGAGCTTCAGACTTTTGAGTCTATCATGGATGGACCTAGTAAGGGAGGAGAAAAGAAGACAACTACTACTACTGCTGCTGATCCAGCTAACCAAGCTTCATCTTCAAATGCTGAAAACAAGAGGAAATGTGGACAAAACAACAGCCCCAAGCCTGCAAAGGTGAGTGCACAACCAAGTGCACAGTCGCCTAAGGGGAAGAACAAGAAAAACAAGAAAGGTAAAGGTAAGTGTTTTTACAGCAAAGAGAAGGGGCATTGGAAACAGGATTGCCCCAAGTTTCTCGTAGCTAAAAACAAAGGTAATGATTATAGTTCATTTATCTTGGAAACATGTGTTTTAGAGAATGATAACTCTGTTTGGATTATTGATTTTGGATCTACTAACCATATTTGTAACTTTTTACAACTTCTTGAATCGTGGGAGGAAGTGAACGAAGGCGGCTTAAAGCTTAGAGTTGGGAACGGAGCGTTCGTTGCGGTCCAAGCTAGAGCAAGAGCTCATCTGAAGTTCGGAAATAAAATTTTACTTTTAAATGATGTATTTTTTATTCCAGATTTTAGTGGAAATTTAATTACAGTTTCCATGTTGCAATCAGAACGATTTGTTATGACTTTGACAAGTTTTAATATATCTATTTCCTTCAATGGATCACAATTGTGTATTGCATGTTTGGAAAACGGGCTTTATATTCTGCGACCTAACAAAACTCTCGCTCTTACTAATGATTTATTCAAAGTAGCTCAACCTAGGACCAATAAATGTCAAAAGATAGATAACGATAATATGACGTATTTATGGCACTTGAGACTAGGTCACATTGGCTATGATAGGATTCAAAAACTTACAAAGGATGGAGCTTTGAGGAAACTCACCTTAGGTGAATTACCTGTTTGTGAATCTTGTCTATAAGGCAAACTGACCAAGCGTCCATTCTCTGCAAAGGGTGATAGGGCCAAAGAACCACTTGGACTTGTTCATTCAGATGTTTGTGGACCTTTGACTGTACAAGCCAGGGGTGGTTTTGAGTATTTCGTCACTTTCATTGATGATTACTCTAGATACTCATGTCTTTACCTAATGCATAGGAAATAAAAAAAAAATTCAAAGTTTCAGGAATTCCTAGCAATGGCTCAGAACCAATTAGGTAAAACGTTAAAGATCTTGCGATATGATACAGGTGGAGAATATTTGGATATGTAGTTCCAAGATCATTTAACTGAACTTGAGATTTTATCACAACTCACTGCCCCAGGTACTCCACAACAAAATGGTGTAGCAAATCGTCGGAACAGAACTTTATTGGAAATGGTTAGATGCATGCTTAGTTACTTAACTCTACCAACTTCGTTCTAGGGACATGCAATTGAAATCACGAATGACATTCTCAATGTCGTGTCGTCTAAATCAATCCCCAAAATACCTTTAGAACGCTAGAATGGTCGTGAACCTAGTTTACGCCATTATAGAATCTGGGGGTGTCCCGCTCACGTCCTAAGGAAAAAGGAGGGAAAGCTAGAACCGCGAACTAAAGTTTGCATGTTTGTTGGCTATAATAAAGGTACTCGGGGTGGAATTTTCTATAGTCATTCAGAAAAGAAAGTGTTTACTTCTACAAATGCTACTTTTCTGGAAAATGACTATGTCCAGAACTTTAAACCTCGCAACAAAGTAGTTTGAGAGGAGATGGTTAAAGAATTGACTCCAACCAATGTTCCATTGTCATCAACGCGAGTTGATTATAAAATTCCCACTCTTCCTATCCAACCGATGCAAGTCGATTTAAATGAAGAAAGTACCATTGTTCTTGAGCAAACAGTCACTGAGCCTCGTCGTAGTGGGAGGGTTTCTAGGAACCCAGTTCACTATGGTTTGGATGGTGAAACCAATATGGTTATTGTTGACACTAGTGATGATGATCCGTTGTCTTTCAAACAGACAATGGCTTGCCCTGAAAAGGAACTATGGCTCGAAGCCATGAAACAGGAAATGGAGTCCATGTACTTAAATTCCATTTGGGATCTTGTGGAAGCACCTACTGACTTTAGGGCCATTGGGTGCAAGTGGATCTACAAGAAGAAACGAGGTGTTGATGGAAATATCGAGACTTATAAAGCTCGATTAGTGGCAAAGGGTTATACCCAAAGAGAAGGCGTGGACTATGAGGAAACTTTTATTCCGGTAGCCATGCTCAAGTCCATTCGCATCCTCCTATCCATAGCAGCCGCTCTCGACTATGAGATCTGACAAATGGACGTCAAGACAACTTTTCTTAATGGAAAGCTTGACGAAGTCATTGATATGGATCAGCCAAAAGGATTTAAAGTAGCTGGACAAGAAGGAAAAGTTTTCAAGTTTAATAGGTCCATCTATGGACTTAAGCAAGCTTCTCGTTCCTGGAATCTTAGGTTTGATGAAATAATCAAAACCTATGGCTTTGAACAAAATATTGATGAGCCATGTGTTTACCAACTGAAGGCAAATCAAATAGTGGTATTCCTGGTTCTTTATGTAGATGATATCTTACTCATTGGAAACAATGTTAAGAAATTATCAGATGTGAAGAATTGGCTGAGCACTCAATTCCAAATGAAGGATTTTGGTGAAGCAAGTTATGTTCTAGGTATCAAGATTATCAGGGATAGAAAGAACAGACTCTTAGCTCTATCTCAGGCAGCTTACATTGATAAAGTGCTTGAACGTTTCTCAATGACAAATGCCAAGAAAGGGCGTCTACAGTATCGCCATAGAATTCATCATTCAAAGAAGCAGTCTCCCCAGACTCCTGAAGAGGAAGATGCAATGAGAAAAGTTCCTTACGCATCTGCAGTTGGAAGTATGATGTATGCCACGTTGTGTACTAGACCAGATATCTGTTATGCAATAGGAGTAGTGAGCAGGTATCAGTCAAACCCAGGACCGGAACATTTGATAGTAGTTAAGCATATCCTGAGGTATTTGAGACGGACTAGGGATTATATGTTAGTCTACAAGGGTGGTGTTCTGAACCCTGCAGGCTACACTGATTCATATTTTCAGACTGATGTCGATGACAGGAAGTCTACCTCTGGAATGGTGTTTACTCTTGGGGGTGGAGCTGTGATTTGGAGAAGCGTAAAGCAGTCTGCAATCTCATATTCCACCATGGCTGAGTACATAGCCGCGTCAGAAGCAGTTAAGGAAATAGTCTGGCTAAAGAAGTTTTATTCGGATCTTGGTGGATAAACCGCTTGTGTTGTTTTGTGACAATACAAGAGCGATAGCCAACTCAAAAGAACCTCGAAGTCACAAGAGGAGTAAGCATATAGAAAGGAAGTATCACATTATTCAAGAATATGTGGCCAGGGGAGATGTGAAGGTTATGAAGATTGCAACTGAAGACAATCTTGCAGGTCCGTTTACAAAGACACAACCAGAAGCTACATTTGATAAGCATATCAAGGAAATGGGATTAGTAGAATTAAGGCATTAGTTTCAATTAGTGCAAGTGAGAGTTTGTTAGGGTTTTATGCCCTATTTAAAACCCAAATTCTTTGTAATCTCATTTTATTATTAATAAAAGAATAGAAATTATTTTTTGACTTGGTCAATCACTTTGCTCACATGTTTTATTTTCATGATTATTTGTTTAATATAAACTTCTATTAAATCCCGAGCATATAGCTAATTGTATTTATAGTGACGTAATCACAGTGGAATATAAATATGATTATATGTTCAAAATAAGTTAGTCCTAAGATTAGTCAGTGTACAGGATTTACACTGACTTGCAAATCTACGATATAATCTACTTACACATTACAGTGTTATGTTCTTTCTAGAACATTAGCAAAGTAGATAAGATCAGTTGTATTTGTTACATCGGACTGGACCGATATTGACAGCTGATAAGATAAGTAAACATACTGTTATTATCTATTCTAGTCATATCATATAGTTTACCATAGGTCAATTCAATCTCAATTCTGAGCGGTTAGTATTCTAATTGATTGTATTATGTGAGTTCTTTGACTTGTTCGTTTCCAGCTTACCCTACGGACTAGCCCATACTTACATCTTGGGAACTCGGTAGTATAATTGAGTGGGAGTGTTAATCATAGATGAACATCTATAGCTTCTGATGAAGAAGTGAAATGATGGTTTCCTTTTAGTTTGGTTCAAGGTGTTAAATGATAGAGATCTCATTTCAGTAATTAAATTAGTTTACTGAAATATCATTTACAAGGAACTAAGTGTTTTAAGGATAAAATACAATGAGGGGTAAAACGATATTTTAGTCCTATCTCATTGTAGACCATCTATAGAGGATTGAGTGACAATTGTGGTTGTAACAATGGATAATTAATAGCGTATCTATATTTGTTATAGAGCGTTCTATGAATTCAAGAGTGCAATTCCGAGTCTATAGTGGAGTCACGAGAAATTAATAAGTTAGTAAATTTATTTGTTAGATTTATGATAACTTATTGGGGCTTGATTTCATAGGCCCATGGTCCCCATTGTACCTTGGATAAAATCATCTAGATAGTATCAATTAATTGATTAATTATCAATTAGAATTATCAAAGTTGACCATGTCAATTTTGGATAGTTTCACAGAGTTATGTATTTTTTAGAAGAAAAGAGAAATTATGGCAGATTTATTAATTAAGATAAATTGGTATCTAAATTAATAAATAAGTTTAAATCAATGTTCAAATTATAAATAATTAATTTGATAAAGGATTTAAATAATGATTTAATTAATTAAATTGTTGAATCCCAAAGAGGGTGTGTTTTAATATTTTAAACTCGCAAGTGCATGAATCGTTTCAGAATATAATGTTCATGTAAGTACGAGGTCGAACCCATGGGAGTTGACTAACATCAAAAGAAACTATTTCAAACAAAGCAAGAATATTCTAACCTAGTTCCAAATATTTGATGAGATTTTGTTTTAGAAAAATAAAAGACAAGTAATAAAAATATTAATGATAAAAATGGTTTTCGAATGAGATATGTAAAATAAGATTATTAAGATTTTAGAATCCACAAAATGCAAGTTCAATAGTATTTATAAGTATATTGATTCCCAAGTTTTAATATAGTTGAAATAAATCACACTATATATTTTTTCAAAATATATTTTCTATTCAAACACAAGTTACTCTTTCAAAAAGGTAGGATTTTTCTTCACTTATATAAGATATAATTTCTAAGCATTAGTTGTGTTACAACCTAATGAAACTACAAGAAATCAAAAAGATTATGTTTAGGCAAAATATGATACTTATGCTCTAAGAATTAGATGTGAACAATTTAATGAAAAACATTTAATCAAAGAATATCATATTTTTGCATAATGAAGAACTAAGTGTAATATGCTTTAACACTCAATAATAGATGAAAAATACATATCTTTGATAGAAAAATCCATAAACAATGTTACATAAATGGGAAATCAACATACAATAAAAAAACACTATCTAGTTACATTTTGCTTCATCATCATCTTAATAACCTTTGAAAAAGATTAGAAGCTCATAACTAGATTGAAATAAAAATTACAAAATAACATACTTGACATGCTCTTCAAAAGATGAAAATGGTAGAGAGAAAATAATGAAAAGAAGAGAGAAAAATATGTGTAGAAGATGTTGAAAAGATGAAGAAGAAGAGCTCCCCAAATGGTCTTACAAGACTCTATTTATAGGCAAAATATGGAGATTAAATTAATCAAGTTGAAATAAATAAATTGATTAATTTAATTGTGTTGGGAAGTGGTAGGATAAATAGAGTAAGTGTAAGAGTATTGGAAATATGAAATGTTTGGTGGGGTAAAATATTAGTGAAAAGCTAGGGTAAAAAAATAAATTAGGAATGTTTATTTAGGTAAGAAAAATAGGGAAGAGTGAATTGATATTTGAGTGAAAGAAAAAACATTGGGAAGAAAAATGTGACTTTTTTTTTGTCTTTTGGTGGCTATGGTGGAGGAACGCAGCACTTGGGCCTAGGCTGGCCCACGTTGGGGCCGGATGGCTGAAATGGGCAGCCTTGGGCGTGAGGTGCTATATGGAGTAGCTTGGGCCATTTGGGCCTTGAGGGATGAATTGGTTTGTTGATGGGTAAATGGGCCTGGAGCAATAGGCTTGAAGGAAGATGCATATGTGATGCTCTTGGTGTGATGCGTGAGCTTCAGGAAGGAAGAGGAGAGGCTTGGTGATGCTGCCACGTTGGTGAGTGATTGTTGGCAGGATGTGAAGTGGTCTTCGGGCTTGGGCTGCACCTGAAGAAGGAAAATGCATCACAAGATGATGCACGGCTGGAAGAGCATCAAGCATGGGTCACGGCTGAGAGAAGGGCACGCTGCTGAGCTGCTGGGGCAGCAAATTGGGCCTGACTTGGGCTGGTGGCTGAGATGGGCGTGGGCCTGCCTTGGGCTGGCTATGGCATTTCAAGAATGCCACTTTTTCTTTCTTTCTTTACTTTAAAAATACCACCTTTTCTTCATTTTTCTTTCTTTTCAAGAGCAAAAGTGTCATAAATTTCCCTACAAAATAAATATAAAATAAATCAATTTAATTCTTTGAAAATATTAATTATAACTTAATTTATATTTCACATTTAAGTTCAACATTTTTTTACTACTAACTTAACAATAATAATTTAAATAATTAACTACAATATTTTACAACAAAATACTATAAAAACACACAAAAATTATATAAAATCATGATAGGACTACTAAATTTAAAATTACTTAAAAACTTAATAACTCAATTAAAAACTCAAGAATTAAGCAACAATTAGCACATAAAAAGTGGTAAAATAACTCTATTTTGTAGAGTTATCATAAATCAATAGAAAATAATGCAGGCCTTGATTTTAAGTCCAATGGGCTTATAATCAAATGGGAAATGTCACGGGCCTATAGCTCATGATAATTTCGACCTAGGGCTTCAAATGGGCTATTATTTTATTAATTTTTTAATTAAATGAAATGGCCTAATTGAGTCTATAAAAGGAGTGCTTAGAGAGAAGTCAAGACAGACGACAGATAAGTTTAATTGCTGGTTTTCTGATAGTTTTGGATTCTCTCTAAACACAAGTCATTTTCTAAGCCTCTTTGTTATTTTCTCTTCTTCTCTCTATATCTATCTCATGTGTTGAGAATTGCCCTGTGACACCCCACATCACTATGGCTGATTTCTGGAATGACGACTGCCCTACAAACCAACACAAGTCTTTCAACGTGCTTTGTCCTCACTCGCACACTTCCTAGGAAAACTTCCCAGGAGGTCACCCATCCCTAGACTACTCCAGGCCAAGCGCGCTTAACTTTGGAGTTCTCAAGTGATGGGCTACCAAAAAGAAGATGCATCTTCCTGATATAGGTAGTACCCATCAATCCATTTAAGCCCTCTTCAATTGTGCAGTCCCATAACTACACAGTCTTAGAATCATTACACTTGACCTTCCCCAGGCGGTGTGGGATTGCACAGCTTACCTAGTCTTTCCCCTTACGGATCACGGGATTCTGACTGTCACATGCCCACACTAGTCTAGGTGATTCTAAGGATACATTGGAAGACTGTGAAGAAAATAGAAGATCAATTCAGTTTCTTGATAATACTCTGCGACAGAAAGGATACAAGAGCTAGAGAAACTGAAGGAATGACCATTTCATTCCGTTGTGTATACTATAAGTATTCTTGTCTTTTCTTCTCTTTGAATTAAATTTTAGAAACATGTTATGGGTTATCTCATATTAATTTGTTTAAATTAAATCTACATGAAAATAAATAAAGATCCTGTATAAGTTTTCCCAACAGTAACATTATCTGCCACGTCCTGAACATCAACGAGGGTTCGACTCCAGTCCAGCAGAAACGGAGACCTCTGGGGGCGGAGAGGGTAGAGGCCCACAAGTTAGAATTTGAGAAGTTATCTTCGATCAACTTCATTTGG
The DNA here is from genome assembly GCF_963169125.1 of Humulus lupulus. NCBI lineage: Eukaryota > Viridiplantae > Streptophyta > Magnoliopsida > Rosales > Cannabaceae > Humulus > Humulus lupulus. The sequence goes on along the minus strand of NC_084794.1, from coordinate 84,656,359 downwards.
GAAGCCTTGTATCCCGTCTAGCTAGCCAATCCGATGTTGGTGCTCAAGCCAAACGGGACGTGGAGAACTTGCATCGACTTCACGAACCTCAACAAGGCTTGCCCCAAAGACTATTTCACTCTACCCCGATCGAACAAATGGTAGATGCAACATTCGGATATGAGATATTGAGCTTCATGGACGCTTATTCCTGCTATAACCAAATCTCAATGCACGTAGCAGACCAGGAACACACCAGCTTCCTGACAGACAAGGGGGTGTATTGCTATAATGTCATGCCCTTCAGGCTCAAGAACATCGGAGCCATGTATCAAAGGCTCGTCAACAGAATGTTCCAAGCTCAGCTGGGAAGGAATATGAAGGTCTACATAGATGACATGTTGTTCAAATCCAAGACCTCCGGAGGACATGCCGATGATTTGGCAGAAGCGTTTGCCATCATTCGAAAGTATGGGATGAAGCTGAACCCCAAGAAGTGCACTTTTGGTGTGGCATTCGGGAAGTCTTTGGGCTTCATAGTAAGCTTTCGAGGGATAGAGGCAAACCCAGACAAGATCAAAGCATTGATCAATATGCCTTCGCCACAAAAGCACAAAAACATTCAGAACTTGACGGGGCGAATAGTCACCCTAAGCGTTTTGTCTCGAAAGCCATAGACAAATGCATCCCGTTCTTCAACATCCTTCGGGGAAGCCAAAGGTTCGAATGGTTGGTCGAATGTGAAGAGGTTTTCCAGAGATTGAAAGAGAATTTGGCCCGAGCGGTAATCTTAGCAAAGTCGGTGGATGGGGAGCCGTTGTACCTCTATTTGTTCGTGTCCGGACATGCTATCAATGCCGCACTCGTATGGGAAGAAGGGAGGGCCCAACTCCCGGTCTATTATGTAAGCAAAAGGTTATTGGGTGCGGAGTCTAGATACCCACTAATCGAAAAATTGGCATTTTTCTCACAAATTGCATCCCAGAAGCTTAGGCCTTACTTTCAGGCCCACGCCATAAGAGTACTGACCAACCATCCTTTACTGCAAGTGTTACAAAAACCTGAATCATTGGAGAGACTTCTGAAGTGGGCCATGGAACTGAGTCAATTCGACATAGCATATGCCCCCAGGATATCAATCAAGGGGCAGGCTCTGGCCAACTTTATTGTGGAGTGCATTGGGATCACTGAAGATGACGATCCCATCGACCCCGCAACACCCTTATGGAAGGTCTTCGTAGACGAGGCCTTAAACAAAAATGGGGTCGGGGCTGGGATCATCTTAATATCACCACAAGGACACTAGTTGCAAAGTGCCCTACGTTTCCAGTTCAATGCATCGAACAACGAGGCCGAGTACGAGGCCATGTTGGCCAGACTGCATCTGGCCCATGAGGTAGGGGCAGCAAGTCTGGAAGTCTATAGTGACTCCCAATTGGTGGTCAGACAAATCTTGGGGGAATCCAAAATGAAGGGGGAAAAGATGGCTGCTTATGTGACACGAGCTCAAGAGTTGCTCTAGTCTTTTAAGAAGTATTCCATCCGCCAATTTCGCAGGGAAAGAAATGTCTTTGCAGACACATTGGCAAAACTGGCCACGGATGCTGAGGCGGAGCTCTTTGGGCTCACCCCGATCAACCATCTTCCCGCACCAAGTATTCAAGCCCCCACGATCAACGCCATAGACTATTCCATGTCCTGGATGGGACCTATCATCCACTACCTAACAACCAGGGGGTTGCCCGCGGACAGGGCAGTGGCCAGAAAGCTTCAGTACCAGGCCCCCAGATACGTCATGATAGAAGGTAAACTGTATCGCAGAGGGTTGTCCATGCCATATCTCCGATGCGTATCCGGGATCAAAATGAGTGCAATCATGCACAAGGTGCACGAAGGTTTCTGCGGAGATCACACAGCCAGACTCAGCTTATCTAAGAAAATCTTGAGGCAAGGATATTTCTGGCCAACAATGAAGAAGGATTGTGTCGATTATGTCCGCAAGTGCCAACAATGCCAAAGGTATGCGAAGATCCCGCGAGCCCTTCTAAAGGAAATAACCCTGATAACCAGTCCTTGGCCTTTTGCAGTGTGGAGGTATCGACCTAGTAGGGCTACTCCCGACTGGGAAGGGTGGTGTGAAGCACGCCATCGTGGTCGTCAATTATTACACTAAGTGGGTCGAGGCGGAACCCATGAACACCATCACCTCAAAAAAGGACCTGGACTTCGTCATTAACAAAATTGTGTGCCGATATGGCCTCCCTCACAAGATCATGTCCGACAACGGGAAGCAATTTGATAGCTTCCACTTCACTAACTTATGTGAAATACATGGTATCATCAAAAGCTTCTCCACAGTCGCAAGGCCTCAAGCAAACGGGCAAACAGAGGTCGTGAACAATATTTTGAAGGGAACATTGAAGAAAAAGCTTCAAGCCTGTAAAAGCAAGTGGCTGGAAGAGTTGCCCCGCGTACTATGGGCGTACCGGACCACCGAAAGAACGTCTATCGGGCATACTCCCTACTCCATGGTGTACGGATGCGAAGTAGTCATCCCAATGGAAACAGCTATCCCGTATCACCAACAGGACACATATGATCCAATCCAGAACCACGCCTTACTCCAAGAATCTTTGGACCTCATTGAAGAGATCCGGGAAGAATCCCAGGTTTAGCTGAAGATGTATCAAGGAAAGATCGCCAGGCATTTTAACTCTAAAGTTAAGAGTCGAAGGTTTGAAACTGGTGATCTGATCTTGAGAAGAGTCTTCCCTACAACCCAAGATCCAGGAGTGGGGGTTCTGGACCCAAACTAAGAAGGACCGTATGAAATCCAACACGAAGTATGTCCGGGAACGTATCGCTTAAGGCGACTTGATGGAACAGAGGTCCCAAGGGCCTGGAACGCAGAACACCTCCGTAAGTACTATCAATAGTATGGAGGACATGTTCCTATATTTAAGTTTTCTTTTAAATAATGTACCCCCCAGGGCGATTTCTTATTAAATGAAAATGATGTCTACAAAAAGTCATAAAGAAATATTGTAAAGAAATGAAAGTTCGTTTCGTCTTCACAAACAAGTGACCAAAGACTACAGTCTTCACTCACTTGGAGGGGTATAACCATTTGTACGAACAAGTCCGGGAACAAAAAAAAAAAACAAGATGCAAAACACAAAGTTTACTCCTAGTCCGGACCGTACAGACTGGGGGTAGCAGAAACCCAACTCCCAACCAAAGGACACAAGGCTTGGGCCTAGTCCCAACCCAAACATACATGGATCGGGGGGTACAAACCCAATAAGACGCAAGGCTCAGGCCTAGTCCCAACCTGGACATACACGGTCCGGGGAGTACAGGACCCAATAGGACTTAAGGTGTAATGTCCCAAATTTCCTAATAAGGTTTAGGACCTTGATTAGGAGGCTGGGAGGGCCATAATTGATTTATTGTGTTATTAAATGATAATATGCATGTTTAGGTGTATTAAATATGCATGTGAACCCATTTATGAGTAATTGGGTGATTTTCATATTTTGGTCATTTCGGGCATATTTGGCATATATGTGATATGTGTGTGGTGCTTTATTATTGTTTGGTTTTGCTAGGGTTACTCATCACAAGACGATCCTAGGAGGTAAGCTAGTGGGAAAGTCACAACGGGATTTATTCTTGACTCGGAGTGAGTCAAGGGGTAATTAGAGCATTACCAGGTTATTGGGTAATGGGAATAAATATTTGGTCATAAATTGGGAGTTAGTAAGATCAGGGGGAAATTCTGGAGGTTTTGATTATTTTGCCCCCGGGAGTGTTTTTGGGACCCCGAGCGTTAGGATTTGGTTGAGGCTACTTAAGCTTGAAGTAACCTTTTAAAAGAATAAAAGAACATTCTGTACGTTCTCTCTCCCTCTAAGTTCCATTTTCGTCTCCTGATTGCATTTTCGAAGGTAACTTAAGTTCTAGGACTCGGATTCAAGCGAGGATTGAGGCATAGCGACCCTAGGAAAGATTAGAAGCTTTTTAGCTGGAGGATTTAGTTGGAAACAACTCAATTGGAGGTAATTCAAGTTTTAATTTTTAAGTTTTTAAAGTTTTTAAGCTTGAATTGGACTTTGTGGTTTGATGAGTTTTTATTAGATTTGAAGCTTGGATTTTATGGGTTTTGGATCATGGGGATGTTTGGGAACTTTGATTTTTGGATTTGGAGGTGTTTAGGTATGTTTTTAGGAGGCTTTAAAAGGTTGAAAATGGAGAAAATGGCTGCCCTGAAGTTGGGCCGCGATCCTGTTCTTGGGCGCTACGGCCCTAGCTCGAAGAAGCAGGAGGAGGGCTTTGGCCTTGCTGGGCGCCGTAGCCCTTGTTCCTAATGTGGCTGGGGGCCACGGCTCAGGCAGTTTTTTGAGTGTGTTTGGGTGTTTTGACCTCGGGAACTTGGTTTTAGGCCTCGGGATCATTTCTACTACCCGGATTGGTGGGCTTTGATGTCTTGGAGGCTAGGTTTGGGTTCCGGGATTGGTGTTAGAACTTGAACTCATTGTATCACCATTTGTGGTTGTGACTAGGTTATCACTAGAGGCTTGGAATCAGGATCGTGCATGTGGCTCATTTATTTGGTAACCTGTGCTTGGACTAAAGGTAAGAAAACTGCACCCCATATGTGACATGCATGGTTATTCTTGATGCATGTTGGATGTTTAAAGGTAAACATTGATAGCATATTGAATGCTTAACAATCTTGCTCATTTGCATATGGTTATTATTGAGGCATGCTGGATGATTAAATATGATGCATATGCTGCACGAGAAACATGTGATTAGGGCATGCCGTGAATATTGACTATGAGATTGATCAGAGCTTGAGTCTCTGTGTTTGTGCATGATCATAATTATGCTAGCAACTGTTAAGTAAGCATGCTAAATGCCCTACGTTTGAATATTCGACATATGACATATGTTTGGTAGCATTGCTTACTTGTGCATGGCACTGACTAATTAGTCAGAATTGGCAAAGGTGTCAGTATCAACTGTGAAGCTGTGACTCATTAGTCAGGTTCGGCAGTGGTACTGGGCACTGGTCACACAGTGCTGACTCATAAGTCAGGATGGCCTTAGCGTGTTCCACGCAAGCCAACAAAGATTAGATCTAATTGACATCTGCATTAAATGATTCATAAGAGCATTAATGCCGGACCGACCTCAAGTTCGATGAAAAATAAAAGCGCTTGTGTGACTTACCCATCAGTCACTCATCTATTTAAGTTAGTGACTTACCCAGCAGTCACTCATCTGTTTAAGCTAGTGACTTACCCAACGGTCACTCATCTGCTTAAGCTAGTGACTACCCATCAGTCACTCATCTGATTAGAGCCATTGCAGGAAAGCCCAGGTAACGGTTTCGTTACACAACTATGGGCACCGAGCCCCATAGTGACTTGCTTGTTAGTCACTCAGTATGGTTAATAGAACCTCAAAGTGAAATTCACTCATCTGTTCAAAGCTATGAGCTCTGTATGATCATTCTGGTCATCATTTGCATGGCTTTGGGTGCTGAGCCCCGTAGTGGCTTGTTTGTCAGTCACTCAGTATGGTTTACCAGAACCACTAGTGTTAAATCACTCATCTGATTAGGATTGACTTGATAGTCATCCAATCAGGAGGACAGGATTTCTTATCCTTGATTCCCCAGCATTGTTTGAATTTATTTGCATGCTTGAATAAAGCTATGTTTGCTAGGCATGCCAGATATGATTTGATATCATGATATGATTGTTCATGAGCATATTGAGTTTTCTTGCTGGACTTTGGCTCACGGGTGTTATGTGGTGCAGGTAAAGGCAAAAGAAAGCTGGACCATCCTTGAGTTGGAGAGCTTCGGTGACGACGTGTACATATGCAGCTGTTCAACCGCGACGGTCGAGGTTTGAAGGAGAGGAACCAGGGTTAAACCCTGTTTTGCCGCTTAGATCAGTTGGTTGTGAATATTTTGTTGTAATAAACCTTTAAATTATATTTTTGGGATCCCAATGTATACAGCAAACGTTCTAGTGAAACGTTATATCTTAACCGAAAATTTTAATCCCTAAACCGCTAATCATACTTAGTTACACGTTTATGGCCAAATGACTCGATTAGCGAGTTTAGCACTGTTTACAATGTGCACCGTAACGGTCCTTGGAGTTTAGGGCGTTACAATTTTGGTATCAGAGCCTGTCAAGGTTTATGGGTTCCTGAAGACAAGTTGGGCATGTACACTCGTCACTGAAGATAGCTTCACTAAGGGAATGGTAACTATTTTTGTAGTTATGTGCTTAACTGCTTAAATAGAATGTAAATGCTTTACCTGCACATTGTATTAGGGAGCATAAGATTCTGATAAAGCCAGGCTCTTGACTAAATGATTATATGCTCCGTGATTATGTACATGATTGTGATCATATGATTACCTGCTCCATGATTATATAATTGTGATATTTGCATGCTGGAGTTGGAAGCATGGTGTGAATGTTGGAAGAGCAGGGATTATGATTGATGTATGAATGTTGTGGGCATGTTTTTTTTAGCACTGCAAGTGGTTTGTAAATGCGGTGTGGTAAGATTGTTTCCGTGGGGAAAACTCTTGATATGCTCATCATGTTTAATGGGTCAAGTTATTGACTGCAGATTCAATCAGCAGGTTTATATCCAAGGCTGATAATGAGGTCTGGTGGTGGTTATACAGAGGCTAGGAGCTTTAGCCAGGGGTTAATTTCTTCATCTGCCCCTTAGAGTTTTCAGCAGATGTTCACAGATTTGCAATCACGATTGCAGAGGCATGAGGAAGAGATTAGGTGTCTGAAGCAACAACGGAATCTGTTGGGGAGCACTTCTTCCTTGGTTATGCCAGGAGTGGCATCAGCTTTGGCTCAGCCTGGGGTTGAGAATAAATGGGAATTTCTCTATGGAAGATTCTAGGAGTATTACCCTCCAGTTTTCGAGGGAGGCCTTGATCCATTCGAAGCTGAGCAATGGATGGCCATGATCAGTTCCATTCTTGACAGTATAGGGCTGGTAGGCCATGATAGGGTGGCTTGTGCGACATATGTATTGCAGGATGATGCCCGGACGTGGTGGGAAGTAGTATCCCAGACAGGAGACACAGCTATGATGGACTGGAAAGAATTTAGGCAGTTGTTCAATGAGAAGTATTACTGTGATGCAACCAAGACTGCTAAGATGAATGAGTTTCTGAATCTTGTTCAGGGTAATGCAACAGTGACCGAGTATGTTAATAAATCTAATGGGTTGGCCAAGTTTTCTTTAGACATGGTACCTACAGATGTAGCTTGGAAGGAAAGGTTTGTTCAGGGATTGAATCCTGGAATAGCTCAGGGCATTAGAGTTGCCCCAGTACATGAAATCTCTACCTATGCTCAGGTGGTAGAGAAGGCTCTTGCTGTTGAAAGCATAAAGAATGAGAAGAATAGTGATGGGGAGCATGGAGCTCAGATAGTGGTATCTCCACTTATTGGAGAAAGCAAAAAGAAAAGCTGGAAGATTTATCCAATATGCACTCGGTGCCGGAGATGACATTTGGGAGAATGCTGAGCAAAGTCATGTTTCGCATGTGGAATGGTTGGGCATATCATGAAGAATTTCCCAAGGCTAAGAGAGGATGAGCAAAAGGGGATGGACAGCTCGACTCTAGCTCGAGTGTTTATTCCGAGGCACTCAGAGTCTGAGACGGAGACTAGTTCCTCGGGGGTGGCAGGTCAGTTTCCTAGTTTTGATTTTGTATTATGCTGATTGGCTTTGGTTTGAAATGGGATGTGGATAAGTTAAGTAAGTGTGGGGCAATTTTAAATGGCAAGGAAAGAATAGTATCTCTTGGGCTTGAGAGTGGGAAGCCTTGTGGCAGTTGGCACTGTGCATAGATTTGGTATGCTGATGACATTTGTATTGAGAGCTAGAGTTTTATGACAGAGAGATGCATAGAACTCTTAGCTAGTGTGGTGGATACCACTTAGATTGTGCTAGTGAGATCAGGACAGACTGGACTAGTCTGTGAGTTCGTGGATGTGTTTCCAGGGAATTTGCCAGGGTTCCTTTATGTGAAAAAGATAGAATGGTGATTGGATTGGTGCCAGGAATGGATTCAGGTTTTAGGACACTGTATTGAATGGCCCAGTAGGGTTGTAAGAACTCGAGGCTTAAATTTTGAGTGAGACGAAATTCTCAAAAGTGGATTTTTAATCTGGTTAGTACCAGTTAGAGATCAGGGAGAAAGTTATTTAAAATACTGTGTTTGTATCAGATAAGAGCACTGGGAGTGCTAAGTATGTCTTGAGAATTTGTCTAATGCCAAGTGTTTGTGAATCAGATGAACAGAGCATTCAAAGGATTATTTGAATGGGATTTGTGATTGTCTTGGACGATGGTATTGTGGTATTTTCTCGGCGGAAATTTGCTAAGGTCAAGGAACGCCTTAGGAGCAGGAGTTCCCTTGGACAGGCAGGATATTACATGTACTTTGGGAAAAATTTATGAGTCTTCTTGCAGATCAGAATCAGTTAGTAGGTGGTTATGACCCCTCAGTGATACAGAGAAAAAGGTTGCTTATGCAACATGTTGATTAAAGGATCTGACCAGAACTAGAGTAAAGTTTCTGGTGGGCCAGGTGGCCAGTTTTATGTTTGAAATTATCATTTCGGAAAGGATAAAAAAAAAGAAGAAAGATGACTAAGTGAACCACAGATAAGAAAGATTGAGTGGAAAATCTTAGCTGGATTAGCTAAGGATTTAACAGTGTCAGGTATGAACGTATTGTGATATAAGGATCGGATTTGGGATCCGATGGACACTGAGATTAATTGGGAAATTCTGGATGAATCTCATGCTACTTTTTTAATTTCGTCATTCAGGCATCATGGGAATGTGACAGGATATGAAAGCTTCATAGTGATGGCCTGAGATGGAGAATGGCGTAATGGAATGCGTGGTAAAGTTCTTAACCTGTTGGCATGTCAAGTCAGAATATCAGAAATCGGTGAGGCCATTGTAGCCCTTGAGTATTCTATAATGGAAATAAGAAAGCATCGCGATGGGTTTCGCGGTGGGATTGCCCAGGTGGGTAGGCCAGTATGAGTTGGCATTGAGTCATTATGGACCAGTAGTCCAAGTGAGTTTATTTTTTTTTGTCAGTAAGGATAAGTAACACAACTGATCAGTATTTAGATCTCTTTGAGAGAGGAAGAGAGTTATCCAGTGTTGAAAAGGTACCTTATGAGATAAGGTATGGTAGAGCATGTTCGTCACCCATTCATTGGAATAAGATGGGTGAGATGTTATATCTGGATCATGAGATGGTTCAAGGGACCATTGAGACTATTAAAGGTTGGAACTTCGATGCTCACTTCTTAGAGTAAATGGAAAAGTTTTACTGAATTAAAAAGCTGGAACATAGAGTTCCAAGTAGAAGATCATATCTTCCTTGCAAGTATCACCATGGAAATGGGTGATGAGTTAAGGGCAAGTTGAGCCCTAGAAAAGTATAACAGTTTGAGTCTTGGATAGGACTGGTCAGGTTGACCTTGATTCGATCTTGTTTTTGGCACTGTCAGTTGTGAACAGTGTATTTTGTATTTACATGCTGAGGACATGGGTTAAAAGAAACTCATGAGTTGGGTTATGAGAATCTGGGGATTTAAGGCTAAGTTATCCTGTAAGGAATAGCCAGTCCAGATATGAGACAGAAAGAATAAGATTCTGAGGAACAAAGTGTACCTTGAGTTAAGGTAATGTTACAGAAACAATGAGGTCGAGGGAGTGACCTGGGAAACTGGAATCAGTTGTGCAGAATTGATATTCCAACAATCCAGATAAATTTCGAGGACGAAATTTCTGTAAGGAGGGGATAGTTGTAATGCCCCAAATCTCCTAATAAGGTTTAGGACCTTGATTAGGAGGCTGGGAGGGCCATAATTGATTTATTGTGTTATTAAATGATAATATGCATGTTTAGGTGTATTAAATATGCATGTGAACCTATTTATGAGTAATTGGGTGATTTTCATATTTTGGCCATTTCAGGCATATTTGGCATATATGTGATATGTGTGTGGTGCTTTATTATTGTTTAGTTATGCTAGGCTTACTCATCACAAGACGATCCTAGGAGGTAAGCTAGTGGGAAAGTCACAACGAGATTTATTCTTGACTCAGAGTGAGTCAAGGGGTATTTAGAGCATTACCAGGTTATTGGGTAATGGGAATAAATATTTGGTCATAAATTGGGAGTTAGTAAGATCAGGGGGAAATTCTGGAGGTTTTGATTATTTTTCCCCCGGGAGTGTTTTCGAGACCCCGAGCGTTAGGATTTGGTTGAGGCTACTTAAGCTTGAAGTAACCTTTTAAAAGAATAAAAGAACGTTATGTACGTTCTCTCTCCCTCTAAGTTCCATTTTCGTCTCCCGATCACATTTTTGAAGGTAACTTGAGTTCTAGGACTCGGATTCAAGCGAGGATTGAGGCATAGCGATCCTAGGAAAGATTAGAAGCTTTTTAGCTGGAGGATTTAGTTGGAAACAACTCAATTGGAGGTAATTCAAGTTTTAAGTTTTTAAAGTTTTTAAGCTTGAATTGGACTTTGTGTTTTGATGAGTTTTTGTTAGATTTGAAGCTTGGATTTTATGGGTTTTGGATCATGGGGATATTTGGGAACTTTGATTTTTGGATTTGGAGGTGTTTAGGTATGTTTTTGGGAGGTTTTAAAAGATTGAAAACGGAGAAAATGGCTGGCCCGAAGTTGGGTCGCGGCCCTAGCTCGAAGAAGCAGGAGGAGGGCTTTGGCCTTGCTGGGCACCGCAGCCCTGGGTAAGGGGCGCCGCGGCCCTTGTTCCTGATGTGGCTAGGGGCCACGACCCAAGGTGCTAGGGCCGCAGCTCAGGCATGTTTTCGAGCGCGTTTGGGTGTTTTGACCTCGGGAACTTGGTTTTAGGCCTCGGGATCATTCCTACTACCCGGATTGGTGGGCTTTGATGTCTTGGAGGCTAGGTTTGGGTTCCGGGATTGGTGTTAGAACTTGAACTCATTGGATCACCATTTGTGGTTGTGACTATGTTATCACTAGAGGCTTGGAATCGGGATCGGCTTGTGGCTCATTTATTTGGTAACCTGTGCTTGGACCAAAGGTAAAAAAACTGCACCCCATATGTGACATGCATGGTTATTCTTGATGCATGTTGGATGTTTAAAGGTAAACATTGATAGCATATTGAATGCTTATCAATCTTGCTCATTTGCATATGGTTATTATTGAGGTATGCTGGATGATTAAATATGATGCACGAGAAACATGTGATTAGGGCATGCCATGAATATTGACTATGAGATTGATCAGAGCTTGAGTCTCTGTGTTTGTGCATGATCATAATTGTGCTAGCAACTGTTAAGTAAGCATGCTGAATGCCCTACTGTAACGTCCTGGATAGCCAAGACCACTACACTGTGTGTTTATAAAGGTGCAGGACTTGCTAATCAAGTCATTTAATTATACAGTGTCACTATTCATAAGTGTGCTAGGGTTAAAAGAAGTTTTGGTCTCAAAAGATACATTTTATAAAATTAAACAGTTTTACATAAGGGATCCCAAAAAGGAAATAGTGTTTGAAAGTTGATTTAAAAAATCTCAAAAGTTATAGACAATCATTGGCCATACTAAGGCAAAATAAACATTTCCAGTTCTCTCGTCCCTGCTTTCCTCTCAACCGTGGTGGCTGAGCAGCCGGTCATGTACATTCAGCTCGCAGAGCTCTCCAAATCAGGGCTGATCAATTTTCCCTTGCCTTTACCTACACCACGCAGCACTCGTGAGCCAAGGCCCAGCAAGAAAACATAATACACATCACATACTGTATTAACAAACAATTAACTCTTTAAGCATGTTTAACCACTCAATATTCATGTTAGCTCTATAACATACAATCAGAGTCAAAGATACAAGTACATTTCAATAACAATCAATTATACAATAGTCAGGATAATCAGAATAATCAGGGCCGACAACTTAGGCCGCACCCTCTGTTTAACCCACTGACTCCGACCCGCTTAAACCGAGCTCATTGCATAATAAGCTATCCTCGGCTACCAGTGGCCGAGCTGCACCCTATGCGCTAGTTTAACCTTGGCTCGCTTAGGCCGTTGGTTTACTATTTATATGGCATAATACCATTCTTTCAAGCATACATATTAGGGAGCCCTTAGTCCCGTTACAAATATACAACCGGGTGCAGTTTTCTTACCTTTAACTTCTTCGTTTATTAATTACAAGCTACGTCCCTTGAGCACGATCCTTTTCCGAGCCCTAGCTTTAACACCTAATCACAACCAAGGTATTAGGTTCCATTAATAATCAAATATAGGTTTTTGGGTACAAAAGTAGCTTATGGGGGATCGAATCCCACCAAGCACGGTGGTGAAATCGATCCCGAGCACTCTAGGCTAGATTCCCATGCTTTAAAACCCTAAATGCTCAAGTACACACCTAAGGGCTGCGGCCCTTGAAGCTTAGCCGCGGCCCTACCCTAAAAACAGAACCTAAGGCACCTTTGGAAGAAGACACGCGCCGCGGCCCTTGCTTTGGGCGCCGTGGCGCTTACCCCTGGCCGAGCCTCCCTGGCTCCTTTTCATCCTAGGGCCGCAACGCTCTAGAATAGAGTCGCGGACCTTCCCTTCGTGCCCAAAAATTCCACCATTTTCAACACCTAAACCTGACCCAAAATCATCCCAAAGCTTCCTAATTCAAAACCAATTAATCCCAACATTTTTAGAATGACTTAAACAACATAATTCAACTGAAAACTCAACCTAAAACTCATGGAAATCCCATCTTCAATTTCTGAATCTCAAGAACTTCAAACACTAAAACCAGCCATGCACAACTCGAATTTAAACCTCTAATTTAGAAAGTGAAGCTTACCTCTTCTGCTGAACCACTTCTCTAAGCAAAATCCAAGTTAATTCCCAAACTTTCCACCTTAGTTCTGCCCTTAAACATCAAAGTCACAATTATCTCAATACCCAGCCAAAACTCAGAATTTCCAACCACAAAGAAGGGAATTCAATGCTTACCTTAGTCCTGGTTAAGTTCCTTGGATAATCCTTGAGTTAATTTGCTAACTCCCACCTTTAATTCTCAGAAATCCCAACTCAAATCCTCCAAATTTCCTCTGTTTTCTTGTGTTTTCCTAGTTTCCTTGAGAGGGAATAGAGAAAAAAAAAACTGAGAATAAAGGGTTGGTTTATTTTGTGTTCTACTATTTTCCTTTAATTTAGTCTACCCTTATCCCGTTAAGTCAATCCCGAGGTTTGGGGTGCCGGAAACGTCCCCGAGGGAAAAACGGTAAATTTCCCCAATATTCCCGCCTAGACTTCCTAACCTCAAATATAACTCCATATATTTATTTTCATAACCCGATAGTCTAAATAACTACCCGATACCTAAAATACCCCTGACTTATCAGAAGTCAACTGTTAAGCCCTGTTGTGACTTTTCCCGCTATCAAGCCCTAGGATTGCCTCGAGTCGTGCTCTGCAAACCTACCCACATAATAATGTGGTTCTCACAAATACCATATATATATCACATTAACATCAATATAATCATACAAGCATTTTAATCATATAATTATGCATTTAAATCAATTAACTCACTCAAATCACATTTAACTCAATTATGCTCTCCCGGCACACTAATCAAGGCCCTTAAGCCTTATTAGCAAATTTGGGTTCGTTACACCTACGTTTGAATATTCGACATATGACATATGTTTGGTAGCATTGCTTACTTATGCATGGCACTGACTAATTAGCCAGAATTGGCAAAGGTGTCAGTATCAACTGTGAAGCTGTGACTCATTAGTCAGGTTCGGCAGTGGTACTAAGCACTGGTCACACAGTGCTGACTCATAAGTTAGGGCGGCCTTAGCGTGTTCCACGCAAGCCAACAAAGATTAGATCTAATCAACATCTGCATTAAATGACTCAGAAGAGCGGTAATGCCGGACCGACCTCAAGTTCGATGAAAAATAAAAGCGCTTGTGTGACTTACCCATCAGTCACTCATCTATTTAAGCTAGTGACTTACCCAGCAGTCACTCATCTGTTTAAGCTAGTGACTTACCCAATGGTCACTCATCTGCTTAAGCTAGTGACTACCCATCAGTCACTCATCTGATTAGAACCATTGCAGGAAAGCCTAGGTAACGGTTTCGTTACACGGCTATGGGCACCGAGCCCCATAGTGACTTGCTTGTCAGTCACTCAATATGGTTAACAGAACCTCAAAGTGATATTCATTCATCTGTTCAGAGCTATGAGCTCTGTATGATCATTCTGATCATCATTTGCATGGCTTTGGGTGCTGAGCCCCGTAGTGGCTTGTTTGTCAGTCACTCAGTATGGTTTACCAGAACCACTAGTGTTAAATCACTCATTTGATTAGGATTGACTTGATAGTCATCCAATCAGGAGGGCAGGATTTCTTATCCTTGATTCCCCAGCATTGTTTAAATTTATTTGCATGCTTGAATAAAGCTATGTTTGCTAGGCATGCCAGATATGATTTGATATCATGATATGATTGTTTATGAGCATATTGAGTTTTCTTGTTGGGCTTTGGCTCACGGGTGTTATGTGGTGCAGGGAAAGGCAAAAGAAAGCTGAACCATCCTTGAGTTGGAGAGCTTAGGTGACGATGTGTACATATACAGCTTCTCGACCGCCACGACCAATGTTTAAAGGAGAGAAACCAGGGTTAAACCCTGTTTTGCCGCTTATATCGGTTGGTTGTAAATATTTTATTGTAATAAACCTTTAGATTATATTTTTGGGATCCCAATGTATACAGTAAACGTTCTAGTGAAACGTTATAACTTAACTGAAATTTTTAATTCGTAAACCGCTAATCATACTTAGCTACATGTTTATGGCCAAATGATTCGATTAGCGAGTTTAGCACTGTTTGCAATGTGCACCGTAATGGTCCCTGGAGTTTAGGGCGTTACATAAGGCTCAGGCCTAATCCTAGCCCGGACGTACATGGTCCGGAGTGATAATACCTAGTAGGACATGCGGGCCAGGCCCAATCCTAACTCGGACTTATATGGTCCGGGATATGAAATACCTAAAAACCGGTTGACCAAACGTGGTCCCAAATAACCAAATACCTATCCACGTCTTCTCTATAATGGCCCAAAACCATTGGAACATGAGTCCTAGGCATAACTTATCTAAAATTAGTCTTATAAATGGCCCAAGCCGTGGGTTTTAACTCATAGGTTCAAAATAAGCTAATTAACTAATCTCTGATGGCCCAGGCCATTGGAACCTGAACACCAGAATCAGGACAAATAAATTTGGTGACAATTATTAACTCCCTAGTGGCCCAGGCCGTTGGAACCTGAACAGCAGGGTTAAAGCGAGTTAATAAGTTAAAATCTAAAAAGAGACCTCTGATGATCCAGGCCGTTGGAGCCCGTATTATAAAATCGGGATAATTCACTCCAAGCTGTAAAGACCCGAACACGGGTCCCCAGACGAGATAAACATTTTCTATAACTTTTCCCTAATGGTCCTGACTGTTGGAACCAGGACCGAACATTCGACTCATTCATGCAGGGTGGTAAAACACTTAGTGAAACTTTAACGGATGGAACGGGAAAAACTTGTGCAAGAAATAAAATAGATACACATATAAATTGTCTTGGACGCACCCGCGTCCATAAAGATGTTACAAAAAAAAATCCATGAAAAATAATTTAAGGGCCCAGGCCTAGGCTTCGCCTTGCTCCGATGTCTCCGGAGCGACTTCATCTAACTCCTCCCTAGCCATAAGCTCCGTGTCAATTTTCTCCTTAGCCTTAAATTCAGCTCTCTTCGCGGCGGGATCGGGTAAACCAAGAGATTCATGTTCTTGTCCTAGAGCTAGGCCATGTAGATAGCCTCGTCGAAGGTGGCCTACAACAAGGCATCCGCCTGCTCTTTCTCTCAGCGAGCCTCCTCATGAATTTTCACCTCCAACTGAAGCAGGTCGTCCAAGGCTTGGGCCCAGGACTCAAGAGCGGTGATCTTCTCTTGATCTTGGTGAGACTGGGCCTCGGCTGCCTCCAGAAGGATCTTAGATAATGCCTCAGAGCCCCGAACACGAAGAAGTTCCGCCTTCAGGCTATCCACCAACTTTTTGTGGTCGGTTTCCTTCCTGGACAGATTTTCTTCTAGTTGGAACCGAGTCTGGGCGGCCTCCTCGCGGTCTATCTTGGCTTGAACAACTTCCTTGGCCAGGGCCTCCGCCCGGGAGACCTCCTTGGTCAGGTCTTCCCTGGCAGCTTCCCACTGGTTTATAGCCCCCTCAAATTCCAGCTGGCCCGTCTCTAGCTCCAAGTCAATGACCAAAAGACGAGCAGGCGAAGATGGGACGACTTCAGTACATACTGTCGTGAGACGGATCGTGGCTGGAGCTTCCTTGACAACATCCAACTCCGGCATCGAGCCCCCAAGAACCAAGTCCAGCACCTTGTTCTTAAGCATACCTTTAGCGGCTTTCTTTGCCGACGCCCTGGCCTTGGCTGCCCGGGCCTCCATGGCCTATTTCATCTTGGCCATGGGATTGGACATGTCAGAATTGTCTGAAAAAGACAAACAAAAAGAAAGTCAACAAAATATACAAGTGAGGATAAGAAGTAATTAAAAGTTAGTCTAAGGTCCTCTGGGACAAACCCTTATCTAGAACTCAGGCTTGACTTAACTCTCTTAAAGCAAAGGAATGGATTCGGTCCCCCATGTCATCCAGATCCAAGAAGTTACCATATTGAAGGAACCTGGATGAGTACACAAGGGTCTCCGGTTCTAAAATAATGGGGGATGAATGTCCCATTTCTCTGACGACCCCGAAAAGGTGGCCTTGGTAAACTTGTCTATCCCTAACTAAGTCCCCAAAATGGGGAGCATAAGTTAAAAGCAAAGGCGAATTACCTTGCCCTGATGTACTAGCCCCGGGAGCCCCCATGTTTGGCTGGGCCTCGTTAAAAATGGCCTTTAGCTCCTCAGAGGCGGCCCTCTCCGTCTGTTGGCCCTACTCCTTCTTCTTCCTCGTCGCGTCCGCCCGGGCCGCGGCCTCCACGGCCTCAATGTGAATGAGGGCCAGCTCCTCCCTCAAAATGGGGTCCCTCTCACATTGAATTCCCCAGAGGCTAGGGGCCGTGATCGTCTGATTGGCCGCCAACATCCCAATCCTTCGCAGATTTGCAATGTTTACATAATCTCCCACATTTAGATCCTCCGCACTCAAATTGGCGTAATACTTTTTCCGATCCAGGATCGACTAAGTGAGAGGAGTCTGGGCATATGGTCCTGTTATCCATAAACGTAAGTCGAAAGCGGATAACAAAAAGAACGAAAAGGATTGAAGAGGTAGACTACTTACCCACACGCTGGAAGTGCAATACCAACGTGGGTTTCCGATCCAAAAGGAACCCGGATGTCATGAACCAGTAGTACCTGACATCCGAGGGTGCTTCCAGAAGCTGGTAGGGGCAGGATAATTGCCGCGAGGCTTCATTCTATAGAAGTCATCCCGGGTCTTATCCTTGGCGTTGAGCTGTGGCTCCAGCTTGTAGAAGTACAACACCTCTGCTGGGGTAGGCCCCAGGATCTCCTTTGCCACGCAGAAAATGTGCCATCCCACAAGAAGTCTATATGCTTGGGGCAGGAGCTGGAAGGGTGCGATCCCTACAAATTTCAGGAACTGCGCGAAGTAGCTGTGGAGAGGGAGAGTGGCCACCGCTCTAATATGGCCTATGCTCTAGGCCCTGAATTTTCCCACACTGGTGTGGGCCTTTTCCTACTTCCTGGCCAGGCAGTTGTAAAAGAGCCCGGGAGTCGATTCCACTCCCATATGCCTCTCCAAAACATCCAACATCCGGTAGTTCCAGAATTCATTCTTCTCCCCGTCCATCTCCCAAGTGTTGCCACTGGGGAGTTTGTGTCCTTCCAGGATGAAGGGGGCCAACTGAACGTACCCTTCCGGGTGGAGAGTAACACCGAGACTCATGTTTGGTGATCTGGGAACAAAAGAAAAAGAAGCAAACAACCAAGCAGTTAGCACCAAAACCCAAAAAGGTTGGTTAAGGTACGGGGGCTCTCCTAAGAACTTCTTGGAGGAGTCCCCTCCGGATCAGATCGATCCGGGATCACTAAAGATCCCAGGAATTATAATCAGGAACAAAGAGGAAAAAAAATTTCTAAGTTTTCCCTAGGTGGCCTATTACCGCTTGTTCGAGGATAACCCGGACCTGAGAGGATCCGGGATGACCCAGATAGTTTTGTTCTACTAACCTAATACGCCCAGAACCACCCTAAACGGTGGCCCCGACTCTAACAACCCTATAGCCACAAATGTGACCACAAAACAACAAGCACGAGAAATCAGAAATGGAAGGTTTAGGGGACTTACTGTCAAGTGCTGATCGTGGAGAGTATAACATTTCCGGCGATAGGGATGGAAAAATCACGGCCTTGAACAGGTGGAGACGACACACAAGTTCGTCTAACGGTCGAGTCGAGGTCACACTTTCAGGTGAGGGCACAGAAATAAGACGCGTCGGAAAGAGGCGGCGATGGAAATAGAGTAGTCAACGGAGAATTTCATCGGCGAGCTCGGACATAAAAAGTTCTCTTTATGGTTTCAGTTGTTCAGAATGCGTAAAATTTGCAAATGAAAATATGGGGGTATTTATAAGAACCAAAAGCATGTTTTTGATCCAACGGTTCAGAACGACTCCCCACATCGGACAGTCCCGGATTACGCAGGGGCTTCGGATCGCAGGTTCTCCAAGTCGCAATCCGCACCATCCCGATCCAACTGTCCAAAGGAAAGACATTTCAAAATTTATCCCATCCAATGGTCCCCAGTAATGCAGGAATATTAAAGGATCCACTCATACAGATGGGACGCTTCGGAATTTACGCTGATGTTTGGTTGCCAACACGACAACCAAGAGATTTTCTCCGAACCTGTCAGTCGCGAGTACTATTGACACACCAATTATAGGGAAACATGTGCATGTAGCATGATGAAGTTGAAAGGACGAGGGTCACCCAAACGAATTTGAAGTAAATGAACCTGGGCTCTGGTAAACGAACCAGGGTCTTGGTAAATGGACTGGGATGTTAGTAAACAAACTTAGCCTTTGGGATTTGATCAAGGACTGATACAAATGCTTTTTATACCAAGTTTCCAGCAGGCAATCCCCCACAAAAACAGACCCGTTTCTTGAGGAACAAACTGGGATATCGAGAATTGATCCGGGAAATGAAGCAAGCCTCCACTACGCGAACACAGATAAAGACTTGGGGGTAAATGTTATCCCCACTTCCTCCCCACACTCGCGACTCCCTACATTGAGTCCATAGGCCATCCTGAAGGAACCTAAGGCCCAGATCGAGCCCAATATATGGGGAAGGAGTGAGTACTGGTGGCCTAAATATCAGTAAGCCCAACATTGTCCCAGAATGTAAGTCGGGACCACGAAGTTGGCATGTTTCATCTTCCCAGACCCCTTGTACAGTGTTTGTAATGACCCAAAATCTTTAATAAGGTTTAGGACCTTGATTAGGAGGCTGGAAATTCCATAATTGATTTATTATGCCATTAAATGATTATATACATGTTTATGTGAATTATATTATAATATGATGATAAATGCATGCATATGGGTCCACTTTTCATTATAAGGGAATTTTGGTAATTTGGCTCGTTGAGGGCGTAATTGTGTATTTTCATGCATGTGGATGACTTATGAATAATACCACATTATAATGTGGATTTGTTCGAGCCATTCGCCATGAGACAATCTTTGAATGCAAGTTATCGGTCTGGTCATAACGGGGTTAATTTCGGGGCTCGGGGTGAGTCTCAGGATAATTTGAGGATTAGAACATTGCCAGGAATTAAAGGGTAATGGGATATGATTTATTAGCATTTGAGAATATTGGAAATAACGAGAATTGAAGGGTGTTAATTATGATTAACGAGATAAGCAGGAAATGACGATTTTGCCCTTGGTGGCTGTTAAGGGTTTTAAATAGGCTTGGGGGCATTTTAGTCTTTTCACCTAAGGATAGATATAAACCTTTGAGAACGCTGTGGAAAGTTAAGAAAAATAGAGCATCATCTTCTTCTTCAACCGACCATCATTTTCTCTTCCTTTTTCTTTTGAATTTTGAAGCTCTTTTTGAGGAACCAAGCTAGGGAACCAAACTTTGATGATCTAGGGTTATGTTCTACCATTGAAGAGGGTGTGATTCTGAGATTGAGGTGAGTTTCTAGCCATTAAAACTCTGGTTCTCGCTCTATTTTTCTTTTTGAGTTTCAGTTGGGATTTTGGTTTGAAAGTCGAGAATTCAATGGGGTTTTTGGCAAAGTTTGGTTAGGTTATGATGCCTAGGACATGTGGAGTATATATTTGGGTTCATTTGGGGGTTCGGATGGAGTTTAGGATCATGTTTTTAAGCTTGGAAATGGAAAACTCAAAGGAGGAAGAACTAGGGTTGTTTCAACCTGGTCCTAGCGCTATAGTGCCCAAGGGAGGGCGCTACAACGTTGTCCAGGGCTAGACAGCTCTGGCTGTAGCGCTGGGGCGCTAGGGGGGCAGCGCTACCCTGTTTTCTCTGATGCATATCTTGGGCACTTTTGAGGGTTTTTGGCTCGAGGTTTCAATTCCTAAGGCTCGAGATCGAATCTACTCACCGTTTGGGTACGATTCGGGGTTCTGGGAGTGAGGTTTAGGTCAAGAACCTTTTATTGTTGATTTCATTAATTGGATTCCATATTTGTTTATGACTAGGTGACTGCTAAGGGATTAAAGGATCAATCGTTCTCAAGGGTCGTTCAATTGTTATTTCTCGCTCGAACCAGAGGTAATAAAACTGCACCCAGTCTGTGATGCATGAGGAACATGTGATTAGGGCATGACATGAATATTGAATATGAGTTTGATCAGAGCTTGAGTCTCTACATTTGTGCATGATCATAATTATGCTAGCGACTATTAAGTAAGCATGCTGAATGCCCTATATTTGGATATTTAACATATGATATATGCCTGGTTGCATTGCTTACTTGTGCATGGCATTGACTCATTAGTCAGAATCGGCAATGGTGTTAGTATTAACTGTGAAGTTGTGACTTACTAGTCAAGTTCGGTAGTAGTACTGAGCACTGGTCGTATGTTATTGGCTTAAGAGTCAAGAATGGTTTAAGCGCATTTAACGCAAGCCAAAAAAGATTAGATCTAACCGACATAAGCATTGAATGACTCATCATGAGCATTAATGCTTGACCGCCCTCAAGTTTGATGAAAACTAAAAGCGCTTGTCTAGTCACTCAGGGCTAGAAGGCCCAGGTGGCTGCATCGTCACATGGCTAAGGGTGCGGAACCCATGTTAGTGACTCACTCATCAGACACTCATTTGGTTTAAGTTAGTGACTTGCTCATCAGTCACTCATCTAAGGGTGACTTACTCCTCAGTCACTCATTTGATTAGGGTTACACGCCCCAGCATGGTTATCAAAACCTCCAGTGTTAATCACTCATCTGTTTAGGATTAACTTGATAGTCATCCATACAGGAGGGCATGACCCACAACCATTATTATTTGGACTTATTTGCATGCATTAATAGTGCTATTATTGTTAGGCATGCCTGATATGATTGTGTAACATGTTATTATTGTTCATGAGCATATTGAGTTTTCTTGCTGGGCTTCGGCTCACAGGTGCTATGTGGTGCAGGTAAAGGCAAAAGAAAGCTGGATCATCCTTGAGTTGGAGAGCTTAGGTGATGATTTGTACATATGCGGCTGCTCGACCGCCACGACCGAGGGTTTAAAGAGGAACTAGGGTTAAACCCTATTTTGCCACTTAGGTCGGCTTGTTCTAAATATTTTGTTGTAATTAACTTTTAAATTATATTTTTGGGATCTCAATGTATATGGTAAACATTTTAGTTAAACGTTGTATCTTAACCAAAAATTTTAACCCTAAACCGCTAATCATACTTAGTTACACGATTATGGCCAAATAACTTGATTAGCGAGTTTAGCATTGTTTTAAATGCACACCGTAACGGTCCCTGGAGTTTAGGGCGTTACAGTGTCGTTCGAGGAGTGATAAGGATATTTTTTCCTCCAAGTCTAAAAATGGACCGGGATGGTAGCAAATGAACCCGGGCTCTGGTAAACGAACCAGGGTCCTAGTAAATGGACTGGGATGGTAGGGGATGAACCCGGGCTTTAGTAAATGAACCAGGGTCTTGGTAAATGGATCAGGACATTAGTAAATGAACCCAGACCAGGCAACCAGGTTGGACGTGATAAATTGTTCCTGACACTGACATCACCCCGAGAAACACGGAGTTTTGTCCCTATAACTAACCTACAGAAGAGGTTACATACGGAATGTACGCTGTTATTTCAGAACCATACTGCCACTACTCTGACGGATCCTGTCCCGATCTCCTTAGAAGCCCACGCAAACCAAACTGAAGCTGCGTACTGTTGTCAGTCTTACATTGTGGTTATGCTCAAGCCGGCCCAATAGGCCCCGATTAGTGTATTTAATTTAATAAAATCATTTGTATTAAGCCTCCATCAGTGAGAAAATAGTGTTTATACCCTTATTGGGCCCGAATTAGTCCGGCCCAAACCCAGAGTACTCAACTACCTATAAATATGAACAGTTGTGCACTGTGGAAAGGATCCAATTTTTCTCTTGTAAGCATATACTCTGCTCAAATTCAGAGAAAACTCCATTACTAACGCTCCTTAAGCTCTAATATAACAGACTTGTGGACTAAGGCTTTTTAACGCCCCAACCACGTAAAATCCCTCATGTGGTTATCTCTAATCCTTTGTTCTTAAGCTCTCTTATCTTTTATAATTCTAGTATTCTAAAAACTCGGTAAACACTACCAATAAAATCTCATTGCGAAGAAATTCAATATTAAAATAAAACAAAGTTGACAACAACCTCAGCAACAAAAAATTTAATGAACAAACCTAATGGAGACCATAAGAAAGAGTTAGGGCCTGTGTTTCTTTTAGAGTAAAATAACCAATCATTCTCTTTACAAGGCATGTCAAAGGAAAACCAACTGAAGCATGTGTGAGTACTCTAATTCCAATGACACTATGTTCAAATTTAGAGTTGTATTCAGGTTCATCTTTAGACATTTCATCCGCCACTTGACTGGTTTAAGATGTTGTAATTACAAGTTGTGTGCACTCAACTTTTGTTGCGCTTGAAGTCACTTAGTATAAAACCCCAAAACCTAATCAAGTCAACAAGCTAGCTAGGTGCATGAGTAGGTATACCATGCTTATCCTTATTACGTTCTCCCATATACCCCTTGCCATAATGAAAAAACAACATCACTTGAAAGATGGTAGGATAGTGACAAGAATTATAGGTTCCATATAAAAATCAATTGGTTACTCATGTTCTTATTAATCACTCAATATTTTTATACTGGGACACCATTCTCTAATATCTAAAAGTAAGTATATACATAGATAAGGTTTATCCTATTTATATACTAACTTTCTATATAAGTATAGAAGTAAGTATATGGATAGGATCGTTATAATATTTCAAAAAAGAAAGTCTTTTAACTAACTTAATATGTAACCTTCCAAACTTAGTGTAAATCTAGAGAGAGAGAGAGTGTGTGTGAAAACAAAGTCTCTAAATTTATTAATATCTAGATTTGAGAGAAGAAACCTTTATTATATAGAGAATGAATACAACTTAGAGAAGTTGTTACAGGTGTAAAACAGAATATTAACCAACATAAAAAGATTAATAACAACCTAAACAAACTTTCTCTAACAGGCCCCCTCAAATTGATAGGTTTAGGAAGAACTTTCAATTTGGAACAAAGAGCATTAAATCGAGTTGCGAGTGAATGATTGGTGAGAATATCAGCCACTTGATGCTCCAATGGAACGAACTGAACTGAAAGTTCCTTACGTGTAACCATATCTCGAAGAAAATGGAAATCAATCTCAATATGCTTTGTGCGAGCAAGAAAGATTGGGTTCTAGGCAAGAAGAGGGGCAGAGATGTTATCACACTAAAGGATTGGAGTCGAGGCAATGGGCAGATGCAACTCAGAGAAGAGATGTTTGTACCAGGTGAACTCGGTAGTAGCATTGGCAAGAGCACGGTATTCAGCCCTTGTACTGCTACAGGACATAACTCTTTGTTTGCTGGAAGACCACAACACAATGCTGTCACCAAAGAAAACACAATAGCCATCGGTGTTGCGTCTGTCATCAGGAGAGGAAGCCTAATCTACATCAGCAAAGGCAGCAAGATGAAAGCTAAATGATGCATAAAGAGTTATGCCATGGTGTTGTGTGCCTCGAAGGTATCTCATAATTCGCTTGACAGCAAGCCAATGAGAGGAGGTTGGAGCATGCATATATTGACAGGTGCGATTGACAGCATAGGCTATATCAGGACATGTCATTGTCACATACTGCAAAGATCCAATAACTCGGGGATATTCAGTCGCATCATCAAGTGGTGTTCCATCATATTGATACAATTGTTTGCTGACAGATCATGGAGTTGCCCAACTTAGATTCAAGCATATCAGTGAACAATAAAAGATCACGAATGTACTTGCACTAATAGAGGTGAATGTGTCTAGGAAAATATGTGACCTCAACTCCTAGAAAGTAGGCAAGCTGACCAAGGTCTCAAATAGAAAACTGATGATGCAGGCCCCCCACAACATCTTCTATTTTTGTGGAATCACTGCCTGTGATGACAATGTCATCCACGTAGACAAGAATGTAAAGCTCAAAGTGATCCTTGTGGAGTATGAATAAGGATGGATCAGACCTGGAACAGATGAATCCCCATGATTTCAGAGCCGAACTGAGTTTGGAAAACCAAGCTCTAAGATCTTGCTTGAGTCTGTAAAGAGCTTTATGTAAGCGGCAAACATGAGTGGGATGACTGGGTTCAACAAATCTAGGAGGATGCGACATAAACACTGCCTCTATGAGATCCCCGTTGAGGAAAGCATTGTGCATATCTAGTTGCCGAAAGAGGCCATTATTTTGACAAGGCTAAAGTAATGATGACACAAATTGTTGCTGGCTTTACCACAAGTGAAAACGTGTCAAAGTAGTCAACACCTGCTGTTTGAGTAAACCCCCGAGCCACAAAGTGAGCTTTGTGACGCTCTATTGATCCATCTGAGTTGTATTTATGCTTGAAGAGCCACTTAAAGTCAATAATATTTACATTGTGAGGCATTGGGACAACAGTCCATGTGTTATTCTTGACAAGGGTTGTGAGCTCAATTCCATGGCTGATTTCTAATTAGCACAAGCTAGAGCTTGTTTGTATGAGCGAGAGGGAAAATGGGAACTCTGAGCTTTGCTGGCCGTTTATGCTTTGAGCTTGTGAATGCCACTTTTGGCTCTTGTCACCATATGATGAGTGTTGCCAATAGTAGGGTCCTGCACAGAATAAGAGATATTAGTAGTAACTGGTTGGTCATAGGTAGTGGGATCAGGCAGTATAGTAGATGGGAGAGGTAAGGGTATGGTTGAGGCATGGGCAGTTGTAGTGAGGGAAGGTATTGGATTAGGATCATGAAAAGGGGAAGGGGAGGTTGATGTTGGGGGGTTAAAGGGTATGTATTTGAGGTGGTAGTGGGATGAGACTGAGGGAAGGACAAAGGTAAAATGGCTGGAGTAATATAAGTAGATGTAGTATGGGAGGGAAGTGGTTGTGTCACGGTGAGTTTTGTAAAAGATTTTTCATCAAAAACTACATGACGAGTTGTATAAAGTATATGAGCTATGGGATCTAGACAGAGATATCATTTGTGGGAAGTGCTATATCCTAAAAAGATGCAAGACTTGGAACTATATTCAAGCTTGTTTTTCTTGTAGGGATGAAGACACAGGGAGCAAAGACAGCCAAAGGAACGAAGCAAAGAGTAATCACAAGACAATATATCACTTCATAGGGAAACTATAGATTGAAAACTTTGGTGGGAAGCTGATTTATTGTGTATATAGCTACACAAAAAGCAAAGAGTCAATGTTGCATAGGAAGAGAACCATGAGCTAACAATGAGAGGCCTGTTTTCATAGCATGTCGATGCTTGCGTTCTACCCAGCCATTTTGAGTCAAAGTATAGGGGCAAGAGAACCTATGATGAATACCACACAATGATAGGAAATGAATAAATGACTTGAACTCACCATCATTATCATATTGAAGTTGTTTTATTGAAGAAGAGCACTAGTTCTTTATTAAGAGTTTAAATTGTTTAAACATGGGTAAGGCTTGATCTTTGGTGGTGAGAGCATAGAGCCAGTTAAACTTGGAAAAGTCATCAACAAACAGTAAAAAAATAGCATGATCCATCTGTAGATGGAATTGGGGATGGTCCCTAAATGTCAGTGTGAATGAGTTCTAATGGTTGTGTGGCATGACAATTAGATAGTGAAAAAAGGAAGCCTATGACTTTTAGCATATTGACAGGAAAAACAAATGTGATCATTATTAAAAGAAATTGTGTTTATTACATTGATGAAGAACATGATTTATAGTATTATGACCAAGTTGAGCATGCCAAAGGGCAGCTGGGGTATGAGTTACATTGTGGAACTGAACAGTAGACGAAAAAGCAGAAGTGGGCGAAAGAACAGTAGTGTGATAGGCCGAGATCCTAGACTTGTTGTTTTGAAAAGTGGTGGCAGCTTGTATTGTGGACAGGCCATGATCAAGTGCTCCTTGATGAAGAAGGTTCTTCGAGTGAAGATCCTTTATATGATAGGCATCGAAGTAGAATTCGAAAGAGACATTGTTGTCATGATAGAATTTGGTAACATACAAGAGGTTAGTAGCTGTTTACCGAGTTTTTCGGAAACGAATATCTAACGAAATAATAAAAAGATAAGAACTGTAGAAATGCTGAAATATAACTAAACAAACAGCGTTTTTACGTGGTTCAGGCGTTAACAAGCCCTAGTCCACGAGTCGATGTTATTATACTTGGAAAAGGTTACAGTAAGATGGCTGGTGCACAAGAACTTCACACACTCACAGTGTTTCTCTCGGGTTCTCTTGAAGAAGATGAAGCTAGAGAGATTTTAGTAGAGTTTTTGCTATATGATTTGTTCGTCCCTCTTCTTGTAAAATGAAGGGGTCTTTATAGCTAGGGTTTTGGATTAGGGTTTTTCTCTACGTACATGAGTCTTAATTACACCAGCCATAAATAGGGATACAATTACTGTAGTAGCATGGCTACAAGACTCTATGTGGGTATATTTACGTGAAAGTATGGGGAACACACAAAGTCAGCCGTCTTTTCCAAGTTGTCAGCGGAACAGTAGGCGAAAAGGTACCCTTAGGCGTGCTGGGATGTGTGCGGCTTTGACCTGACGGGCGTGTCAGGCGGATATCATTCCAAATATGCCTCCTCCAGGACTCGACCGTTTGGCTTTGTTCCGTGCGAGGCACGGAACTGCTTCCGCGGAGACCACTCGAAGAGCTTCTCCTGGAAGGAGCTTCCCCGAAGGATACCCCTTCGGGAGTCCGGGAGAGTTGACGAGTTTCCGTATTGTGTTTTCTTGGAAGAGTAATCCGGACACCAAGCGGGAGAGGTGAAGCCTTTCTGTTCATCCGCGAGCTCTGGTCACCTATCGTGAAAGACATCGATAATTCTGCTTCCCCGAGGCCATCAATCTAAACGCTATCCGGAAATCTGGATAACATTTACCCCCTAAGGTCACGGAGCTTTGAGGGATCCGGGAGCTTGTACAATCGGTTTCTTAGATTAGGCGAGGGGGCACCTTCTGTTTTCCCGGAAGGGTTCCTTTTTCCCGCATGAGTGTTAGTATGAAAAAGAAAGGGAATTTCTTCTGTTTGAGATCAAGTACTCAAGTGCGGCAAGGACCACGTGTCATTCTGGGAATGGTTCTGCGACCAAGACGTGTGCGTGAGGCGACTGGTTGAGTATGCGTGCGTCAGTCATCTGACTAATGATTTGACGGTTTTTAATGGTACTTCGGGCCCGAGGTGGTGTAATGATGGGAAATAAATACTTTATTCCCATCCGAGGAGTCATAAATAGGATCGTCGCTTCCTCTCCAGCCGTTGGATCTGATGCACACGGAATGGGAAGATCGGGACCGTCCACTTGAGGAATTCGAAACGGCCTCTTCCCTGCTATAAAAACGAGGGAAAGGACCTTCCTTCCTCTTTACGCTTTCAGATTCTCCATCTTTAGGATTTTCAGATTTCCAAACCTTCGAACTCTCAGGCTTCCCAGCTTACGTTCCCCCGAACTTGCCATTTCTTTTGGTAAGTATCTGGAAACTTTTCTTTTTGATTTGGCAGTGGGTTTATTCCCCGAAGTTCCTGGTTTGAATCGCCGTTCGTCTTTGCAGCTTTTACTTCTCGCGATCGTGCTGTGCAGTGATCCAGTTACTCCTTCAACCTCCAACTACCCGAATATCAGTAAGTATTTCTACTTTGCTCTTTCCTCCCAAACCTTAGGTTGTTGGTAGTTGTTAGAGTAGAGGTTTCTGCCATTATTGCTTATGTGCATGTGTGAATAGGGCTTTGGTAGGCATGTGATTGATTGTGAGTCGATAAGTAGCCTTTTCTGCATGTTTTGGCGATTTGCGTTTGGAAAGTCGTCCCTTGTTTTGCTGTTTTAGGGCATAAGCATGAACGCCTTTAGGGTGTCTTTCTCTGGAAAAACACTTCTTTTGGTGGGCTTAGGCTCGGGGTCTGAGTCTGGTTCCTTGCTGTCCTTCGGGTGGCATGGTGCCAATCCCTCGGTAAGCTCGGTGGGAGCCTCTCCAAGCAGTTTTCGGGGAGGGTCTCCCCGATGCCTTTGATACCACTAGGGTATGACAAGGGTGCTGACTGCTTAGAGTGTTTTCTTCTTTCTTTTCTTTTGTCCAGTGACGAACATCTCGAAGGAACAACTCCTTGCTGCGGGGGAGGCTGATTCTGCCCAAGAGAAGGGCTCTCCTGTCGCTGGTGGAAAGGGGAAAGGAAAGGCGAAAGCGGTCGCGGCTAGCCCACCAACCTCCAATAGTTCCATCTGGGAGATGGACCAAAAACCGAACCTTTTCAGGAATTATGGCATGCTGGAGCTGTATTCCTCTGAGGCAGGCCTGAAGAACATCCCAGGTCTGATGTGGCACCGTCTGTCGGTGCTGGGCGAGTCAGCTAGCCAGAGTCACGAGGGCTTTGGTGCCTGGAGCTGGGCACACATAGTGTGCGGGGCGCACTTGCCCCTAAGGAGTTACTTCGCCAATTTCTGTGTGAAGGCGGGGATTGCCCCCTTCCAGTTAATTCCTCCCAGCTACAAGCTCTTAGCAGGGTGGTTCATCTTTTGCAAGTCCCGGAGACTGGAAGCTCCTACCCCGGAGGAGGTGCTGTACTTTTACGGGTTGAAGTCTCAGCCTATGAGGGGTCATTCAGACAAGGTGGGGTTTTACAGGCTAGAAAGGCACCCGGACGTGATGTGCCCCACTTGTCATACCGCGAGGGTTCCAGACCTCCGGGAATACTGGTTCCTGACGACTGGCTTCCCGCTGAAGAGGGTGCCAGCCCTATCTCTGGACTTCAAAATCCCTGGTAAGCGCTCCTTCCTCTCCTTTTCTACTTTGTTTCTTTGCACTAGATTTGCTTTTTGGGAGGATCTCTAATGCTTGTATTTGATTTTCGCAGAAATCGTTCCGCGGACACCTCGCTGCGCGGAGATGATAAGGAGGTCCAAGTTCTACGAAGGGCTTTCTGAGGAAGAGTTGAAAGTGGAGGGACTTGTGACCTCCGAATCGTTGAGGGAGTATGGGCTACTTGCCTCCTTCCAAAACATCGAGCCAGTGAGTGGCAGGGGGCAAACTCAGGTGTCAGCTGATATCCGGGAGCAGATTGCCCTGGAGCTGTCTAAGGTGATCACCCAAGTAGCTCGGGACGAAAATACTCTATCTCCTAGTTGGGCGGAGAGGTTCCCCGACCCCCAGCCGGAGGAAGAGGAGATCGAGGCTCGCCACGCCGCGGCTTACCCTAACGAAGGGGCTCCGGGGGCTAGTACCTCCGGGAGAGGTAAGACTAGTTTTCGATTGATCCACACCCCCAGCCTGTCTGAGGTTTCCCGGACCTCTCAGATGGGGTTTGATCCCCGTTTCCTTAGGCTAGATCCGCGTAGGATACCTTTCGACAGGTATTGCGATAGGGTAGATGAGCTCCTCTGGTGTCTGAGTGATGGTAGTCTGCCAGAAGGTGTCATCATGGTTGACCCTTCTTCTCTCAGCATGTCATTCCCGGACTTCAAGGAGTACGGGAGCTTCCTGGAGCAGGAAGCGATGTTTTGTTTTGCTCGGGGAAGGCCATCCACGTTTCTCGTGCATGGTCGTCCCTTTCAAACTTTTCTTTTTCTTGTTTCTTGTTCCCTGCTGGCGGGCTTGCTTGTGCTTTTATGTTGTTGATTGTCTTGTCTTCCGCTTATCTTCTTTCTCATTGCTTGTTGGTTCGTTAACCTTGCTTTGTACGTTTCTTGCAGAGTATCCCGAAGCCAAGATGTTGGGGAGGGTTACTTTGCTTATTAAGAAGGCTGCCACCAGCCAAGACCCGTCCACGGGGAAAGGACGGAAGACCAAGGCTGGTAGGGGAGGTAAGGCTGCCTCCCCCAAGAAGACAAGTGGCGAGGCGCAAGCGTCTCCGAGGGTAGAGAAGTCCCCTGCTGACGGGCCTTCCGAGACTATGATGGTCTCGAGTAGCAGCAGCGACGGGGAAGGGCTTGTGTTCCCCGTGAGGACAACTGGGGTGAGCAAGCGTCCCGGAGAAGATGTTGAGGGCGCTAAGAACAAACGCCTTAGACACTCTTCTCCCGGTCGAAGGCAACAACAACAGCAACGACAACAACCACAACTACAACAACAGCAGCAACAGGAACAAGAGAGACAATCACCAACGCCGCAGCAGCAGCAACAACAACATCCAAACCAGCAGCAGCAACAAGGGCAATTACTTCTGCTGCCGCAGCAGCAAAAGCAACAGACCGGGGCCTTAATACCCCGGCTGCCTCCTCCTCCAGCCCAAAGGGGGTCCACCCTTCCGGGGTCTCCGTCTTCTCAGACAACCAATCTTCCCCTGCCTGGCCTGAAGTTCCACTTTCCGCGGAAGCCAACCAGTTTTCCCGCTGCTCTCCTGGAGGGTGTAAGACGGGCCGATAGTTTTTTGAAGAGGCAGTTAGAGGCGGAGAAGGCCGTTACTCAGGGAAGGGCAGATAACTTGTCTGCCGTGAAGAGAGCTGAGCTGGCCGAGGGGGTGAGATCTCTTCACCCGGCCGGAGCGGTTCTGGATGGTCCAGCCTTGGAGAAGAGGCTGGTGCCCAGGCTCGGACGTGCATTGGCACCGTTCGGAGCTGAGATGATGGAGGACATGGCCCTGAGCTTATGCGAGCTCAATTCTGAGAAGTGGGCCATCAGTAGCAGCAAGGATCCGCTGTTGCTGACACACGCTGTGAAGCAGCAACTGTCCGGGGTAAGCCGTCAGTTGTTATTTTTTGGGATCACCTGTCTTTTGGTCCGGCTTTAGCTCATTCTGTTGTCTTTCCTTGCAGGCCTCTATGATCGCGGAACGCTCGTTCCGGGAGGTTGGTGCAGCTCTGGTTCAGCTGGAGGAGAGCCAGCTGGCTCGCCAGGCCTTGGAGGCGGAGAAACAGAAGCTGACCCAACAGGCCTTGGGGGCTTCGGAGAAGATTGGTCAGGCCCGGCGTACGGCTGAAGAAGAGGCGGAGAAGAAATATCTTGCCAAATATCAAGAGTACCGGGCCAAGGCAGAGAATGAGTTTAGACAGCGGTCAGATGGGATGAAGGCCGAAAACTCCAAGCTCCGGGAAGAGCTGTCCCAAGCCAAGGTGGAGAAGGATACCCTGCAAGCCCGCTTGCAATCAAAAAATGATCTCCTCCTTAAGCGGCAAGAGGAATATTCCACTCTTCAGAGTAAGCTGCACGAGGAGGAGCAACTCCATAAGAGGAGCAGGGATCTCGTGTCTATGCTGCAGTTGGGGCTCGTCGAGAAGGATAAAGAGATCGGGGCCTTGCAATTCACTGCCAGGGGGCATGTGACCGAGAAGCAATCCGTGCTGAACCAAAATAGGGAGCAGCGCAAGGATATTGATTCTCTTAAGGGGGAGCGGGATGCCTCCAAGGCCGAAATGGAAAAATTGAGGGCCCAACTAACTGTCGCGGAAGCACAGCTGGCAACCTCCGAGGCGGAGCGCTTGAAGGAGAAGGAGGATGCTGAGGTGATACTGAACAGGACGATTAATATATCGCATGTGGTCCTCATGCATCAACTCTGGAAAGTGAACCCGGAGGTATTAGGCTATCTGGGAGATGATGCCGAAGCCATGAGGGAGAAACTACTCGTGTGGGATCAGGGCCCAAAGGCGTACGTCCAAACTTACAACATTGACGAACGTGCTGAAGCTCCTGAGGCGGGAGATCCCGGAGAGGCGGGGACCTCTGAACCTTCTCATGACCAAGTTCCTCCTTCCGATGAGCCGACTCCGCCAGCCTCCGTTGAAACCGATGCCCCCGAAGCTGCGGTCGTGGAAGCTGTAGTTACCTCCAATGCTTGAAGGGGTTTTATCTTTAATTATTTTTCATTTTGAGTTTTTCATTGCGGACATTTTTACCATAATCATAGCATTCTCCTTTCTTTTCTGCCGAGTTCTTTATTTATCCTTGCGCTTAGGGTAGACATTTATACGGTAGAAACTGTTGTAGGGGCGTATGGGGTTTTGGTTCCAACGGCCAAAACCTATGCACTTCCCACTTGAAGCTTTAACGGATGATGTCTTTTCCCATGTAGTTTCTAGGTTACGAAGGTTTCCTGGTTCCAACGGCCAGACTCCTTTCACCGTATTTTAGCTTTCCTGAGGCAAATAGCCAATCCTGGGACTTGTAGTTATACTGTTCGCTGGGATTGCTAAGGTGAGTCGTTCCATTGTTTGGAACGGGAGTTCTTTTGGTGAGCGTCGCTAGATTTAAGGTTAGATCTTTGCGAAGCAAAACTAACTGTTGTTTCGAACCTCATTGTGGCTGACTTCAGGGACCTGGCATGGAGCCCTACGAGGCAAGGCTTATTGCTGTCGGGGAAATCGCCACGCCCACCAGGTGTGATCCTGGAGCAGGGGCTTTGCGAAGCAAAGCCGGCTGTGAGTGGGGGGATCAAGCATGTCTGCTTCTGGAGCTGAAACTTGCAATGGCCATGGAGCTTGCCATGCATTATTTTGTGAGATCCGGAGTTGGAGCCTGCGAAGCAAGGCTTACAACGGTCGCGGATCTTGCCATCTTTCGCCTCGCTGGACCCGGAGCTGGAGCTTGCGAAGCAACGCTCTACAGCGCTCGCGGATCTTGCCAACTTTCGCCTTGCGGGATCCGGAGCTGGAGCTTGCGAAGCAAAGCTCTACAGCGCTCGCGGATCTTGCCATCTTTCGCCTTGCGGGACCCGGAGCTGGAGCTTGCGAAGCAAAGCTCTACAGCGCTCGCGGATCTTGCCATCTTTCGCCTTGCGGGATCCGGAGCTGGAGCTTTGCGAAGCAAAGCTCTACAGCGCTCGCGGATCTTGCCATCTTTCGCCTTGCGGGACCCGGAGCTGGAGCTTGCGAAGCAAAGCTCTACAGCGTTCGCGGATCTTGCCATTTTTTGCCTTCCGAGACCCGGAGCTGGAGTTTGCGAAGCAAAGATCTACAGCGATCGCGGAGAATTCTGCAAAGGACTTGTCAGGGAGTTGGGGGTGTTTTGGCGTAGCTCTATGAACGTGCCTCAACCCCCAGTCCCATCCATCGCTGGGCTACACAGGAGATAATTCTTATGATACATAATGGCAGGCATTTCCATGGCAATTTTCACATAAGCACATAATGCACATATGACACGTAATGCAAGCATGTTCATGGCAACAAATAAACCTAAGCTCAACAATTTAAACATTTCAAACAATTTAAAAATTTCAAACACAATGCTAGCACATAAGTGGTGTTCTGTGTACGTTTTGTTCAAGGGGCGTATGGTTATGCCTTAGCCATGTATACCCCCCAAGTGAGCGTGGGGTCCGGACGTCTCCGGACCGCGTGGTCACTTGTTAAAACGCAGCTTTGAACACAGGGATAAAAAGTGCAGTAAAAGCGGAGTGAATCTCTCCGTGTTTCATTAAATTAGCCTGCTAGGCGTGAGTTTTACAACAGGGAGGATTATTTCCACATTTTTCACTTTTGTTATTTTCACCAAGGACTTCCGACTGGATGGTCCGGGGCCTACTGGTAGTAACGGCGGAGGTGCTCCGCGTTCCAGGCGCGCGGGACTTTAGATCCGTCGAGTCTCTTTAAGTGATACGTCCCATGGCCCACTTTTTCTTGGACTTCGTAGGGGCCTTCCCAGTTGGGTCCGAGGACTCCTACTCCCGGGTCCTGCGTAGCAGGAAATACTCTCCGTAGGACAAGATCCCCAACTTCGAATGTACGGCTCTGGACTCTCATGTTAAAGTGTCGGGCTATCTTGCCTTGGTACATTTTTAGTTGGACCTGCGACTGCTCCCGGAGCTCCTCGATCATGTCCAAGGACTCCTGGAGGAGGGCATGGTTCCGGGTAGGATCGTAGGTGTCTTGCCTGTGAGAGGGGATCATAGCTTCTACTGGGATGACGGCCTCGCAACCGAAGGTCATGGAATAAGGCGTGTGCCCCGTCGAAGTTCTCTCTGTTGTGCGATAGGCCCAAAGTACTCGCGGAAGTTCTTCCGGCCAGTGAGCCTTGCAGGCTTGGAGTTTTTTCTTCAACGTGGTCTTTAATATTTTGTTTACAGCTTCCACTTGCCCATTAGCCTGGGGTCTGGCGACTGCGGAAAAGCTTTTGATAATTCCATGCGAAGCACAGAAGTTCGTGAAGTGTTCACTGTCAAACTGCCTTCCGTTGTCGGACACAATTTTCCGTGGAAGCCCAAAACGACACACTATATTCCTGATGACAAAATCCAGTGCTTTTTTTTATGTGACCGTGTTCATAGGTTCAGCTTCAGCCCATTTGGTGAAGTAGTCTACCGCGACTATGGCGTACTTCACTCCACCCTTTCCAGTTGGGAGGGAACCTACTAGGTCAATGCCCCAAACGGCGAACGGCCAGGGGCTGGTCATTAGGGTAATTTCTGTAGGCGGCGCTCGCGGAACCTTGGCGTACCTCTGGCACTGCTCACACTTCCTGACATAATCCACACAATCCTTCTTCATGGTGGGCCAGAAGTATCCTTGTCGAAGGATCTTTTTGGAGAGGCTCAGCCCGGAGGTATGATCGCCACAGAAGCCTCCGTGAATCTCATGGATGATGGTGCTGACTTCGGTTCCGGCAACACACCTAAGGAAGGGTATGGACAACCCCCTGCGGTAAAGCTTTCCATCCATAACCACGTATCGGGGAGCTTGATATTGGAGCTTCCTTGCGTCAGCTTTATCAGTGGGGAGCTCTCCGGTGGTGAGAAATCTGAGGATGGGTCCTATCCAGGAGTGGGAATGGTCGATGATGGCGTTTATCCTTTGTGTCTCAGTACTGGGGGCTTCTAAGTGCCCGATGGGGACTAAGCCATACTGTTCAATCTCCGGGTCCGTTGCAAGCTTGGCCAGTGTGTCCGCGAGTGAGTTCTGGTCCCGGGGGACCTGGCGGATTTGGTAGCCTTTGAAATGCTGCAGTAGATCGCGGGAGAGAGACACGTAGGCAGCCATCCTTTCGCCTTTCGTCTGGTATTCCCCGGATATTTGGTTTACCACAAGTAGGGAGTCGCTGTATACTTCGATTTTTTGGGCTCCGACTTCTCTGGCCAGTCGTAACCCAGCTAACATGGCTTCGTGTTCTACCTCGTTGTTGGATGCTGGGAACGCGAAACGGATGGCGCTCTGGAGCTGATGCCCTTGGGGAGATATTAGGATGACCCCCGCTCCAGCTCCTTTTTCATTTGAGGCTCCGTCTACATAGACCTTCCAGGTGGGAAGTTCCGGGACAGTATCTTCCGGGAGGTCATTCATTCCCGAGCATTCCACAATAAAGTCCGCGAGAGCTTGGCCTTTTATGGAAACACGTGGTTGGTAGTGGACGTCGAACTGGCTCAGTTCCATGGCCCACTTAAGCAATCTTCCAGAAGACTCGGGCTTCTGCAGGACTTGTCGGAGAGGGTGGTTGGTGAGTACTTTGATGGTGTGCGCCTGGAAATATGGCCTCAGCTTCCGTGAGGCGATCAGCAAGCAGAGGGAGAGTTTCTCGATCATCGAATATCTGGACTCGGCGTCCAATAACCTCTTGCTTACGTAATACACAAGGAGCTGGATACGGCCATCTTCCCGGACGAGAGCGGCACTTACTGCGTGCTCAGTCACAGCTAAGTATAAGAACAACGCCTCTCCTTCGACAGGTTTGGACAGAATGGGAGCTCGGGTTAAATGTTCTTTGAGGTGTTGGAAGGCTGCTTCGCATTCGGGGGTCCACTCGAACTTCTTGTTTCCTCGCAACACATTGAAGAAGGGGATACACTTGTCAGTGGCCTTGGATACGAAGCGGCTGAGAGCAGCTATCCTTCCGGTAACGCTCTGGACATCTTTATGTTTCCGGGGGGAAGGCATATCTATGAAAGCCTTTATTTTCTCAGGGTTGGCTTCCACTCCGCGGGAGCTGACAATGAAACCGAGGAACTTCCCAGACGAGACCCCGAAAGTACATTTCTTTGGATTTAGTTTCATCCCGTACTTTCGGATCACGGCGAAAGCTTCCTCAAGGTCGTCACTGTGGTCCCCGGAGGTCTTGGACTTTACCAACATGTCGTCCACGTACACCTCCATGTTCCTCCCCAGTTGGTCCTTGAACATTCTGTTTACCAGACGCTGGTACGTCGCCCCAGCATTCTTCAAACCGAAAGGCATGACCACGTAACAGTAGACACCCTTGTCCGTGAGGAAGCTGGTGTGTTCCTGGTCCGCGACATGCATCTTGATCTGGTTGTATCCGGAGTACGCATCCATGAAGGATAAGAGTTCGTACCCGGAAGTAGCGTCTACCATTTGATCGATTCGCGGGAGAGGGAAACAATCTTTCGGGCAGGCCTTGTTTAGGTCCGTGAAGTCAATGCACATTCTCCAGGACCCATCGGGTTTCGGGACCAGAACTGGGTTGGCCAACCACACGGGATAGTGCGACTCCTGGAGAAAGCCTATGGACATCAATTTGTCCACTTCAGCTTTGACGGCTTCGGCTCTCACTGGGTCTAGCGGCCTCCTCTTTTGGCGAATTGGAGTTGCAGATGGGTCTATGTTGAGTGCGTGGCACGCAACATTGGGATTAATCCCCGTCATATCAGCGTGGCACCATGCCAGGATATCCTGATTATCCTTCACAGTGGCCACGATCTTATCTCGAACGGCCGACGGCAGGTTTTTCCCCACCTGAATGACCTTGGTGGGCTCTCCCGGGTTGAGGATCACCTCTTCGACTTCCTCCATCGGCTCTATTGCCTTCTCGATTCCCACTCTTGGGTCGAGTTCGTCAAAGTATGCCTCCTGAGCACCCCCAGTTTCTGGCAATTCTTCCGCCAAAGGAATGGCAGCAAACGTCTCTTGGACCGTGTAGACGGATCGGACGGAGACGTTATAACAGCTCCGCGCACTTCTTTGGTCTCCTCGGAGGGTGCCAATACGCCCATCGTCGCATGGAAACTTCAAACATAAGTGGCGTATCGAGGTTATGGCCCCACAATCGATCAGGACTGGTTGGCCTAAGATGGCATTATACGCCGTGGGGCAGTCGACCACCACGAATATGCTATGCTTGAAGGTACAAGCATCGCTTTCTCCTCTGAGGGTGACTGGAAGTTGAATTTTGCCTAATGGCATGAGTGCGTCCCCATTGAACCCTTGAAGCTGGATGGGGCATGGGGCCAGGTCCGTCTCGGTCAATCCGATCGCGTGGAAGGCCGCTTTGAAGAGGATGTTCACGGAGCTTCCGTTATCGATCAAGATCCGTGAGACCTTCTTATTGGCAATCTGGGATTCCACTACGAGGGGATCGTTGTGGGGGAAGTGCACATGTCGAGCATCGTCCTCCGTGAAGGTGATGGGAAGATCCATCATTCGGGGACGTTGAGCAGGTGATTGGACCAAAGCGCACATCTCCTCGGCGTGCTCTAACTCCTTCAAGTACCTCTTCTGGGAGTTGCGGGTACTTCCGGCAAGGTGTGGTCCTCCGGAAATGGTGGCGACGTGTCCGTCAACGGGTGGCGGAGCAAGGCCGGGCGGATATGGGTTGCCTGGTCCTGGAGCCAACAAGGCAATGGGCGCCGGAGCGGGTGGAGCAGGAAGTGCTGGGAACTGAGACCCGGGAGCTTGGGGGTGACCGGCTCCAGGAGCGCTAGCGGCCCCCCTCTGTCCCGGGGAATATGCAGCTCCGTGAACTACCCCCTGTCCGGGATAGATAATGGGTATCCTCACCCACTGACCGAGGTGTCCCGCTCTTGCCAGGGAATCGATCTCATCCTTCAGCTGAAGGCACTCATTCGTGGTGTGCCCCACGTCTCCGTGAAACTCACACCTCTTATTGGAGTCTCGCGGACGCCTTCCTCCGTGAGACACTTTCGGGGGCTTCCTGTAGTTGACCATATTACAGGTCGCCCGATAGACATTCTCTCGCGAGTCTATCAAACTGGTATATTCCGTGAACTTGGGCTCATAGTCCTTTCGGGGTTTCTTTGAATGGTCTCCCCGGTTGGAGTTTCTTCCGCTTCGTTTGCTCCGCGATTGGCTCAAATTTCGTTCTGGGGCTTCCGCTTGCGGCTGCGGCATGCCAGGAGCGATACTACATCCGGTTTGTACTGCTCCGTACCCAGAGAAATGGGTTTGACTCGGTGTCTGAGCAGACGCGGAAGGCCCATACACACTTGGAGTGAATCGGGCTCCTGGAAGCGTGAGGGCTGGTGCGGGAGCTTGCGAAGCAAAGCTCGGCGCAGTCACGGAAGGGGTTGGAGCCGGGGGAACTCCAAAGGCCTGCTGGTAGGCATCCTCAAGGTTGATGATTCCCTGAGCTTTTGACATGAATTCGGACAGTGTTTCTGCCCGTCTCCTTTGCATTTCCCCTCATAGCAGGGAGCCGACAGTAAGGCCCGATTGAAGGGCGATCAGCTTCATGTCATCGCTGACCTTGGTTTTTGCAGCAGCTTCCATCATTCTCTGAATGAAAGCTTTGAGGTTCTCAGTGGGTTGCTGCTTGATGTTGGTTAAGGAACCAACCTCCATGTCGTGGTCGCGGGCAGCAATAAACTGCCTCCTAAACGCGGACTGTAGCTCCTTCCAACTGTGGATTGATCCGGGAGCTAATCTTTTCCACCAGTCCTCCGCGGACTTGGTAAGGGTGAGTGAGAAGCACATGCATTTGGCGTCCTCACTGACACGCGCCACTTGCATCATTTTATTGTATTTAGCTAGGTGGGTACGCGGGTCTGTCCTCCCATCATATAATTCTATGTGAGGCATTTTGAAGTTATCCGGGAGGGACGTTTCCGCGATCCTCCTAATACATGGTTCCGGGTCTTCCTCCTCAGAATCTGACAGGGCCCCACTTTGCTTCCGGACCAGCTTGGTCAAGGCAGCAATCTGTTCCTCGAGCCTCTTCGTATCACTTTCCGGGAGGTCACGTCCCCGGAGCTTGTCATTAATATGATTTCGGAGGTCATCTCCGCGAGGCCGGGCCTTTTCCCCTTTGGCCTTTTCATACTTGGCCTCCAACCTTCTTCTTAGGTCCACCGTGGACCAGCTATCTTCGGAGTGCGAGTTCGCAGCCCGACCGTCCTGATTGACGGAATCACTGGGGCGGTTGTTCCTTCCCCTAGGCCTGGGTGCCTTAGCACCGGGCCCTTTAGGCACAGAGTGCCCCCTTGGGGCTGAAGGACGTCTGGGCTTAGGAGCGCCAGAGACCTTCTGCGTGCGGGGGGGGCAGTCGGCCTGGTGATTCACGCCTTTAGGAGGTGCAGGGGCGTCAGCGCGCACAGGCTCTCCAACTTTTTCTTTGCCCTTGTTAGGGGCGGCTTTGGATGGTCCAGCAGCGGCTGGATCCGGCATGGGGGCATCAGCACCACCTAGAACAGAGGCATCCTCGTCCGAGTCGCCTAGATCCCCGAACTTACTTTGGAGGCATTCCATCATGCGTTGCATTCTTTCGGAGACGCGCTCCTGCTCAGCAAGCTTGGCCTTAGTGGCCACCAGTTCTTCGGCTACTTGGACCAGTTCTGGGTCCTTCTCATAGTAGCAGCCGTCCTTGTAATAACTGTCTTGGACATACTCTTCTTCGTCTTCTAAGTATGTTGTATCTTCGGTACTGACCTGATCCTGGCGGGATGTCGGGTCTTCACCTTGGTAGTCTAAGGGTTCGCTTTGCACCACATCTTCCATCACGGTATCGGGGTTGACCGTAGCATTTTTGTCAACAGCGGATTTTCTCGTAGTCACCATCTCTTTAGCACGAAGTGAATACAAAAAACGTACACAGAAAAAGAGCTGACTAACAACTTCCTACAGCTCTCAATGAAAGCACCAAAATGTTTACCGAGTTTTTCGGAAACGAATAACTAACGGAATAATAAAAAGATAAGAACTGTAGAAATGCTGAAATATAACTAAACAAACAGCGTTTTTACGTGGTTCAGGCGTTAACAAGCCCTAGTCCACGAGTCGATGTTATTATACTTGGAAAAGGTTACAGTAAGATGGCTGG
Source organism: Humulus lupulus (assembly GCF_963169125.1). Taxonomy (NCBI): domain Eukaryota; kingdom Viridiplantae; phylum Streptophyta; class Magnoliopsida; order Rosales; family Cannabaceae; genus Humulus; species Humulus lupulus. The sequence continues at coordinate 84,615,496 of NC_084794.1, read as the reverse complement.
TGCACAAGAACTTCACACACTCACAGTGTTTCTCTCGGGTTCTCTTGAAGAAGATGAAGCTAGAGAGATTTTAGTAGAGTTTTTGCTATATGATTTGTTCGTCCCTCTTCTTGTAAAATGAAGGGGTCTTTATAGCTAGGGTTTTGGATTAGGGTTTTTCTCTACGTACATGAGTCTTAATTACACCAGCCATAAATAGGGATACAATTACTGTAGTAGCATGGCTACAAGACTCTATGTGGGTATATTTACGTGAAAGTATGGGGAACACACAAAGTCAGCCGTCTTTTCCAAGTTGTCAGCGGAACAGTAGGCGAAAAGGTACCCTTAGGCGTGCTGGGATGTGTGCGGCTTTGACCTGACGGGCGTGTCAGGCGGATATCATTCCAAATATGCCTCCTCCAGGACTCGACCGTTTGGCTTTGTTCCGTGCGAGGCACGGAACTGCTTCCGCGGAGACCACTCGAAGAGCTTCTCCTGGAAGGAGCTTCCCCGAAGGATACCCCTTCGGGAGTCCGGGAGAGTTGACGAGTTTCCGTATTGTGTTTGCTTGGAAGAGTAATCCGGACACCAAGCGGGAGAGGTGAAGCCTTTCTGTTCATCCGCGAGCTCTGGTCACCTATCGTGAAAGACATCGATAATTCTGCTTCCCCGAGGCCATCAATCTAAACGCTATCCAGAAATCTGGATAACAGTAGCAATATGAAGAACATGATAGACATTATTTAAATGGAAAGAATGCTTAGAAGTAGGAATAATGGAATTGCCAATAGATTTGATAGAGATAGATGTACCATTACCCACTGTGACATTTTCAAAACCCGTGCAAGGGGAAGAATTGTCAAGATTGGTGATAGATGGGGTGAGATGATGAGAAGCCCATGTATTAAGAAGCCAAGATTCATCTACGACAATACTTGGGGTTGCAACCATGGCTGTTACAGAAGTTGGTGATGTTTGGGAGGATAGTTATGAATGAGCATGTGGATTGGGGTCAAATCTTCTGTAGCGGTGATAGGCATTATGGCTAGGGTGAAGGCAGAGTTGGCACACTGTACGAGTTCCAGTAGCTTGAGTGGATCAAGTATTAGGATAGTCGCAACCTTGATTGGAGTAGTGAGATCCATGATTGAAAGGGAGCGACTGGACTGAGAATTTCTTGGATAGGTGTATTGTCGTTAGGCCACATTAGAAATAATGCGAGCCGAGTCTTCCACTGAAAGTTGATGCTCCAATCTTGATTCATGAGCAAGAAGAAGACTTGACACTTGACCAAAGGAAAGAGGCTTAGATTTTGATGTTACAAAAACAATGAAAGAGTTGTAATCAATGCCAAGACCAGCAAGAAGATACAGCACCTGATCACGGTCAGAGACCTCTTCGGAGATTGCAGCAAGTTGATCAGAGAGATTCTTCACTTTGAGCGTGTAATCCATCATAGACATACCCCATTTCTTTAGGGTTTGAAGTTAAATCCTTAGCTGCATTATTCGAGCATTTGAAGAAGAAGACGAGTAATAAGTCTGAAGAGCACACCAAGCAGTGGCACTCATGGTCATCCCAACAATTTGGACCATGATTTCCAGAGACAAAGAAGAGAAAATCCATGAGAGAATTAGCCGATCTTTCCTCCTCCATTGAATGAAATATGGGTGGAGAGTGTCGGAATCAGGAAGATGTTGAGTAGGAGTTGTGGTAGTACCATCCACGAAATCTTCAAGTCAATTGGCATGGATGACATTCTCCATCTGAGCATGCCAGAGTTAATTAATGAAAAAAAAACTCATATTTCACCAAATCTCACCCTCACCATCTCAGTTCCCCACCCTCCCATTTTCACCCACATTTTTTTTTGTTTTCAAAGTTTGATTGATTTGTTAAATAAATTAAAATTTAGATTTATTTAACGTTAATTAATAAAATTTTAATTAGTTTTAAATTTTTTTTAATTAATTAAATTTATTTTTACAATAATAAAATAATTTTGTTTATTAAAATTATTTTAAAGTTTTAATCAAACATTTTTTATGGATTCTTAAAATATATTTAAATCATTTAAAAATAATAAAATAATTAAAAATCAAATAAATCATTAAATGAGGGGTATTATGAGAATATTACAAATTTAAACGCAAAAAGAGTACTAAACTATGTAATTTTTGCGAACAAATTATATCGATTGATAATTATCTAAAACAGAAGATATCAAATTTGTATTTCGATAATACACAAGATACCAAATGAATATTTACTCTTTTTTTATCATGTTTTATTGAAGTTTCAATTTTTAGATTTTAAATTTATTATTATAACACCGAAAATTTTATAAAGATACATCTTCTCTTATTATTAAAAATTAAAATAAAACAAATTTTAGATGTATCCACTCTTTTTTATTTTGTTTATTTTATTTTACATTCTAATAAATATAATAATGATTTGAACATTATGCATAAATTATGCACATTAACCACCTATTAAAAGTCATGAGTCTCATTTTGTCAAAAAAAAAAATCATAAATCTCCTTTTTTTCTAAAAAAATTGTATAATTAAAAAAAATTACAACATCATTATGTGTAAAAAAAAAGTGTGTCTAACATTATTCATATAAATTATACATATTTTATTTTTTTAGGAAAAAAACTAATATGAAAAATATGTGAAAGTAAAAAAACAAGAATTATATTTATATATGATAAAGACATGAGAGGGAAAAATATATGAAAAAATTGAAGAAAATAAAACAAATTTAATTATTTTATAAATATATTTTGTTAGATATAAATATCTTCACCTTTATTTTAAATAAATTTTGACTACGTTAAATTTTACTTGTCATTTGATATATGATGGAAAATTATACAATTTAAAAAAAAAAATAGAGTTGGGAGTATAATTTAGTACAAAATAATAAGGGTTTATACTTTTTTGGACCCTATGTTTTTTCTCATTACCTGTTTGGACCCTATGTTTTGACAAATTACTTTTTGGACCCTATGTTTTGTAAAATTGTTAAAATAGAACCCTAAACTCAATTTTGATGAGGAAAAAATTAAATATAACAATACAGATTTTAAGCATAATGATTTTATATTTGTTCTGAATTGTTAGTTTGGTAAATTATTTGTGATTTTAGTTGAGAAAACATTGACCAAAATTGGGTTTAAGGTTCTATTTTACCATTTTACAAAACACATGGTCCAAAAAATAATTTGTCAAAACACAAGGTCCAAACAAATAATAAAAAAAAATATAGGGTCTAAAAAAATATAAACCCAAGTAATAAAGAATAATGATTGTTAAAGCTATCCATAAGCAAGTATTATGGAGAAAGAAAAAACTACTAACTAGGGTCTACGAAAGTAATAGTCTACTTTTAATTGGGTGTCGCTAACCTACTTTAATAACTTAGTGGATATGGTTGTTTATATTATTTATTTAGTTCATGTTTATCATGTCACATGGTTAAATTAAAAGCTTACTTATTTGGAAATTTTCATCAACTTGATAGTATTAAAATAATAAATCAATTGGCATGGGGTTAATGACATGATTGAAATGGTGTTAATTGTCGGTAACAAATTAATGTTGAGACTCGAAAGTGTGAATTGCCAAAACAAAAATGTATCTAATTTCTAAATATATGAACACGGTCTGAAAATAAAGTAGACATAAATTGATTTCATGAGTGACTTGATGACTTTAACAAAGCCAGTGAACAAATGCAAATTCAACTTTTGCACCACTTCAAGTTGGGACAACGATGAAAAAGGTACACATTTTGTGAACCAGTTCAGTAGTGCACTAAATTAGACTTGATAATGATTTTGAAATCCAAGATTTTGAAATAATAATGATAATAATTAAAGTCTTCAAGGACTAGGAGACACCTTCCCCAAAACAACCAAATTAAGTTGTACATGAATTATTAATTCTGACTTGAATGTAATTATGTAATGCAAGTATAATACAAAAAAGATGTTAAAGAATGATATAGTTTTCTTTAATTGGTCCATAGTATGTAGAAGTTGACTGTTCAATTATTGACCAATTAAAAAATATCACAGGGCTCTTTATCAAAAAAAAAAATATATATATATATATATATATAATAACCCACTTCATTTCACCCTTTTATCATAATTTAAAAAAGCCTTCACTCATTTTGTTTTTTATATACTAAGTGTTGGGAATATGCATAGTTGCTTTTTAAAATATTATATATATAAAAAAATGACATAAACATGTTAAAAAAAAATTAAACCTAAACATTATTCATTGTTTTTTTTTCAAAAATATATGATAACATTTTAGATCATAAACTACATTATTTAATGTATAAAATATTCACGATATTATTCAAATCATACATTTATAATTGTAGGGAAAATTTGTTTATTCTTGATAGAAGATAAATGTTATTCTATTTTTTTTATGTAGTTACACAGTCATACTATTTGAATACACACGATATTTATATATAATATATTTATAATATTTGATATTATTTAATATAAATATATATATATATATTTAGTTAAGTTTCGTAAAGTAATAAAAAAATATATTTTCTTTATAAATATAAATAATAGAATTTTTAATAAAATTAAGATTATGTATTATATATTATTATTATAATAATAATAATATTTTATAATATTTGAATTTATATTAATATTATTAATAAATATCTATTTTTAATAACTTTTAAAAGTATATTCCGTTAAATATTTGTAATATTCTGTTAAAGTTAACAAAAAAATCGATTAAAACAAAAAAATTATGTTATCTACATATTTTTTCTATAGAAGATATATAGTAATAATTAACAAGCTGTGTTCCTATTTTTTTTTTGGTATTCTCAATTGGCAAACCTACTTATTTTCCTCTCTAATTAAACATAACATTTTAGGGGTTGTCTTGGAAAGTGTAGAGGGACTTATGATTGATATAATATTAAACTTTTGTGTACAAAAGGGTTCACTTTACCCTTAAAATACATGAGAGATTCACACAAATTATTAACTTTACCCCCTTAAAATTTGAACCAAACATAAGAAGGGATTTAGATTTTATTCCCACAAAAAACTTTAGTATCTTCTCAACCTTAATCTATCATAGAATTACTTAGGATTTGCACTAATTTATTTTTCGTAAATCTAAAAATACAAAATATTGTTTACCAACAATACAATCATAATGTATCCTAATCCATTAAGAAAAATACTAAATTATTCATTAAATGTGTTAAACCAAACACCAACACCACATGTGTTTGGCTAACATTGTTTAAATATATTAACAGTGTCGCAACTCATATGATGGCCCCATTAAAATTAGTTTTGAGCTTTTTGGCTGTTGACAAGTAATGATAATAGAATGAGAAAACTACCTAAATAATTCACTCCTTGTCCTCCTCCCCATAATAAATTTAATGAGATATAAGTATTTATGTGAAGAGATATTTTGTATTTGTAAGTATATATGTTTTAAGTCGATTTATTTTTTATTTTAAGGGAAGTCGATCTAATGTTCTTTATTACAATACAAATAGTAATAGAATGAATGAAAACTATTTATGAAGATTTTTATAACATGATTAAGTTGGATTAATCCAATAAATAATAAAATGTGAGCACTGATATAAATCTTTAATACAAATTTAATGTATGATTATTGTGTTATGATGAAAAAACAGTTTGAATACTAGTTTATAAAAGAGATTTTTTTAAAAATATATATTTTTTTGGTGTTTTTTTACTTTTTTACGGTTCCTGATTTTTTTTCTTAAAAAATACTACCTTAAGTTTTCGGAAAATACGTTTGTAAATTTTTATATTTACAAAAATACGGTATCAATGAAACAACTAAAAAATAACAATAAGACAACAACTAAACATTAACCTTATTTTTTTTAAAATCAAAATATATCTGCAAACAACTAACAACAAATAGACAATAACACAACAACAGAACAACTATAAATAAACTTAAACATCTAAAAACCAACATGAAAACAACTATACATAAAATCTAAACAGCACAAAAAACAACAATAAGACAACAGCTAAATATTAACTCACTGCATACTACACACATTTAAAAACAACAAATGAAAAACAACTAGAAGTCAACCCATTGCATACTAACATGTTTTTTTTTGTAAAAAAAATCAAAATATATCTGAAACAAATAAACAACAATTAGACATCGACACAACAACATAACAACTATGTATAAACTTAAAACAACTAAAAATCAACCTCACATATATTAAATATAAACTAAAATTATAAGTATACTTAAAAAACTTAAATTTTACAACTCAAGAAATTAAATAATCAATATAAAATGTGAACCACAGGAAAAATGTGCGTTCGCCTTGTGAAAAGTGAGCTCCAATAGAGACCCTAAAGAAAAGTGGATCCCATTAAAGACTTTCTTTTGGAATAAGACATATGAGAACTTGTTATTGGAATTGTAACAGCGTAGGTCATCTCGTTTCTACTAGTTCTCTTATTATTATTATTATTATTCATTTTTCATAGCATTATAGAAGAATGGAAACTATCTATTATACTCTACTTTTCCATTTGGTTTTATACATCTACAAGAAATGCATATGGAAATAAAAGTTATGGTAAATTCATCTTAGTTTGCTGTTGTAATATCCCACATTTTCATAATACATTTCTTTATTATAAATCAGAGTTTCAATACATAAAATGTACAAGTTTACAAATTTAAGAAATAGTAATGGAAAAATAGTGTTTAAAATATCATTTTATGTTTTTAATGAGATTAAAGAGAGAGAAACTTGAGTAGTCAAGTATTGGACCCAAATGTCATATAATTTTAATTGGGGATTTTTATAAAATTAAGAAAGTTTTGCTAAAGGGTTTATTTGAAAAAAAATTTAGTATTTTGGGTCCAAGTGTAATTTAAAAAAAAAAGAAAAGAAAAGGCTTCAGCCTTTCTTTTTTTACCTGAGCCCCTCTCTCTCTCTCCTCAGAAAATTTCTCCCCCTCTCTCTCTCTCTCTCTCTCTCCCTCTCTCTCTCTCTCGCGTGCGTGCGTCTGCCCGACCACCGAACGTCCACCGGCAGTCACCGTTTATAGCCACGCGCCGGACCGTTGGATTCAGAGGCCTCCGAACTATCGACCACGCGAGAATCTAGAGCTCACTCGCCAATTAAACACCTCAACTGGTCGATTTAAGTTCGGCCACCCCGCGACTTCAAAGTTGCGATTCGGCCACCTCGGGCATCCGTTTGCCGATCCGTCACCACCATCGTGTTCCTCGTGTTGTGGCCTTCAAAACCCAATAACTTGTTCCTACATCTACCATAGTTGGGTGGTGGGCCCACCACGAGCCACCGCGATCCACCGTAAACCGACGGTCGAAACTTAGTGTTCAAGGTTCCGAAGTACGTTTTGAGTTTCAGAAAATCACCGTTTGACTTGTTGTGGAACCCGATCATTGTGGTATAATTTCTTTGACCTATATATTGTGATTTAATTATGATTGATTAGAGTAATTGCTATTAGTGTATTTATAGTATATAATTATATATTCTTGATATATGGAAGATTTTTCTGTAATTATACTGACTGTCTGGGATTATATGTATTTTTTATACAGGTTTTGATTTTGGGATTGTCCACTTTATAGCCGTTGTGTTGTCCAATTTTCTAGAAAATATTAAATATTAAATAAATTATAAAAATACATATTTAATTGATTTTCTATTAATATGGAAATTATTATGATTAATTAATTTTAATGATTATTGTTATTGTTTTGTTAAGTAAATCAAGAATACAGTTTCATGTATATATATATATATATATATGAAAAGTGTGATTTATAGTAAACCTATTATTTAACCATTATTATTTTATATTAATATTTTTGTTAATATTTGAATATTAAAATAATATCAAATATTAGTTTCTTACAGTTATTGATATTTGTAAGACCAGTGAATTTTGGAGAAAGTATATTTATTATATTACTGGAATTGATATTATGACTAATTAATAATAATATAAATATTTATATTTATATTATTATCATTATATTGATTATTACAGTTTTATGTTAAAAATGTGATTTCTTTTATAAAATGACTATTTGAATATATATATATATATTCATATACGTATTGTTATTGAAGTATTTTGTTATTAATATTGAAGTAAGTTTATTTATAGACGATAATTATTATTGTTGTTGGGATTATTATTATTATTATCACAAGAGTACATTATCTTATGAGCAAGGTTTAAAACATGGTTTTATATGAAGAGTTATTTGCATTACGTTGATAATAATTATTATTATCATTTATATAGTTTCTGGTATTGTTAATATACACTATTGTTATACCCAAAAATTGGAGAATGCATCCTAGGAGGCAAAGGAGAATGCATTCTAGGAGAGCTAAGGGGAGTGGTCCTAGGAGACCCCAAGGAGGATGTGGTCCTAGGAGAACCCAAGGATGAGGTCCGAGGAGAACCCAAGGATGAGGTCCGAGGAGAACTCAAGAAAGTGGTCTTAGGAGACCCCAAGGTTATGTAACTCAAGGAGGATGTGGTCCTAAGAGACCCCAAGGGTGTGTAGGAGGCAAGCCTCCCAAGGTTTCCCAAGTGTTGGCTCGAACGTGTCCAAGGTAAGTAGCTAAGGAGGAGGAGTCTCATGCAAGAGGAAGGAGACTAAGATTTTGATAAGGAGAGCCTATACAATGTTCGATCGGACATGTTTGGGAGATGCTAAAGGAGAATGCCTTGATCTTGTCCAAGGTGAGATGTTATGGAGGAGGTTGCCTCAATGTTGTCCAAGGTGAGGTGCTAAGGAGGTTGCCTCAATGTTGTCCAAGGTGAGATGTCATGGAGGAGGTTGCCTCAATGTTGTCCAAGGTGAGGTGCCAAGGAGGTTGCCTCAATGTTGTCCAAGGTGAAGTGCCAAGGAGGTTGCCTCGGACCACCTTGGTCCGAGGAGAAGCCAAGGAAATTGGTTCAAGGAGGAACATGGCATGCTAGAGGAGAGTGCCATGTTAGAGGAGAGAAGTGCATGTCCTACCATCATGCACGTTCAACCCACGAAAACATGTCCTACCACCATGCACGTCCGACCAACACTTCATGGGTGGTCAGTAGGAGGTGGATCAACTAGCTAGAGGAGACTAAGTCAAGATTCCCATAGACAGCTTCAACAACATACGCGGGAATCTCTCATTCTTCCCACAAATGGGGGGTTTGTTATATTTCGAATTTTGAATGTTTAAATGTAATAAATATAATAAAATATCCCTATCATAAGGGGATATCAGTTGAGGATTCCAGGCCTATAAATAGAGAACTTATGGGATGAGAGAGGGTCTTCTTCTACTTCTTCTTTCTAGAGAGAGAAAATTGGGTCTGTCTATTCTAGAGAGAGAAAGTGCTGAAATTAGAGAGAATTCTTGTATTTTTGCAATTTGTACTGAAGAAACTTAGTCGGCTCAGTCCATCTGATCTTGAGTACAGGTTTATAAATCACATCTCTAAGTGGATTAGGCTATTACCGACAATCGGGGCTGAACCACTATAAAAATCCTGTGTGTTATTTACTTTTCTTGTTTATACTGTCTGTTGTCGTTTACATTCTCTTGAAGGTTCGTCGTATTTGACGTTCTCACGTCGTTGGCTAAAAACGCAGTCAACAACTATCAATAGTGTATATTTACGATTTTGATAGAATTTAATATATGATGTGCCTTGAATAGGATTTGTATGGATTTGATTGATTGACTCTTGGTGAGCAATTTTAAAATAAGCTAAGGACCTAAGGTAAGTAAATCTCACCTTTTGTGCTTAAGTGTAAGATGCATGACTACATTGATTGTGTAAATCTGATGAGTTAAGTATGGGATGATGATGATGCATATGATAAGTATGTGAAGAATGATTATATGAATATCATAAAGGTGTTGTGTGATATGAAATTGATGAATTTCGTGATATGTGAAATATGCCTTACTTGGCTAAGATTGATATGAATTATGTGCAAGTATGTGTTCTTATGTTGATGAATATGTGGATTACTTTTATGTTCATGATTTTTGTTATGTGTTATGATATATGAAGCATTTAAGTTTTTAGGCTGGAAACCTTAGACCTGAGCCATAGCTCTACGTTAAGGTATAACAACGCCACCAACCCAAAGCTTCATGTATTATGACTAAAGATGTTTTGAGTTATATGAGATGTGATACAATGTCTTGATTGAATACCATCAAACATGAACCATGAACATGAACATTGGCATTTCAGCATCTACACGTATGCATGGCATGTATAGTTATGTGATACATTATTATGTGATATAAGACCATGCATATGAATATGAGAAAAGTTATGAAATGCCTTGAAAAAGTCTTATGTAAAGTTAAACATTTTAATGACACAAGGCTTAAGCAAAGTGATAATAAGATGTTAAAAAGGGTGCCACTGTTTCGATGAAGCAATTAAGTAAGTGCAATGAAGAAGACGGAGGTCTATAAGACTTATAGTGGCTGCCCACTAGTGTGGGCTAGGTCAGAGTTGACTATTCAGATATGTTTGCCATGTTTCCGTCTTTCTCCTCCATATGTGTAATAAGTATGGCAGCTATGGCAACGATGAAATGAGTGTTATGATGAGCCTAGCTGCGATGATGGCTAGCCGGAGGAGAACCCATGGGATTCTATATGATATGTGTAACAAGCCCTGCAGGCATTGGCTGAATCAAACAGTGTGCACAAGTGAAATCGGGCCCATAAAAATGTGAAAGTAAAAGAAAGAGCATAAAAGTAAAGTTTGAAAGTGCATGAGCAATAAATGAAATGCATAAGTATATATAAGTCAGCATATTAGTATATGTACACTACAAACTCACGACATTCATGTGTATGTGTATGCATGAGATTTGCTTACTGAGCGTTAGCTCATTATGTTATTTTCCAACATTTTTCCAGGTGTGGCTTTAGCTGTTGAGAAACTTGTGGAGCACGGATTCAATAGCAATGCAATAGTGGTTTAGAGTTTTCATATGGCTGCATTAAATTTAAAGTATGCATACATGTAATAATTTCTATTAATAAGTTTATATAAAAGTTTTAAATTTTTCTGTATTTATTTGTATCATTGTATTTGATTCATTTGGTCAAGTGCCTAACATACTCGTAAACCCTAGAATTACGAGTATGTGGCGGACGTACCCTACCTTAGGGTCGTTACAGCTGTTGTACACTCACGCTTCTTCTCCATTCTGCCATTACCAACCCACCACTTCAACCTTTCATTTTCTCTCTCTACCCCAAATTTATCTCTCTAGGCGACTCGTCTCCGACCACAACTTCACTGTCACATTCCTTATCCCTACTCATTTTCCGTCATCTCAGGCCGAGAAGTCGATACTCCAGTCCCTTCCTTCCCACTCTATCGACCACATCTTTCTATCACTTGTCAACATGGACGACCTCCCTAGAGACTCCAAGTTCATCACCTTCGTCACCCTCGCCGTCACTCGCTCTCTCCCTGCCGTTTGCGACATTTTCAAGTCCTTGGTCTCTCATTTCAAGCTCGTCAATCTCGCTATCGACCTATTCGGCATTTACGCCTTTGACATCGCATGAGAGTTCAACATCGCCGCCTACATCTTCTACACTTCCACTTCCATGCACTTGATTTGTTTCTTCACATGCCTGACCTCGACCGAACGATGCAGTGTGAGTACTGAGATCTGACCGAGCCGGTAAAGCTCCCAGGCTGTGTTCCGATCCCGGGTACAGAGCTGTTTGATCCACTCCAGGATCGAACAAACGACGTTTCGTTTGGCAGCGGCGACACCCATTCGTCGGAGCAGAAGGAGATTGATGCAGCGGTACCTGGGAGTCCGTAAAATTGAAAAAACAAAACATATACACGTTAATATTTATATTTATATAGAGAGAGAGAAAAGAAGAAGAAGACTAAGAGAAGTGGTGACTATAGAGAGATGAGCTCACTAATATGGCTCATCCTAGGAACCAACCATGTTTGCACTAGCTGTCTCTTTCCCTTTGTATGCCAACTTCATTCCTAGTCTTTGTCTTTCAAGCTCAAAGCATTTTTCTTTGATCATCCTCTTGCCAACAAAATAATAGTCAAAAGCTCACTGCGCTCCAGTTCGTCATCAATAGTGGAACGACTAACATGTTTGTAACTTTTGGTCTTTTTGCAACATGTTCGTTGACCTTGGCGAAATGTTTGGAGACTTTCAGATTGACCTTGGAGCTCTACTTTGAGACAATCAATTGTTGTTCACGAAATATTAGCCATCACCATGTCTGCTGTTGCTGAGAATTCAAGTGGGTTATGGCTCTTTGCGGGTGAAAATGGCATCGTGGATAGCAGACTGATGACATCATAAAAAAGTAAAAATACAATCAAAATCGTATAAAGGAAAAAAAATTCCGTTAGTCCGTATAAATGAAATTTTTTCAAGTAATATAGTGTATCTTGTAAATTTACATTTATAAAACTTGTGTATATTGTAATGAAGACTTACACCTATATTTATAGAAAGCCAAGTGAAATATATTTTCTAGTTGGCCGAGGCCCGAGAGTTGTCACTAGGATCGCTAGGGAATAACAATCAGATATGTTGTCACTACGCAAACCATAACAGTTGGCAATACGAGGAGAATAGTCCTTAATTAAATGACTATTCACTCTATGATTAAATTAATTATAAAAAATTTGTCAAAAAATTAAATATTATTATAAAATAATATAATCTAGAGAAAGAAATATGAGAAGAGATGAGACAGAGTGAATAAGAGAATTTTCTAAATACTTTATTTCAATGAGGTGATCCCATATTTATACAAATATGTGAGTCATAAATTAGGAAACTAAAGAAAATGAATAGTAATTATAATTAATGGTAATTAATTGAAAAGATTTGGACATCCATATATATATATATATCTATTATTTATAACACTCCCCCTTAGATGTCCATAATAACCGCCTCATTAAAAACCTTGCCGAAAAAAAAACCCAGTGGAACAAAAACTCGGTCAAGGAAAAAAAAGTACAATATGAAATCACTCCCCCTCATTTTGGCATTTTTAGAGATCTTTTAATCGACGCATTCCGTGCTTGTGAACCATCTTCTCGAATGTTGATGTTGGTAATGATTTTGTGACTAAATCTGCAAGATTGTCACTTGATCGAATTTGTTGAACAACGATATCACCATTCTCTTGAAGATTGTGTGTAAAGAAGAATTTTGGTGAAATGTATTTAGTTCTATCTCCTTTAATGTACCATCCTTTCAATTGAGTGATGCAAGCAACATTATCTTCATAGAGAACTGTTGACACTTCTTTATTGGCTGTTAATCCACATGTTCCCCGAATATGTTGTGTCATTGATCTTAACCATACACATTCTCGACTTGCCTTGTGAATTGCAAGTATCTCAGCATGATTTGAGGAAGTAGCCACCAGAGTTTGCTTTGTTGATCGCCAAGATATAGCAGTGTCACCGCATGTGAACAAATAGCCTGTTTGAGACCTAGCCTTATGTGGATCAGATAAATATCCTACATCTGTGTAGCCAATTAGTTGTGACCCACAATTATTAGAATAGAACAATCCTTTATCAATTGTACCCTGAAGATAGCACAGTATGTGCTTAATCCATTTCCAATGTCTATATGTTGGAGTAGAACTAAATCTTGCTAATAAATTGACAGAAAATGCTATATCAGGTCTTCCACAGTTAGCAAGATATATTAATGCTCCTATTGCACTAAGATATGGTACTTCAGGACCAAGGAGCTCTTCATGTTCTTCTCTAGGTCGGAAATGGTCCTTTTTCACATCAAGTGATCTAACTACCATTGGGCTACTCAATGGGTGTGATTTATCCATATAAAACTGTTTTTAAATCTTTTCAACATAAGTTGATTGATGAATGAAAATCCCATTTTTTAAATGCTCAATTTGTAAACCAAGACAAAATTTTGTTTTTCCAAGATCTTTAATCTCAAACTCTTTCTTTAAATATTCTACAGCTTCTGAAAGTTTTTCAAGAGTTCCAATAATATTCAAGTCATCAACATAAACAACAATGATAACAAGCTCAGAACTTGAACTTTTTATAAAAACACTAGGCAAATAGGATCATTTATATATCCTTCCTTTATTAAATATTCACTAAGCTGATTGTACCACATGCGTCCTGATTGTTTTAGTCCATACAATGATCTTTGTAATTTAATTGAGCACATTTCTCAATGGCTTGAATTATATGCATCAGACATCTTAAATCCTTCAGGGATATTCATATAAATATCACTATCTAGTGATCCATACAAATAAGTTGTGACTACATCCATTAAACGCATATCAAGTTTTTCACTAACAGCTAGGCTAACCAAATATCTTAATGTTATTGCATCCACCACAAGAGAATATGACTCTTCATAATCAATACATGGTCTTTGAGAAAATCCTTGTGCTACAAGTCTTGCTTTGTATCTTACAACTTCATTTTTCTCATTTTTTTCCGTACAAATACTCATTTGTATCCAACAGGTTTCACACCTTCAAGTGTTTGGACTATAGGTCCAAATACTTTGCGTTTAGCAAGTGATAGACAGAGATATTTAATGATAGACAGAGATTCATACCTAACATATATTCCCAGCCTCCTTTGAGGACCCATCTTTGTTTGTTGTGGTGGAGCAATCGGAACATATAATGTACAACCAAAAATTCTTAGATGGGAAATATTTGGCTCCTGACCAAAAGCCAATTGCAATGGGGAGAATTTGTGATATGATGTTGGCCTAATGCGTACAAGTGCTGCAGCATGTAAAATAACATGTCCCTAAGCTGAAATTGGGAGTTTTGTTCTCATAAGTAATGGTCTTGCGATTAACTGGAGGCGTTTAATGAATGATTTTGCTAGACAATTTTGTGTATGTACATGAACAACAGAATGTTATACTTTTATCCCTGTTGACATACAATAATCATTAAAAGCATGTGTTGTAAATTCACCAGCATTATCAAGACGAACTGTCCTGATTGCATAGTCTGGAAATTGTGCTCATAATCGAATTATTTGAGCAAGCAATCTTGCAAATGCTACATTACGAGTAGATAAAAAACAAACATGTGACCATCTAGTTGATGCATCTAACAATACCATAAAATATCTAAATGATCCACATGGTGGGCTAATAGGCCCGCATATGTCACCCTGAATTCGTTCAAGAAATCCAAGGGATTCAATTCCAACTTTTCTAGTGATGGCTTAATGACTAACTTTCATTGAGAACAAGCAGCACATGAGAACTCATTGGATAATAGAATCTTCTGGTTCTTCAATGGATGACCATGTGAGTTCTCTAAATTCTACACATCATGATTGAACCAGGATGGCCTAACCGGTCATACCAAATAATAAATGAAATTTTCAGGTTTGTGAACTTCTCGTTCACAATAACATGAGTTTCTATTGTACTTATACGTGTAACGTACAAACCTGAAGACAAAGTAGATAATTTTTCTAATAAACACTTTTTTCTTGAAGCAATAGATGTAATGCAAAGATACCCAATATTATTTTCATCTATTGTCTCAATATGATATCATTTACGACGTATATCTTTAAAACTTAACATATTCTTTTTTGATTTGGTGGATAATAAAGCATCTTCTATAATAATTTTTGTTCCTTTAGGCATCAATATAATCGCTCTTCCGGAACCTTCAATTAAACTTGCAGTGCCTAATATTGTATTAACATTTGCCTCCATTCTTGTTAAATTTGAAAAACATTTATCGCTTCTAAGTATTGTATGAGTGGTTGCACTATCCGCCAAACATATATCTTCACCATTATTTGTGGAATCATGTATTAGATGACAAATGTCCATTTCTTCATTAAACAACAAAAACAACAACAACAAAAAATGATACAATATAAACACTTAAAAAAAAATTCATTACATAAACATCCCAAATAAAATAAAACACCTTAAAGTAAATAAATGAAAATAACATGACAAAGGAAAATGACTCTTGTAGACATTCTCATCTCCATTATAGATATTCATGTTGCTATTAATGAGATCTTCATTAAAAAAATCTGCAACATCCAATGGCTCTTTGAAAAGATCATCATCTTGATAGGCAACGTTTGCTTCTATACTTTTCTCATTCCCCTTCACAGATGCTTGATAAAGATCAACAAGGTGTTTTGCCGTGGACATGTATGTGACCAATGTCCTTTCATACCACATCTGAAACATAAGTTTTCAGAATTTTTACGATTATTATTTTGAAGACCTTTTCCCTTGTTCTCCGTAGTTGTGCTTTTCATTGGAGTATAAGAGTTGTTATTCTGACCATTACGATGCCAAACATTGTTTCGACCGCGATCGCGCCTTTGATTATAGCCACGACCACGTCCATGACTTTGATTATGGCCACGACCATGATCACGACTATTATTGTCAGATATTGTAGCATTCACTTCAGGGAGTGGGGCAGACCCAGTTGGGTGAGATTCATGATTTTTCATCAAAAGTTCATTATTTTTTTATGCTACTAGAAGACTTGAAATCAATTCTGAATATTTTTTAAAATTTCGTTCTCTATATTGCTGTTGCAAGAGCACATTTGAGGCATGAAAAGTAGTTTATGTTTTTTTCTAACATTTCATAGTCAGTAACTTTTTCTCCTCACAAAAGTAACTTAGATGTGATATTAAACATTGCAGAGTTATAATCACTTACTGATTTGAAATCTTGCAACCTCGGGTGTAACCATTCATTCTTAGCATTTGGCAGTATGCCCGTTTTCTGATGGTCATATCTTTCTTTCAATTTTTTTTCAAAGAGTAAGATGATATTTTATCGTTAAATACTTAGACTTTAACCCCTCATGGAGATGATGGCGGAGGAAAATCATAGCTTTGGCCTTATTTTGTTTTGTTTCAGTATTTTGATCTTTGATGGAATCTCCAAGACCCATAGCATCTAAGTGGATTTCAGCATCAAGAATCCACGATAAATAATTTCTTCCGGAAATATCAAGTGCCACAAAGTCGAGTTTTGCAAGATTTTCCATGAAGAAAACTATATCAAAGTAAAATTTAAAGTATTAGAGAAATAAGCATAAAATGTATGTACTTAAAATATATGAATGAGATAAATAAAGAGCATAAAAAAAATAAGGCACGTATATATATATATATATGTAAATATATAATTATGCAAGAAAGAAAAGATGGAGAAAAAAAAATAATGCATTTATAAGAATCACTTTTATATATAGATCTATATCTAATATATGCAAATAGAAAATGTAACAATAAATAATTAACATAGAAGAATATGCTCATATATATATATATAACAGTAAAAAAAATGAATTAAGTATGCCTTGATCAGTAAACATGCACATAATTCAAAAGAAAATTCATAGAAATATATACTATAATATATGGCTCCTAACAGATGCATATCAATTATATATATACATAGGGTATAATAATAAATTAGATATGCCAAAAGATATATATCACACACCAACTCATAAAATCAAACAAGATAATATATATGATAAACAAAATAAAATAATATATGTATATAATAACAGATGCTTGAAATAGTTTCAATCACGTATATATATGTGTATATATATATTTTCAGAATAACGTGACATTGAAACAACTAATCAAGAACTTCAACACACAATATACCTTGGTAAGAGACTCGTGCTGATAACGTATTATAAAATAATATAATCTAGAGAAAGAAATAGGAGAAGAGATGAGATAGAGTGAATGAAAGAATTTCCTGAGTACTTTATTTCAATGAGATGATCCCTATTTATACAAATATGTGAGTCATAGATTAGGAAACTAAAAAAAAAAATAGCAATTATAATTAATGATAATTAATTGAAAAGATTTAAACATCCATATATATCTATTATTTATAACAAATATGACTTTTTTTATACTCAGAGAATGGAAAACTTGAATTTAGGATTTAATTTTTGTACGAAGACATGCACTACCACTTATCAATGTCTTTCATCATATAAAATTATAATAAGCTTCAGTAGCAATTTTGTTTTGGACTTATTTGTAGGAATTTTTTTTTATTCGGCACATAGATATATAACAGTGTACTAATACACGTGCAACATAGTGTTAAATTCGGTATCTTAAATTATCTAAAAAAATCTTATATAACTACAATATATATCATATGATTATAACTTATCTATACACAGAAAATAAATAAAAATACCACTTTAGGTCCAAAACAAAATTCTCACTATAAAAGTTGTGCGTTTCGGGTATATGTACATAGTAATTGCAATACTAAAGAGTGTCTTTACAATCCTTAAAAGTTATCATTGCATGCTTGATTTAGTTGATTTGAAGTGGTGGTTATATATACAAATTACTATATTTGAGATTATTCAATTGGTTTAACATGTTCATAGGCTAGATCATAAGCACACGGGAATGGAAGAGATCCCTTTATCATTTGTAAATATTCTCATTTCAATTTCTATAGATGTAGTCTTTCTCAGTCCAAAAAAATCAACATTTATATATATTTAGATTTTTGTTTAATGAGAGTTGAAAGTGATGCTAGTAGCCTAGTAGTGTGGTCTCTTGGATCTCTAAGTTTGATGGAACTCGTATTTTTAGTTATGGTTTATTTGATGTCTCCTTTTTATTAGATGTTGTAGGTGATGATACTTGTCATGCTTTTTACAGTATGCAAATAGTATGAATATACATTGGCAACTTCTGCTACTAGTTCTCAAAGTGTATTTTGACAGATTTTTGTTCTTGATTTCTTAGTTTTCCTTTAACAATTGATTTTAAGTAAAAATGAAAGTATTTTCCTAAAAAAAAAATTATGCCAACTACTCCCATCATTAAGTTCAAGGGTCCACTTATAAAGATGTATCACTTAAATATTACATATAATTAGGTATCACTGTTTTTTAAAATAACTTTTCTTAATAAAAATAATAGATAAATGTGAATGACTGTAATACTGACACTCTTGAATGTAGAGGCAAAAAAACAAAAATGGGTAAATTAGAAAAAGAGTAAGAGAAAGTCATTTTTAAGACGACGAATGAGAGATTGCTTATAAATAGATGACTCTACTCTTTTCTATCTAACCCAAATCAACCTCTTCTTTCTTCCTTCCTGTCTTTCTTACTCCTAAAATATTATAGTAATGGCGATGAAGCGTGTGGCCGTCTCTGCATTTCAAGCTCTTTCTTCTTCATCATCATCATCATCACCCCTCACTAGGCACCTCCATGTAAGCCCTCTTTTTTTTATTTTTTTTTATTTGGCTTGAATTTTAATCAAATATGTCCGATCGCTACTTATACAGTTCAAATTCACACTCTAATGGGTTCTGGTTTCTGGTTTCTGGTTTCTGAATTGGGCGAGAATTTTCACTTGATCAAGAACCTGTATTTGCCTTCTCATTTTTTAATTTCTTTTTTCTGTAAATTTTGATCGGACGGTCGTTATAGTCGAAGAAGCATCTTCTTGTGGGTGACAGTGACCATCCACAAGTGGAAATGCATTCTAACAATGGACGGTCAGGATTTGATGAAACGGATTAGTCTGGCAAGTCACACGTGGAATGTGTCCACTTTCCCGTTAAGTTTAATTTAATAGTGATGGTAATACTGTACCTATCTCATATGACGTGGAGTTATCAACTTTGTTTTCCAAAAATCCGATTTTTTTTAAAACTTTTTTCTCACTCAAAATATTTAATATTTTTAAAATATTGTAAATTATTAATAAAATTTATATAACAAATAATAAGATAAGAACGTTTGAAATAAAAAAATCCACAGCACTCCTCAAACTCAAACTCAAACTAGTCACATATTTAAATGTCAAAATTTGCTTCGAATTTTCATGATTTGGAAATTTAAATTAATTGTTTATTTCCTAAAAAAATGTACAGAAATGGTGAAATTTTTAGTTAATAGGAAGAATTTGTTTGGTTGTTTTGAAATAGAGTTTTTTTATGTTTATGAATTTGTAAATAATTTTTAAATCCTAAATCAAAATCAAAGACTTTAATCTAAATTATAGGCGAGAAAATAAGTAGGGTGGGTGGGTAAAAAACAACAAATGTCAAAGTATATGTAGTAACGTTAATTTTTTCCCCTTTGAACAACAGGCTTCTGCTGGCAGCAAAAAGATTGTTGGGGTCTTCTACAAGGCCAATGACTATGCTAAGCTCAACCCCAATTTTGTGGGCTGCGCAGAGGGAGCCTTGGGCATCCGGGACTGGCTGGAATCACAAGGTCATCAGTACATTGTCACTGATGACAAAGAAGGACCTGGCTGTGGTTAGTAATACTATTATATATACTGTATAACTGAGTTGTGTCACAGACAATAACATGTCAAAGGACATGGTCTTCTTTAGTTGAACATATTATCTACAACTTAAACTTATACCACTATGTCTATGTTATTAATGCTATACAATAACTTGATCTGATTTGTCCCCTTCCCTTGTTTTTTTCCCTTAATGCAGAACTTGAGAAACATATTCCTGATCTGGAAGTTCTTATAACTACTCCATTCCACCCTGCCTATGTAACGGCTGAAAGGATTAAGAGGGCAAAGAACTTGAAGCTTGTTCTTACTGCTGGTATTGGTTCTGACCATGTTGATCTGAATGCGGCTGCTGCTGCTGGATTAACAGTTGCTGAGGTGACAGGAAGTAATGTGGTTTCGGTAGCTGAGGATGAGCTCATGAGAATCCTCATTCTTGTCCGGAACTTCGTACCTGGTCATCATCAGGTTATCAATGGGGATTGGAATGTTGCTGGTATTGCTTACAGAGCTTATGATCTGGAAGGAAAGACGGTGGGAACTGTTGGTGCTGGACGTATCGGCAAGCTTTTACTTCAACGGTTGAAGCCTTTCAACTGTAATTTGTTGTATCATGACAGACTCAAGATGGACTCTGAATTGGAGAAGGAAATAGGGGCCAAGTTTGAGGAGGATCTTGATACCATGCTTCCCAAATGTGACATAGTCGTCATCAACATGCCTCTTACTGACAAAACACGGTATTGATTGTTCTTTTTTTTTCTATCTCTTATCTACCCAAGTATCAAAGTTATGTGCATTCTTTATAGTAGTAGCTTAAGTGCATCTTATGATACAGAGGAATGTTTGACAAAGAGAGAATTGCAAAGTGTAAGAAGGGAGTCCTGTTTGTTAACAATGCTCGGGGTGCGATCATGGACACACAAGCAGTTGTTGATGCTTGCTCCAATGGACACATTGCAGGTAACCAATAACTCACCAAAATTTAATAAAAGCTAAATAATGAAGTTACCCCTTTTGCAATTAACATCATTATAATTTGTTTTCCTCAGTTGTTCTCTGATTATGTGATTTTGAGACTAGAATATCTGTATAACGATAGGTCTCCTTAAAAACATATGGCTATGATTATAAGTTTGTTCTGAATTGAAACCAGAACTTCATTCTCTCCTCTTGCTCTTTGAGGTTATGCATATGTTGTTTCTCACTAAAGGGTTCGAAAATAAGAAGAATGCATAGACATCTGTAAATTTGTCTCAGACTTCTGTTACTGGATTTCATTCTGACATCTCCTACCATCCAGGCTACAGTGGTGATGTTTGGTACCCACAACCAGCTCCGAAGGACCATCCATGGCGTTACATGCCAAACCAAGCTATGACTCCTCATATTTCTGGCACCACAATTGACGCACAGGTATATTTAATTCTGTATATACATACCTTTTCTCCTCCTCTTAAAATCACCACTTTATTATTATTTTGGTATCCATAACTCAAAACAAAAAAACAAAAAATGGAAATTGTTCAGTTGCGATATGCGGATGGAGTGAAGGATATGCTCAATAGGTACTTCAAGGGAGAAGATTTCCCAGCACAGAACTACATTGTCAAGGAAGGTGAACTGGCCAGCCAGTACCGATGATCAGCGGCATGTGAGTCTACTTGTTTTTGAGTCTCTTCACTGCTGACATAATAAAAAAACCAGAATGGTCATCAGATAATGTCTACTTTCTGGAAGCTCCAAACTGTTGTGTTAGTAATAAAAGTCTGAACTCATTATGAGGATAGTGTTTACTTGATGGTCAATAGACCCTCAATTTTATTTCTGTAGTTTCGCGTTTGAAGTGTTTTGAGTCTAGTTTTTGCATATGTTATGTGTTTTGTCTGTGTGTCTGTATTTGCCTACCTAACTGGGTGGAAGGAATAAACTTTTCTTGAAGTTGTCTAACAAACGACAATGTCTTAAAAACGACGAAGTTTCTAGATTTGATGAAACGATGACTTGCAAATGCAATTATCATAGAAGGACAAAATTTAACCTAAAATATAAATGTGTAATACTAGACACTATTAATGTTAGATGTTTAACTATGCCTATTTTTAGAGAATTGCTAAGAGCACCGGTGATGCACAACACCACAAGGAGGTGACGTATAGCTATTAGTGCAATTTAATATTGAGTTCTATATATTTGAATTTAATAAGTATTATGAGGTATCTCTAACCAATTATGGGTGTCACCTCGTATGGTGTTGGACACCTTAAGGTACCAAATAACAACACTCTATTTTTAAGTAGAGACGCAATCATTACTTAATATGGATTTATGAAAGCGGAGTTATTAGAGATAGAGTTATCTAATAAAGTGAGGACTGAGAGCATTTCCAATAGGTGTTCTATTCCATCATTTAAAATACCTCCCAAAAACACACATTTTTCTATTTTAACTCTAAGTTTTACATTATACAATACATTAGCTTCTCTATATATTTTTCTACATCATTTAAATATTATATCTTTAAATATATTTTATTAATTAAAGTAAATAAAATAATTGAAAAAGGAAAAAGAAATAATATTATATACTAAATGGGAGAGAGAAAACTTATAAAGAAAAATAATAATATTAAAATATTATATAAATGATATGTAAATGTAGATATGAATTAATTGGAGTTTGTGCATAGCTATTATAAATATATATAAATAAAAGAGCTGATGGAAGATGTTTTTGTGAGTTTTAGCTATATATTATTGAGAAAGTGTATTACAAAATACATCACCAAAACATAATTTTTTTATAATTTACCTCAAACTTTTACATTATACCATAGACTTCTCTATTTTTTCTCTACATCAATTAAATATTATATTTTTTGAAAATATTTTATTTATTTTAAGAAATAAAATAATTAAATATAATAGTATCACACTCATATATATACAAAAGTTTATAAAAAAAATAATAAAATATTTATAGCTTGATGAATAGTGTTTCACTACATATAAAGAAATACTATTCATTTAGATAGAAAAATATAAGTTTACATCACCCATTGGAAGACTATTTAACAATTTTTTCTCTATATTATAAAGAATAAGACATTTTACCTCCTCCATTGGGAGTGCTCTTCCCATCCCCGTTAGGTTGTTAGCTATTTTAATATCCACCTTTATTCACTCATATTTTCCGCCGGACTGGAAATTCCCATGAAAATCATTTATTTAAAAAAATTAATTAAAATAATATGATAAATAAATAAATAAAAAGTAGATTACATAAAAATTAAAATATTATATATTAATAATTTAAAACACTAACTATTGTTCAAAATAAAATAATTTTTTTTATGAAATTACTAATATACTATAAAAATACATAAAAAATATAAAATAAATAAAAATTAAATGTCCTTGGGGGCGGAAAGTGTCTTCCCATCCTTGTCTTTTTTAACTTTCGAAGATGAAAAGCTATAGACTGAAAATTCTTGTCCCATTAAGAGCGGATTGTTAAAATTGATTGAGCATCAACTAACATTAATCATCAATTATTATGCTCAACCATTACACATTTATTCATCTTATTTAAGGCATCAAAATTAATTGTAAGAGAAGCATTGTTACCTTGTAATAATGGCAATGGATCATCATGCTTCACCATGTGCTCATCACATTCCAACAATCTATTCACAAAGAGAAAACAAAGGGTGCAAGGGCATGATGAACACTACTCTTTTTACTCTTTAAACACCCATGTATCATATCCATCTCACACACTACACCATAAAGGTATAACCCCTTTTAATGAGAGATAATGGGTCTAGATATCCAATGAGAGATAATTAGTTGTCTTGGCCCAATGGGTTGGCCAAATAATTTTTTAGATCGTGTCCATGGGCCCTAAGCGTGTTGTTATATTATGTCCATCCCATTATGGTCCGATAGTAATACTATGCAATACCGATTATGCAGTCATCCTTATATGTTGATAATGACACTACGTGAGCAACACTTAATTATGTCAGTCCATATAAAATATTCTAACATTCTCCCACTTGGACTACATAATTACACTGATGAATGCTCACTGAACAGTAGTGTCTATACGAAAGAATCTCAAGAAACATAAGTGTCTATAAACTAACTATGCATCATAACGAGACATTAGAGATTCACAAAGCATGGAGATAACTACCAATATGGATCCACTCGAAACACAATATCGTGACTAAGTCATTCGCTCGCATCATTACGATATTTTCAGCCAAACGAGTGTGCTCACATAGTATCAAAGAGTGATCCACAATATGCATGTATTTAACAACAAATAACAATCCTTTCATGTCCATTACACATGATAACGATGAGTCATACTAACTAAATACACTTTAGGCACCTAACAATAGGGGTGCACAAAAAATGGGCTGGGCCAACCAAATCGGCCAATCCAACCCATTTTCCTCCTTATTGGGCTGACATATGAGTGGGTCGAAGGCCAATCGGCTCCCAAATTGCAGAGGTCGAACAACAATGGCTCGACCACAACCTTGGCTAAAATTGGGCCAAACCGACCCAATCAACCTGTTTATGGCATATATCAAATTATATATATATATATATATATTATAATAGTATTACTAATGAAAACCCTAAACTAAAGAAAACCTAGCAGCCATTGCCTCTCTCACGCAGCAGCTAAGAACCAACCTCTCCATTTCCCTCTTTCTATTTCTCTTCAGCTCAACGACAACTTCATAGTACCATAAACTCTCTCTCAATGGCATGACAGACTCACCCCACCCATGATCAGCACAGATCCACCCAACAGACGCTGCCTCTAAAGACGAAGAACCCCCTGCAGATGTTGCATTTGAAGACGAAGCGACCAAAGGTATTTTTATAGCCTCTCACTGTGATGCTTGTAGCCTTTGAAAATCTGAATTACACCATGAAAAATCACAGATGTGAAATTTAATTTCTTTGAATGATTGTATTTGTAGTGAGGCTAAAGTTTATCACAGGATCAAGACTCGGGATCTAAAGCTAAAGATGATCTCTTGACTACAATATGGTTCTTTTAAATCAAACTCTGATTTTTTTTCTTTCCAACTCAGGTCTAATTTAGGGATCGTTAGTGTTAGTAGTGTTGTGTTGTTGATTTTGAGTGAAGTACCTAATATATGTTTAGTTGCTAATGCGTTGATATTGATATTGATATATAATCATGTAATCTGATGTAGAGTCTCGCCTCATAAGCATTGTTTTATGCATGTTTCAATAATTTGGATTAATTGTTACATTTGCTATCATTTGTTTCATTTACTTATCATCTGTAATTGTCGTGTGCTACTCCATATTTTATTTTATCATTTCATCTTGTTACTACCGTAAAATGGACTTCTTTGTATATTGTGTTATTTTGTGAACATTAACTCATTTGTAATTCTTTAAAAGTAGTTTTGTAATATATATATATATATTAATTCAAATTAGAAACAAAATATATGGAATTATAATTCTTTTTCATTTTTTTTTGTTGATTTAGGATATTCAAATTTGTCAAGGCATTTGGTTCTCGAACTTGGGAAGGTGAAGCATCTACAGTAACTGTATGTTCTTATTATCTTTTCTTCTTGATTAAGCTGTGGAATTAGTGATGCTTTCTAATACTCCTTGTACGTGTTTCTTTTTCTTCTCTAAACATGACTTTGTTTCTAATATATACTGCTTTTATTTGGTATGTGCTCTGCATAAGTAATACTAGAATTATTATAATATTGCCAATTGAGTTACTATTTTGAATGTGGTAGATTTTAGTTGATAATTTTTTTTTTTTTTTGGCATTGTAGACAATATAAATTAAGGGCAAGGCAGCAGCAAGAAGAAGACCAAGACCCACGACAACCATTGTCGATTGATGGATTCAAGCATTCTATTTTGTTTATTTTTTTTCTATCACCATCTACTTAGGTATATGGAAGATTATCTATTAAGTAGTATGGATGACAAAAATAACTTTAATATTTTGGATAGTTAAGTACCATTACATGGGTTTTTTTTGTTTTTCGGTTTTTATTTTGATCATCTTAAATTTTTTATTTGAATTATTGATTTTGAGATTTATAAAAATTATGTTCAAACCAACCCAACCCAGCCCATCCCATACATTGTTGTATGGGCTGGGTTGGGTTATATATTAAAAATGTTTTGAATGGATTATGATTTTTTTAGGCCGATGTAGTTGGGTTGCTCATTAAAATGCCATCAACCCGCCCAACCCAACCCATGTGCAGCCCTATCTAACAATCCTCATAAAAATGTGTTTTCAATACACACAATTAGGTAAGTTTTGTCACTGTAGTCATGAACATGTTATCTACAAGTATGTGTTATAATGCTAATAGAGGACTCTACAACTTTCTCACCAAAAATGGAACGTCATCAAAACTAATGGAGTAACAAAACTCCTCAAGTTTCGAGAGAAAGATATGGCAGTGACATTTTATTCAACATAAATGTCAGTAAATTCACACTAGAGTCAGTGACTCATAATACTGAAACAAAATATTGTAGTCATATTGTATAATCAATGTCCTCGTAACACGCCATACACTCTACCTCTATAAGCGACGATGTTGTAAGTGTCCATACAACACTTGACCACAAAATAAATCCTTACCATTATACCTTCATATATGAGAGAGGATGTTATAGGTGTTCGTATGACACTTAATCACAAAATAAATCCTCATTCCATTATGAATGCTTAGAAATGGACTTTATCATTCATGCATTCTGTCCAATCGATATCACTAAAACCAACTGTTGACTGTGTTTTTAGCCAACGACGTGAGAACGTAAAAAACGATAAACCTTCAAGAGAATTTAAATGACACAGGCAGTTTTATCAAGAAAAGTAAATAACACACAAGATTTTTATAGTGGTTCAGCCTCGATCAGTCGGTAATAGCCTAATCCACTTAGAGTTGTGATTATAGATCTGTACTCAAGATCAGATGGACTAAGCCAACTGAGTTTCTTCAGTACAGATTGCAAAAATACAAGAATCCTTTCAAATACCAGCACTTTCTCTCTGTAGAATACTCAGACCCAAATTTCCCAAAAGTCTAGAAAGAAGGAAAAGAATCCCCTCTCTAATCCCATAAGCCCTCTATTTATAGGCTTAGGGTCATACATCTGATATCCCCTAGAATCGGGATATTTTATTATATTTATTACATTTAAATTACAAAAAACATTCAAAATGTAACAAAACCCCCCATTTGTGGGAAGAATGAGAGATTCCCGCGTATCTTGTTGAAGCTGTTTCTGGGAATCTTGACTTAGTCCTCCTCTAGCTAGTTGATCCACCTCACCTCCACTCTGGTCGATCATACACATGCTGGTCGGACATACATTTGCTGGTAGGACATGCAAGTGCTGGTAGGACATGTGCATGGTGGTAGGACATGCACTCCTCTCCTCTAGCATGCCATGTCTCTCCTCTAACATGGCACTCTCCTCTAGCATGCCATTTCTTTATTTGGACAACCATGCACTTGTTGGACATACGCATAAAGACCAAATTCTTGGGCTCTCCTCGGACCACACCCTTGGGGTCTCCTCGGACCACACCCTTGGGATCTCCTAGGATGCATTCTCCTTAGCTCTCCTAGGATGCACTCTCCTTAGCTCTCCTCAGACCACACCCTTGGGATCTCCTAGGATGCACTCTCCTTAGCTCTCCTAGGATGCACTCTCCTTAGCTCTCCTCGGACCACACCCTTGGGATCTCCTAGGATGCACTCTCCTTAGCTCTCCTAGGACTAAGGTCCGAACACACCCTCCTTGGGTTCTCCTCAGACCAAGTTGGTCCTACTGGACCTCTTAGGGCCTCTCAAGCAGTCCAAACTCTTCACTAGTCTATCGGGTCACTTTTATTGCCACGTCATTGATCTCCAATTTTTGGGGATAACACCAACTATTGTATGTCATGATGTTGGTTTGTTGATTGCTAACACATCCTTGGTACCA
Organism: Humulus lupulus; assembly: GCF_963169125.1. Classification (NCBI taxonomy): domain Eukaryota; kingdom Viridiplantae; phylum Streptophyta; class Magnoliopsida; order Rosales; family Cannabaceae; genus Humulus; species Humulus lupulus. The sequence goes on along the minus strand of NC_084794.1, from coordinate 84,587,027 downwards.
TAAGGATGACAACTCAAGCATCTACCCAACATCCTTACAACAATTATCAAAAGAGGAATGAGCATACTTGAGAAAAACATGAGGCTGTCTTCGATAAGCATGCATGGGACAATCTCAAATTTGATCTCTCGTTATCTATCAATATATATATGGACTTTAGATCTCTTATAATGCATCACATGCTAGACTATTCCAAAATTCTCAATGATATCGAAACATTCTCAACAAAAGTTAGTCAACGCAAACCATGAGACAATTCAGCCTAAGAATCTAAATACTTAGATTATGTGAGGTTTCTCAAGAATTTTTCATTTGACAGAGATTATCAAATGACGATTTGTTTGTCTCTTGAATAGATTAGTATCATAAAAAAAATGAGCAATCCACTTTATCTTATTAGGATATAAACATATCATTACCCCCACTGATCTATCACATAATATTGACTAACGATAATGTTTCGAATTGACCCTTTTGAGAATTACAATACTCATTGTCATGTTGTCTTTCCACAAAATGAATTTAATCCATTGAGCTCGGGTGTCCTTGTCATTCACCTTCTCAAGGCTTAATCGAGCCATATGAGGTTCTTAAATAAGAATTTGGTTTTCACATCCTTGAACATGGATTTCCAAGTTGTCATTTTACTATCCAATAATAGTGAAAAATGAACAAGTAATTTCTATCAGAATGGTGACTAGCTATAGGACGCTTTAATTCACCTTAGTTTGATCCTCAAATAGTCTGTTCTTAACTTGAACTTCCGCCAGAATAAAATACTCCCAATTACCATGTAATTAGGCCTAAACTTTCATGCTTGAACATAGCTTGGAAATCGTGTTATTATTAGATCATCTACCCAATAAGGATTAAGAACAACTAATGGCTCTCGATTAACAATTTAGAGGCATATTGTAACGCCCTGGTTAGCCAGGACCATCACACTTTGTACTTTAAATAATGCTTAACTCGCTAAACGAGTCATTAGGCCATAAACGTGCATCTAAGTGTTATTAATGGGCCATGGTTAAAATCTTCATCAAAATGAATGGATATATTTTATTTAAAACGTTAAACTGTGCATGGGATCCCTTAAACGTGTTTACAAAGTTGTTTACAATCCAAAATGGTCATTACAATTCAAAAGTTACAACCCCGCCGACCTAAGCGGCAAAATAGGAGAAACACCTTGGCCATGGTGGTCAAGCGGCCGCATATGTACACGTCACCACCTAAGCTCTCCACTCAAGGTTGGGTAAGCTTTTATTTCCCTTTACCTGCACCACATAGCACTCGTGAGCCAAGGCTCAGCAATAAAACTTATTACTGCATGTATACAAGTATTAATAAATGATCATGAAATCATTCTGGGATTCACAACCCTAATCAGATGATGACTGTTAACTCATTCTGGGGTCCTGCGCCCTGGATTAATGACTATTAAGTCATTCTGGGGTCCTACGCCCTGAATAGATGACTAATAAGATATCCCAGAGTCTTGCGTCCTAAATAGATGACTAATAAGACATCCTGGGGTCCTGCGCCCTAAGCCATGTGACCATCAAGTTGTTGGGAAACTTATACAGGATCTTTATTTATTTTCATGTAGATCTAATATTAAACAAGTTAATATGAGACAACCTAGAACATGTTTCTAAAATTTAATTCAAAGAGAAATAATGATAAGAATACTTACATTATACGTAGTGGAATGAATGAGTCATTCCTTCAATTTCTCTAACCCTTGTATCCTTTCTATCGCAGAGTATGTAGAGTCCAAGAACTTTACTTAGCTAGTTAGATAGTAGTATTATAGTATTTATAGTATTATCTTTATAACTGTGGATTTTTGGTTCAGACCGGGAATTATTTGGACACTCATAGTAGTACTTGTAGATTTTCTAAGTTTAACCTATAGTTTAAGAATATTAATTTTAACCTAAGGTTTGATTAATATGACTGATATTAAGGATAATATTTATTATACTATAAGGTTTAGATAAGAACCAATAGGATTTTAAGCACATGTTATGTATGGGTGATTAAGGATTAAGTATTTTGAGGATTAAATTTAATAAGGGGAAAGTTTGAATGCTCTAAGGCCAGTCAGCAGCTTTGAATACGTTTAAGGGCTTAGTCAAGGCTGTTTACTCAATTTGAATTAAGCTAAAAATGTGTAATTTCGTGTTTAAATAATCAGTGAATGCCGATATATCGCAGCTATAGGGGGCGATATATTGCAGCACGTAGATACGGAAAACACGAAACGATGCACGACTGCCTCGGGCATACTGGCCCAGGCGATATATCGCCTCCTTCAGCTTATTTTGAAAGTTTTTGAATTTGTTTTCCATTCAGCCATTCAACCTTTTGATAAGTCCAGCACCTTTTTGAACGAGTCTTCAGCCTCTGCCGAACGATTATTCAAATTATTTTCACCTAAAAAGCCATTATTTTTATTCAAGTTAAATTAAGATCATTTCATTCCTAAACTCTATAAATAGGACCTAGTACCCAGCCATTATTCACCTTTTACTCTAAGTTCAGAGGCTGCAAGTTGCTAGGTGAGTGTGAGAGTGTAAACACTTGGGTGGGGAAATCATAAGCTTATCAAACACTTGGGGAAGTAAGGTTTCATAGTATTTCGGTTCGAGGTTTAGATTGGTCTACAAGTCTTCAAGGTATTTCTACACCTTAGTTCATTGGTATTATTTTATTTTAAGTTCTCATAGTCTTCTACTCAACCTCTAACCTTAATCTTTATTTTGGTTAGGAAATCTAAGTTCTTGAGCAAAAAGGTTTTGGTAAGTATTTTCTCAATGGTTTAGTCCTTCCATTCCTTTCATTTCTCTTCTTCACTATACTCACTCTTTTTCAAATGGTTCTTAGGAGTGTTCCAAAGTCCCAACTCTGTCCTCTTATCCTGGTATTTTGGTAAGGAAAATAGGATAGAAATTCATATGTTATATGTTTTATATGTTATCTTATGTTTCTTATGTTATGATAAGTGTTATGATATGTATGTTTGTAGGCTTGGGCATATGACCCATATGACTAACAAGATCCCAAATAGATTATGGGCATATGACCTGCTTAGCTAGTAGGACCCCACTAATCTCATGGGCATATGACTTGTTTAGTCTATGGGACCCCAAGTAATAATGGCCATTATAGTATGTGTATGATAAAAGTGTAATGTATGTTATGTTATGTTATGTTATGTTTTTATGTTTCTTATGAAATTGATGTATATGAATTATGTGGTAGATTTTTCCTTGCTGGGCATTAGGCTCATTCCTTTTTGATTATATGTGCAGGAAAATAGCTATAGTGGCGGTAAGATTCGTGGATGCTTGGGGAATGTGTATCGGTGATGAATGGATTCAAGGAGTCGAGAGTTCGATTTTCGAGGATGTAGTCTTGTTTTTATGGTTTTACATGTATTTTCCGCACTTGTTATGTAACTCCTTTTTATTTTAAATTATGTTTTGTTTTAAAAGACAATGGGATCCTATATCTTACTTGACAATTTTATGTAAGTAACTCTTATTTTTACAAGTTTCCTAATAAAGTTATGGTATTTTCACAATGTAAGTTTTATTAAGGATTAGTATGTATAGTTTCGTTAATGGTCCAAAAGTCTAGAGTAGTTGGGTCATTACAGAGTATTACCAAGAAACTGTACCGATCTTCAATTTTCTTCACAACCTTCCAAAGTATCCTTAGAATCACCTAGACTAGAGTGGGCAATTCTCAACACATGAGACAGATACAAAGAGAAGAAGAGAAAAGAACAAAGAGGCTTAGAAAAGGACTTGTGTTTAAAGAGAATCTAAAAAACTATTAGAAACTTGTGTTTTTGAATTCTGAACTTATGACTTATGTTTTCAACTCTCTCTTAACATTCCTTTTATAGACTCATTTAGGTCATTTATTTAATTAAAAAATCAATAAAATAATAGCTAATAATCAGTCTTAGGTCTAAATTATCATGGACTTTAGGCCCGTGAAATTTCCCATTTGATTATAAGTCTATTTGACTTAAAAACAAGGCCCGTATTATTTTCTATTGATTTAATTTATTAAATAATTATTTAAATCCTTTATCAAATTAATTATTTATAACTTGAACCTTGATTTAAACTTATTTATTAATTTAGATACCAATTTATCTTAATTAATAAATCTACCATAATTTCTCTTTTCTTCTCTAAATAACACAACTTTGTGAACCTATCCAAAATTGACATGGTTAACTTTGATAATTCTAATTGATAATTAAATCAATTAATTGAGACTATCTAGATGATTTTATCCAAGGTACAGTGGGGACCATGGCCCTATGAAATCAAGCTCCAATAAGTTATCATAAATATAACAAATAAATTTACTAACTTATCCATTGTTACAACCATAATTGTCACTCAATCCTCTATAGACGGTCTACAATGAGATGGGACTAAAATACCATTTTACCCCTCTTTGTATTTTATCCTTAAAACACTTAGTTCCTTGTAAATGATATTTTAGTAAACTAATATTAATTACTGAAATGAGATCTCTATCATTTAACACCTTGAACCAAACTAAAAGGAAACCATAATTTCACTTCTTCATCAGAAGCTATAGATGTTCATATCTATGACTAACACTCCCACTTAATTATACTACCGAGTTCCCAAGATGTAAGTATGGGCTAGTCCGTAGGATAAGCTGGTAATGAACAAGTCAAAGAACTCAAATAATACAATCAATTAGAATACTAACCACTCAGAATTGAGATTGAATTGACCTATGGTCAACTATATGATATGACTAGAATATATAATAATGGCATGTTTACTTATTCTATCAACTGTCAATATCGGTCCAGTCCGATGTAACAAATACATCTGATCTTATCTACTTTGCTAATGTTCTGGAAAGAATGTAACACTGCAATGTGTAAGTAGATCATATCGTAGATTGGTAAGTCATTGTAAATCCTGTGCACTGACTAATCTTAGGACTAACTTATTTTGAACATATAATCATATTTATATTCCACTATGATTACGTCACTATAAATATGATTAGCTATATGCTCAGGATTTAATATAAGTTTATATTAAACAAATAATCATGAAAATAAAACATGTGAGCAAAGTGATTGACCAAGTCAAAAAATGATTTCTATTCTTTTATTGAAAATAAATGTGATTACAAAGAAATTGGGTTTTAATTAGGGCATAAAACCCTAAGCCTTTAGCCCTGGCTTTGAGTAACTAGCCATAGACTAGCCAAGCGCTTTAGTTTTCTTCAACCAATAGGTTAGACGAGTATATAATGCTCTTGTTGATTAGATCTAATCATATCGACCAGCTTTCAATGCGCTATTGCCGCTCTAGACTCATAAGTCAATTCCATACGACCAACGCTCTGTACTATTGCCGATCCTTACTGATAAGTCAGAGCTTCACGACCAACACTTATTACCATTGTCATTTCTGACTAATAAGTCAGTGCATTGCTCAGATAAAAAATGCATTCAAGCATTCATAATGCAACAGATATCCAAATATAGAGCAATCAACATGCTTCAACAATAATCATGTATGTCACATAATTGGTGTAGTTTTCTTACCTCAGGCTCGAGCGTAAAATAAGTTAAGAACAACCCTTGAGAACGATCCCGACCTTAGGCCTTTAGCGGTAACCTAGTCATAACCAAATATGAAATCCTGTAGTGTCCCAAAATTTTTACTTAGCTAGATAGTAGTAGAAGTTAGTAGTAATTAGTAGTATGTTAGTTTCTGTGGATTTTGGTTCAAGTCGAGACTTAGTTGGAAACTCATAGCAACAGTTATGAATTTTATGAGTTTAACCTATAGTTTAGAAATATTAATTATAACATAAGGTTTGATTAATATTGCTGGTCCTAGAAATATTAATTATTATAACCTAAGGTTTAGATAGAATTATTAAGAATGTGACACTTGTCATAATCATGTTTGTTAAGGATTTAAGTATTTTTTATGAATAGTTTAAATTAAAAGAAAGATCTAGAAGCTCTAGAACCTTCCAGCAGCTGTTAGGATCACGTTTTGACTCAGTCAAAGCTATTTAGTCAATTCATAATATGCTGAAAAAGTGCAAATACGTGTTTGATATATCAACGTATGCCGATATATCGCAACTATAGGGGCCAATATGTCGCCTACGAGAGATATGGAAAACACATCGACTTCGCACGAACGAATGAACGGGGCTCGGGAAATAGGTCTAGGCGATATATCGCCCAGGGTAGGCGATATATTTCCCCTGGGAGTGAATTTTTGAAACTTGAGGATTTTAAATTTAAAAACAGCCTTAACCACTTGGACCTGCCCTTGAACGATTTTGACCGAGTTCTGGGCATCTGCTAAACGAAAATTCAAATATTTTTTATTTTATATTCATTTATTTATTCATTCTAAAAGGGGTTACTTTCACTCCTTGAACTTTATAAATAGAACCTAGTACTCAGCCATTTCATTTATCATTCAAGCATTGTTTAGAGCCTCCAAGCTGCTAAGATTACTATAGAGAGAAACACTTGGGTTTTAGGATAAAAGCTTTTCCAATCTAAGCTTTTCTAAACACTTGGGAAGTAAGATATAGAGTTATTTCGGTATCGAGGCATAGATCAAGTCATAAGATCATTCAAGGTATTCTTATCCTTAAGTTCAGTTCTTCATGGTTCTTTAGTTTTCTTTTGTTTTCATTTAGATCCTAACTCTTGTTTATGATTCTTGGTTAGGTGTTTAAGTTTTTTGAAACTTAAGGTTCTTTTCGGTAAGTTTCTACTTGTATGGTTTAGTTCTCTTTTTCATCTCTTTTTCTTTAGAAACTCATGGTTTACTGTTGACTTTAGGAGTATTCCAAATCCCGTTCTTGTCTCCATATCCCGGTTTTTGGTAAGGAAAATAGGATAGATTTTGTGTGTTATATGTTTTGATATGTTTTATGTTATGATACGTGCTATGTATATATGTATAAATATGTTTTATAGTCACTTGGGGCTTATAGTTTCTTAGATAGCAAACCCCAAGAATTTTTTATCATTTTCATGGTTTAGAGTTATGATTTACCCTACCTCGATTAGTAGACAGAAGACCTAGATGGGTTATCATATACTATAGTTGTGGTCTAACCTACCTCGATTAGTAGACAGAGGACCTAGATAGTTTTATCACATACCATGTTAATGAGTTAATGACCATTAATATTGTAGTCCTATATGATATACATTTTTATAGTCATATGTTTTATAGTATATGTTTATGATATATTCGTATGTTTATGATTTATGATATATGTTGTTAGTAGATTTTCCTTGCTGGCATCAGGCTCATTCCTTTCTTTTAGAATGATGCAAGAAATTGAATATGGAAGGCAGGAAGGATTCGTGGCAGCTTGGCATGTGTGTTGAGGATGAATGGACTGAGTGGACTGCTGGAAGATCATGGATGAAGTCTTTTGTTTTATGTCTTTATGTATTTCCGCACTTAGTTTTTTAAACATTTGATTAAAGTCATGATCTTTTTATGTACTAAACCATGGGTACCCATACCGTATTTTATATTTTATACTTACTTTGTATTTTGCACAACATTTTGGTTTTTAAATAAAGATATGTTATTTCTTATGTATGTATTCGAATTAGTAGCTATGTCTTAGTAGATTTTAATGGTATGAAGTCTTAGAAATAGTCGGGTTATTACAAATCCCATCAATACAATGAGTAAAAAAGATTCCCGGACCAAGTCCTATCCACCGAGACCTCGAATCCTACCAAAACGGTTAGTAGATTTGATCCTGAGCCTTAAGGTTCGAAAACCCGCGCTCAAAACTAAGTAAAACTAAGCCTGGCCAAAAATAAACAGACGAGCTGCGACCTGCCCCAAAGGGCCGCGACATGCCTCCCAGATAGACAGCCCCCTGTCTGGGTGCTAGGGGCGGCCCGCAACTTTCCCTTGAGGGTCGCGGCGTGCTTGCCAGACAGAGCCTAGTGAATTCTCTGGGGTTCACTCAAGTCGCGGCACCCACGAACTCAGTCGCGACTTGACCCCGTGAACCCAGCTCCCCTGCATTTTCCTCAATTCAAACTCAGTCAAAAACACAACCCAACAATCCCAATATCAAAACCAAACCTCAACACAACATTACCACCAATCTAGAAATAAAACCCAAGATTCATAACACCTAAAACACCATCAAATACTCAACTCCATAACCAAACTTCCAAACTTATAAACATAACTAAAACAAACCAAAAACAGAATTGAAAACTCACCTCAGCTATGAATTGAATCCCTTCACTTGCTGAAACTCAATCCTAGACTCCAAGTCTTAATCCTCAAGCTTGAATTCTCTAACTTAGCTTCAAAATCCAAATCGAGTGAGATAGAGAGAGAGAAGGTGTAATGCCCTAACTCCAGGGACCGTTACGGTGCGCATTGCAAGCAGTGCTAAACTCGTTAATCGAGTCATTTGGCCATAATCATGTAACTAAGTATGATTAGCGATTTAGGGATTAAAATTTTTGGTTAGGATATAACGTTTCATTAGAACGTTTACTGTATGCATTGGGATCCCAAAAATATAATTTAATGGTTTATTACAACAAAATAATTACAACCAGCCGATCTAAGTGGCAAAACAGGGTTTAACCCTAGTTCCTCTTTCAACCCTCGGCCGTGGCGGTCGAGCAGCTGCATATGTACACATCGCCACCTAAGCTCTCCAACTCAGGGATGGTCCAGCTTTCTTTAGCCTTTACCTGCACCACATAGCACCTGTGAGCTGAAGCCCAGCAAGAAAACTCAATATGCTCGTGAACAGTAGTAATATGTCATTAAATCATAAGGCGCATGCCTAGCAAATATAGCCCTATTCAAGCAGGAAAATGAGTTCACGTAATGATGAATATACAACATCAACCGATGATCATAATAATCATCCATGGCTTTTAGCCCCAAATAGAAGAGTGACAGTTGTAATAGTCACTAGGTGGGTTCCGTTCCCAATAGCCATGTGACGATAGGGTCACTGGGGCTTTGTAGATAAGTGATAATTTCACTAGCTTAAACAAGGTAGGTGTTTGATGAACTAGTGACCAAGATAACCTACCGCATGACCATATAGTCACAACCATGGGATTCCGCTCCCTAACCATGTGACAAACAGTCACCTAGGCCTTTGGCCCTAGCTCTGAGTAACTAGTCCTAGACTAGTCAAGTGCTTATAATTTTCATCGACCTTCGGGTCGGTCAAGCATTAATGCTCCTAGAATCATTCAACGTTGATATCGATTAGATCTAATCTTTTATCGGCCCTGCATTCATGACGCTTATGCCATTCTCGGCTCTTAGGTCAGTGATACGCAACCAGTGCTGACCCTGACTAGTCAGTGCCATACACAAGTAAGCAATGCTACCAAACATATATCATATGTCAAATATCTGAATACAAGGCATTCATTATGCTTATTTAACAATTTCTAGTATAATTAGGATCATGCATAAACACAGAGACTCAAGCTCTGAGCAATCTCATATTCAATATTCATGGCATGCCCTATTCACATGTTTCTCGTGCATTAAATGCATCACATTTAAACATCCAACATGCATCAAGAATAACCATGCATGTCATATACACAGGGTGCAGTTTTCTTACCTTGGGTTCGAGCAAGAAATAATAAAAGAACGACCCTTGAGAACGATCGACATTTTAGTCCCTTAGCGGTCACCTAGTCATAACCAATTGGAATCTATTAATAAATTATATCAATAAATGGTTCACAATCTAAAACCACACTCCCGGGATCAATCCTGCACTCTCGGGAATCTCAATCTACCCAAACGGAGTAAAGGAACCCATCCCCGAGCCTTAAAAGTCATCTCGAGCCCTAAAATAGGCTTGCTGGAATATGGACCAGCGCTGTAGCCCTATTAAATGGCACTGATGTGCTATTTCAAGTCAGAGAAGCCCAGCTCTCTGCCCTGCCTAGCGCTGCTGCGCCACGAGTGGCGCTACTGCGCCAATTACAGACCATAATCTTTTTGGTTTTCCCACCTTGCGATTTCTCTTGAAACCAACCCTCCAAACCAATCCCAAACATCACCCAAACATCCATTTCAACCCCTAAACTTCATTTACAACACACCCTCATCAAAACCCAAGCAACCAAACTCAAAAACTTCCATGAATTCTCACAACTAACACCTCAAATTCTCAACTAAAAACTTACTAGAAAAACAGGGTATAGCTTAAAGTTCATGGATGATTTCTTACCTCAAGCTGGTTTTGGGTCCTCTTCAATGGATGAATTAAGATTGTAGACTCCAAACTTTGATTTCCTTGCTTGGTTCTTCAATTTGAGGTAAAAAATTCCAAAGGATAAAGAGGAGAGATGATGATCGTATGAAGAAGGAGAACACTATGTTTTCTCTAACATTATACATCATTAAGGATTGATATATATCCTTAGGGTGAAAAGACCTAAATTCCCCTAGGCTTATATTCTTTCCTTAACAGCCCTCAAGGGAAAAATCGTCATTTCCTGCCTATCTCGTTAATTATAATTAACACCCTCCAATTCCCGCTATTCTCGATGTTCTCAAATGCTAATAATTCATATCCTGTTGCCCTTTAATTCCCGACAATGCTCTAATCATTAAATCACCCCGAGACTCACCCCGAGCCCCGAAACTAACCCCATTATGACTAGACCGACAACTTGCATTCCATGATCGTCTCATGCCGAATGGCTTGAGCAAATCCACATATTATGTGGTCTTATTTTTAATTCACCCATATGCATGAAAATACACAATCATGCTCTCAACGGGCCAAATTACCAAAATGCCCTTATAACAAAATGTGGACCCATATGCATGCATTTATCATCATATAATAATATAATTCACATAAACATGCATATAATCATTTAATAATATAATAAATCAATTATGACCCTCCTGACCTCCTAACCAAGGTCCTAAACCTTATTAGGAAATTTGAGGCATTATAGAAGGTGATCGAGAGAGAAGAGAGAAAAGCTCTGTTTTTACCTTGTTTATTCTACAGCCTTCCTCAAATCAAAACTATCTAATATAGCCTAAAATGACCAAAATTCCCCTAGGGCCATCTAAACCCCTCAAAGCCACCCAAGGGAAAATTTGTCATTACCACCTACTCCGTTAATCATAATTAACGTCCTCCAATTCCCGTCATTCCCAATATCCTCAAATAATTACCAAATCATATTCCATTACCTGCTCAATCCTAGTAATATACTAAACACCAAATTACCCCTAGGCTCACCCCAAGCCCGGTAATTAGCCCCGTTATGACCAAACCGCTAACTCGCTTCCTAGGATCGTCTCATGCCGAATAGCTCAAATATATCCATATAATAATTTGGTCTCACCCATACATCACATACATGCACATAAATATAGAAATACAGCCATATAATAGTACAATGCACATAATCACATAATAACGCATTATTAAGTCAATTATGGCCCTCCTACCCCCCCTAATCTAGGCACTAAGGCACATTAGGGAATTTGAGACATTACACATATGCCATAAAACTTATTTCCTACTTGGAAATCAGGTCTTTAAAATCGTTTCTACCATTTATCTTTGCTTGTTCACACATGGATTTTCTTATCATATTTTGGCCAAACATAGGGTCAAAATCAGTAACATCGGAAGCAAAATAGAGGATAAATCTAATTTTCCCTAAATAATCCTTTGACCCCTGACTAATGCCAACATAAAACTCCAACTTGGACAACTTTATTTACTTATCATCAATAGTGGATAGAAGAGAAAATTATATGAAACTTAGTACTCTGGAAGATAACCATTGAAGTAAACACCTTCTCGTTCATGATTAAAATTCAAGATTGAGATTGTCAAAAGAATAAGGTCTACTCTGAACTAAGACTCCTGAAAATAGCCATAAAATCAAATTCTTATTCAATGACAACCTATATGAGGCTATTATGAATAAAACGATATTAATCATCGAATCTTAATCTTTTGAGAGTCATTGGAAATGACTTAACACATATTGTCTCTTTAAGACACCTAACATGGTTATGAATATGGAATTATGTTTGTGATTACATTCGTCCATACAAAATTCCAATATCTCTCCCAATTGGACCAATATAATCAACAAACACCATACTAATCTCCATTATCCAATAGGAAATCATATAAATCATGCATAACATCATACGGATATGATACGTATATTACACATGATTTGACACGGGAGACATTCAAATATAATAACAACCATTAAAACAACATGCATGTAGTACAACAATTGAGACTAGACATTCATCTCATTTTGTACTTGTCACTTCATCAAACAATACATATAAGAAGTGACGACATATAATTATGCATTTTTGGATTAATCACTTTAAGTGTTTTCAACTTTGAAGCTTTCTAAGACCCAAAAGCTTTTAAACTTTGATGAGTCAAAACTTTGAGAAGACTGCGCTCAAGATAACCATGCAAGAGAGATCTTAACAAAAGAGTAATAAATACTTGATATCTCTCAAATCTTATTCATGGTATTATAGATCATAAAAACCTTATGGACAAACATATTAATATGATCTGCATATGTAATGATCTTAAATAAGTCAAAGCCTAACTTCCACCAATCTTTCGATTTGTTATCCAAAAATTGATACTAAGTATCATAAATGTCACTACTATATGGAAAGTTTTGTTTCATTGACTTTAATCAAACCAAAATTTTTGTCTAAATATAGTTTAGATATCCTGAAATTTAGTAGCAACAACAACATGATATTGAGTACACATGCATTATCCCATTAAATTCAGATTCATCGTGTTTACGGACATCCACAACTAACACAATTGTTACCTCACAAATAGATAATGAACATTTCATATTTATTGTCATCAGCTAAATTTTGTCCACTTATGATCTATGTCAGATCTTGAGCCTCAGTTATAAGGAAATCATGACAAGTGACTCACTAGTTCCGCCGAAACTATTTCAAAACATAAAACCAATGCACTATTCTCCTGAACTCATCATTATTGTAAAACATAAGGATTCAACTTCAAATATCTCAAGAAATTCCTTAGTTATCTCATCATGATAAAGCTATCATAATATAATCAACCAATATTTATACCTCACCATAACCAAATGACACCCATATCAATACTCCCACTAATCATGGAGTAACTTGTCATCTTTTAAAAATCCTGTGACATCAAGATTAATTAATTCTGAGGCCTAGTCCATTTTCTAATAAGAGATCGATATGTAAAAACATATGAATTATTGTCTCATTCGATAATAAAAATGGTGGAGATTTTAGGATTGCTTGAAGCTAAAGGAAATGTCCAAGAGCAATAGCAATAAGCATGTAAGAACAAAGATCATGCTGCGTGCTCGATTCCTTAGCTCTCTCAATTATCTATCAACGAAAATGATCATATCATGCTAGAATCATTCTAATAAAATGTATGACTCTTACACAGGTAAGGACAACCACATCAAGTGTCAAGTGTCACAACCAAATGCATCAATTTACTACCGACAGTATAGAAAAGATTGTGCGATTTCTTGACATTTAATGTGTTTTCTTCACCATTTAAGCATCCTAATCAACAATAAAATTATTGACAGAATGACTAAATTGCATGTATGGATCTTAGTATTAATTGTGATTGATATGAGAGAAAATGTTAACTAAAATCACAATTTTCGATAACTGACATGTGAAAGCTTACGATAGGTAAGCATAACACATTCAATGTATAGTTTTAATCTCATGATCATCTAATAAGGCCGATTGCACATCTTAGAATTTCTAACATTACCAAAATTTATTACAAAAATGGCAACAAAATTTGGTGATAATTTTCAAGATTAATGTGCCAATAATAACCAATAATTTATTTCAAATTACCCATAGTATATGCCTAGAAGAATGTGATGACCCTAAGGTAGGGCACGTCTGCCACATACTCGTAATACCAGGGTTTACAAGTATGTCAAATAATTGACGTAACAAATTAAATATGATGATACTATGAAATACATAAAAATTTTAAAAATTTCTATGTTCTTATTAATGATAACTATTACACGTATGAATACTTTACATTTAAGTATAGCAATGCGAAAAAAAACCCTAAACCACTATTGCATTGCTACTGAGTCCGTGCTCCACAAGTTGCCCAACATCTAAAGCCATACCTGGAAAAATGTTGGAAAATATCATAATGAGATACCGCTTAGAAAGTAAATCTCATGCATACACATACACATGAATGTTGTGAGTTTGAAGTGCACATATACTTATATGCTGACTTATAATACTTATGCATTTCATTTATTGATCATGCACTTTCAAACTTTACTTTTATGCTTTTTCTTTTACTTTCACATTTTTATGGGCTCATTATCTTTTGTGAACATTGTTCGATTTAGCCAATGTCTGCAGGGTTTGTTACACATATACTATAAAATCTCATGGGTTCTCCTCCGGCTAGCCATCATCTTAGTTGGCTCATCAAATTACTTATTTAATCATTACCAAAGCTACCATATTTATTACACATATAATTGGAGGAGAAAAATAAGAACAATGCAAACATATCTAAATGGTCAACTTTGACCTAGCCCACACTAGTGGGCTGCCACTCTAAGCCTTATAGAGCTCTGTCTTCTTTACTGAACTTACTTAATTACTTCATCGAAACAGTGGCACCATTTTTAACATCTTATTTTCACTTTGCTCAAGCATTGTTGTCATTAAAATGTTTAACTTTACATAAGACTTTTGAAGACATTTCATAACTTTTCTCATATTCTTATGCATGGTCTTGTATCAAATGATAATGTATCACATAACTGTACATGCCATGCATACATGTTGATGTTGAAATGTCAATGTTCATGTTCATAATTAACGGTTTTCAATCAAGGCACTGTATCACATTTCATATAACTCAAAACATCTTTAGTCATGATATATGGAGTTTTGGGTTGGTCGTGTTGTTATACCTTAACGTAGAGCTATGACTCAGGTCTAAGGTTTCCAGCCTAAAACTTAAAGGCTTCATATATCATAACAGATAACAAAATCATGGACATAAAAGGTAATCCACATATTCATCAACATGAAAACACATACTTGCACATAACTCATATCAAACTTAACCAATTAAGACAACTTTCACATATCACGAAATTCATCTATTCTATGTCATACAATCCATTATGATATTCATACAACACATAACTCATATAACCATTCATCACATACTCATCATCATCCCATACTTAACTCATCAGACATACATAATCAATGTAGTCATGCATCTCACACTTAAGCACAAAATGTGAAATATACTTACCTTAGGTCCTTAGCTTATTTGAAAACTGCTCACCAAGAGTCAATCAATTCAATCCATACAAATCCTATTCAAGGTACATCATTTATTAAATTCGATCAAAATCGTATATATACATTATTGATAGTGTATTAACAATACCAGAAACCACATAAATGATAATAATAATTTTTATCATTATAATGCTAATAACTTTTCTACATCACATCTATTATAAAATTAATAAAAATATTACCTCAATAACAACATGCATGTGAATGTTACTACAAGAAAAGAGGTCTACGTTGACGACTTTTGTCGTCACTGTAGATCAAGAAGTCGTCGCTGTAGGTCTACAGCAACGACATGTCGTCACCAAAACGACGCTGTTGTAGGTCCGTATGTGTAGTGATGACAAAACGCAGTCGTTGCAGTAGGATTTTGCTACAGCGACGACATGTTAGTCGCACTACGGAATCTCTTTTTTCGGTCGAACTAGGATATTGCGATGACATGTCGTCGTTGTAGGTGCTTGCAAAATTTGAAAATTTGAATTTCAAAAACTCCTACTGCGACGACATGTGGTCGCAGTAGGGTCACGAAATCTCATGATTTCCTGTTTAGCGTGTACCCTACTGCGATGACATGTCGTCGCTGTAGGTGTTTAATTTTTTTTTTGAAAAAAAATTATTTTTATTATTAATTAAATCCTAATTATAAATAAAACCAATTTATTTACTGAAAATATATTTAATATTAAGAAAATAATATTTAATAAAAATTATATTAATATGATATCAAGATAAAAATAAGTAGTATAATCTCCAAAATGTAAAAAATAACACAATATTAATAAATTTAAGAGCATAACATAACCAAACTAAATGTCATCTAAATTAATCTCATAGTCATCATCATCATTGTCGGGTTGTTGTGGTGGTTGTGGCTGCTATGGTGGAAATTGGCCCGAGCTTGGAAAGTTCTCCATCATGGACTGTATCATATTCATGTCCAAGTTCACAGGTTGAAATTGTGGAACTTGGGTGTTCGGATTGAAAGCTTTCATAAATTGTTGCATTTGGAGGAAATTGTTGTTCTGGGTCATAATGACTTGGCTGAAGTGTTGAACCATTGAATAGAAAACCTTAGTTGGTACCATTGGAGGGCCAATTGTGGTTGACGTAAATGGTGATGCCTCTGGCTGTGAAGAGGATTTGGTGGCACTAGAGGCAAAGGAACTAGTGCCTTTCAATTTATTTTTAACTTAAAATAATTTATTCAAATAATCATTTTATTAAAAGAAATCATATTTTTAACATAAAATTGTAATGAACAATATAATGATAATAATATAAATATTAATATTTATATTACTATTAATTAGCCATAAAATTGCACATTGATAAAATAAATAAAATTTCTACAAAATTCAATGTTCTTACAAATATCAATAATTGTATGAAAATAATATTTTATATCATCTTAGTATTTAAATATTAACCAAAATATTAATACCCCATAATAATTGTTAAGTAATAGTTTAGCCATAAATCACACTTTACATATATACAAATTATATTCTTGATTTACCAAACAAAATAATAAAAAAAAATTATTAAAATTTACTATTCATAATAATTTCCATATTTATATAAAATCAATAAAATATCTCTTTTTACAATATATTAAGTGTATATTATTTTCTAGAAAATTGGGCAGCACAACAACTATAAAATTGACAATCTTAAAATCAAAACCTGTATAAAAAAATACATATAATCCCAGACAGCCAGTATAATTATAGAAAAATATTCACTACATCAAGAATATATAAATATACTGTTGACGCGGTTTTTCGCCAACATTATATTAAGAAATAAAATGGGTAGATTAGTGCATGATAGAATGAAAGTAATAAGAACTCACTCAAAAGCACATAATTTTTACGTGGTTCAGGGGTTAAAATCCACCTAGTCCACGAGTCGATATTATTATTGTTTCTTTCTCTATTTTGGCAGAGTTTCGGTATATCAGAATATGGCCCCCCTTCCTTGTCCAATATTCCCAATATTTATAGGGGAATTCCATGGACAAGTTTTTGGGTCACTGTGTAAATAAAATGCGTAATTATATAAGGTATATAATTAATACAGATTATTCCCATTTATATTGGGATATGATTTGGTAATAGAATAAACACGCTCTTGCTGTCTCAGGTAATAAATGATTTAGATATGATACAGCTTGGTCATTAATGAGCGTATAAAGAATTCCCGAGTCTCTTGGGATCCTTCAGTATGCGTTATATCTAAGTCCTCATGAGTTGAATATCTCACCTGAGCTCGTGCTTGACAACTATCTTACTCCGAGCTCACAGTAAATCCAAGATGCCTAATATTGGGTCTGACCATTATGAGTCTTGAGTTGTTCACATGGTAAATAACTATATTTTACTTGGGTATCTTTCCACGTATTCAATTGCCAGTTGTACATGAGCTAGGCAAGTGAACTCGTGCTAAGTTTAGGGTACAACATTTGCCCCCAAGCTCCTACTCGTGTTTACTGTCTGTAATGACCCAACTATTTCTAAGACCTTGGACCATTAAAACTACTAGACATAGCTACTATTTTGATACAAACATAAGAAATAACATATCTTTATTGAAAACCTAAAATATTGTATCAAATACAAGATAATATAAAAATATAAAATGTGATAGATATGGTATGGGATCCCATTGTTTTTAAAACATAAAACATAACGTTAAATACTAATTGCAGAATTACATCAAAAACATAATTTAAAAGACTAAAAATTAACATCATCCTCGATCAACACGCAGTCCATTGAATCCATTCTTCCTTAACACACAAGCCAAGCTGCCATGAATCCTTCCGCCTTCCATATTCATTTTCCTGCATCAAGCTAAAAATAAAGGAGTGAGCCTAATGTCCAGCAAGGAAAATCTACTAATACATAAATCATAAACATAAGACTATATCATAAACATATACTATAAGACATATGACTATAAAAACGTATATCATATAAGACTACAATATTAATGGCCATTAACTCATTAACATGACATGTGATAAACCCTCTAGGTCCTCTGTCTACTAACCGAGGTGGGTTAGATCATATGGTAGTATATGATAACCCATCTAGGTCCTCTACTAGTCGAGGTAGGGTAAATCATAACTCTAAACCATGAAAATGATAAATAAATCTTGGGGTTTGCTATCTAAGCAACTATAAGGCCCAAGCGACATAAAAGCTAAGCAACGATAAACCCCAAGCAACATAAAAACATTGGGGTTTGCTAGCTAAGCAACTAGAAGCACCAAAGACTACAAGACATATTCATACATAAATATACATATCATAACGTAAAAAATATAATAACATAAACATAAAAGCACATATAATCTATCCTATTTTCCTTACCAACAGCCGAGATATTTGAGAACAAGAATAAGATTAGAACACTCCTATAAGCCAACAGTAAAAATGGTGAGTATCTCTAAAGAATAAAGACGAAATGAGAACTAAACCATCAAGAAGAAACTTACCAAGCAGAACCTCAAGTTTCAAGAAACTTAAATACCTAATCAAGAATCATAAACAAGAGTTAGGATCTGAATAAAAGAAAACTAAAGAAAACTATAGAATCATAAAGAACTAAACTTAGGGATAAGAATACCTTGAATGATCTTATGGATTGATCTAAACCTCAATACCGAAATCTCACTATATCTCACTTCCCAAGTGTTTAGAAAAACTTAGAATGATAAAGCTTTAACCCAAAACCAAAGTGTATCTCTCTATAGTAACACTAGCAACTTGGAGGCTCTGAAGACTGCTTGAAGAATGAAGAAAATGACTGAGTACTAGGTCCTATTTATAGAGTTCAAGGAGTGAAACTAACCCCTTTTAATTTGAATAAATATATGATTATAAAATGAAAAAGATTTGAATTTTTGTTCAATAGACGCCCAAAACTCGGTCAAAATCGTTCAAAGGCAGGTCCAAGTGGTTAAGGGTATTTTTAAATTTAAAAATCATCAACATTCAAAAATCATGCCTTGGAGCCGATATATCGCCCCCCCATAGGCGATATATTGCCTCCCCCAAATTCCCGAGCCCCGTTCGTGTGTTCGTGCAAAGTCGACATGTTTTTCGTATCTCCTGTAGGCGATATATCGGCCCCTATAGCTGCGATATATCGGCATACGTTGATATATCAAACACGTATTTGCACTTTTTCAACATATTTTGAATTGATAAAACAACATAATACGATCCTAACAGTTTCTGGAAGGTTCTAGTGCTTCTAGATCTTTCTTTTATTAAAACTATCCATCAAAAATACTTAATTCCTTAATAATCATGATTATGACAAGTGTCATGCTCTTAATGGTTCTATCTAAACCTTAGGTTATAATAAATATATATCTAAGACCAACAATATTAATCAAACCTTATGTTATAATTAATATTCTTAAACTATAGGTTAAACTTATAAAATCCATAATTGTTGCTATGAGTGTCCAACTAAGTCCCGGCTTGAACCAAAATCCACGGAATCTAACATACTACAAACTAATACTAACTACTACTACTATCTAGCTAGTTAAGTAAATATTCTGGGACTCTACACTGTCATCACTTTCTGACATACACAGTAGGGGCTTTTAGACTTCTGCCGTATAAATTGTGCCTGCCCACTGCTCGAGTATTGGATACGTGGCTTCCTACAATTAGCATCCATTTGGGTTTCGAGGACTGAAAAAACTGTCCTGTAAACTTTTTTCCGCCATGTGGTCTATTTAACCTTGACCCTTAGATCTCGAGCTAACCCAATTGAATGGCTCAGATTGATTTCCATGGTTTACGTATAAATATGGTGATTAGTCCTGAGACCTCACCACCTTCATATTAAAAAAATTTCCCTTTTCAAACATTCAAGTTTCCTTTTTTCTTCTCCAGAATCCCTAAAAACTTTCATCGTCTTGTAAAACTTCAGAAGCTTTCAAGGAGCTTCCAGTGGCCATACCTACATTTCCCCTAAATCGAACGTATTTTCTACAAGTATTTCATCCCCTGGTTTGAATTTTTTTTATTCTTCATTTTCCAAAATTAATTTTTCCTTTTACTTCAAAAATGTTCTTCGTTCAGTATCATTAGGCTATTTCTAAATGCCAATAGGAAATGAGTTTTGGTTTAGGCTTCGTGAATGAACCCAAACCAATTTAGAAATAGGACACTCATAAATCTAGGTAATTTTCTGGGCTAATATGGGAGAACCCTAATGGAAAATAGGTTTGAAGGATACTTGTTTAGGGTATCAAAACCGAAGGGGTTTTAGGTTTAAACCTAGGTAGCTTAAGGGTTATGATTTCTTAGGTAGTTTTGCATTAAACCGCCTCCCAAAGGAAAGTAGTGGGTCTGACAATTCTAACACACGAATCTCGAAGCATCTGGGGAATTTAAGAAATCGAGGCGTGTGGCTTAGGATACCGCGCGAGTCCACGCGTTGAGACTAGGATAAAGTTTAGCTCGTATAAACTTTCAAACTTTGAAAGTATTCCTTTTCGTCCTCTGTACCTCCATGACCATAGTTATAGACCATCTTGGGTCGCCTACTAACTAGGCCGCTTTGTCGTCAGGCAATTTGAATTATGGCACTTCCTAAGAAGAATGTCGCGAGCTCATCTACTCAAAGCAAAAATAAAGGCAAGCAGATTGCCTCTGAATCTCCTATCCCACATTTTGGTCCTGTGGTGGAGAGAGAAGTCATCGTCGACCCCAACAATTTTTTGGAGGCAGAGCGCATAGTCTCAAAGATAACGACTCAGGGGAAGGTCAACAAAATCATCGTGAGTCATAATATCGAGATGGGAGCTGATGATCTCCTTGCCCGACCTGTATTTGAAGGGGAATGGAGATGTGCTCCCTTCCAAGACGACTATGGGGCTTGGAGCTACGAGCACCTGAAGTTTCGGTGAGAAGTTCGGTAGGCCCAGAGTACTTGCGGGAGCTGCTCGGGCCATAATCCTTTGGCTTCGTCCAACCTTTTCTTCAGGCTCGCCTTGAGGGTCTTATTTACAACCTCGACCTGGCCATTGTCTTGTGGGTATGCTACCGATGAAAAACTCTTCGTTATGTCGTATCTTTCACAAAAGCTTGTGAAGAGATCACTATCGAACTGTGTCCCGTTGTCTGACACAATCTTCTTAGGAAGCCCAAATCGACAGATGATATTCTTCACCATGAAATCCAGGACACTCTTTGAGGTGATGGTTTATAGAGGTTCGACTTCTATCCACTTCGTGAAGTAATCGATTGCCACCACTGCTTATCAAACTCCTCCTTTTCCCATAGGTAGGGAACCTATCAGGTCAATCCCCCATGCTGCAAATGGCCACGGGGATGAAATCATTGTTAGCTCAACTGGAGCAGCTCGGGCAACTATGGTGAAACGCTGGCATTTTTCGCACTTCTAAACATACGAGATCGAGTCTTTCATTAAAGTGGGCCAAAAATAGCCCTATCTCAGTACCTTCAGCGCCAAGTTTTTCCCCCCCAGCATGATCTCCACAAAAACCTTCGTGTACTTCTTGCAAAATGGTTTTAGCTTCTTCAGGTAGAACACATCGTAGGAGGGGTAACAAATGACCTCATCGATATAGGATTCCATCAACTATTACGTATCGTGGAGCTTGATAAAGTATTTTTCTCGCATTTTATCTTTCACCAGGTAACTTTCCAATCGCGAGATATTCCATTATAGGACTCATCCAGGTTGGTTTTCTGTCAATCATTCCGACCTCCATTGCTTCTCCAAGTACACTTGGGCTCTCCAGAATCTCCACTGGTACTACATTTAATGTTTTAGCCTCTTTTGTGGTAGAAAGTTGTGCCAAAGCGTCAACGTTAGAGTTTTGTTCGCGGGGTATCTGTTCAATAGAGCTAAACTCAAATTCAGATAGCTCCCCTTTTACCTTGGCCAGGTAGGCCACCATCTTGATGCCTCGAGCTTGATACTCTCCCACTACCTGATTTACCACGAGTTGGGAATCACTATAGCATTGGATGGCTTTCGCCTTCAGCTCTTTTGCCACCCTCATCCCTGCCAGTAAGGCCTCATATTCTGCTTCGTTGTTGGATGCCTTAAATCTAAATCTCAGAGCTGTATGGAATCGATGTCCCTCTGGTGAGATTAAGATTATTATAGCTCCTACTCCGTTCTCGTTTGATGATCCATGAACAAATATTTTCCATAATTCCTGTACCAGCTCCCTCGTGAGCTCGTCTTGAAAGTCGGTGCATTCGGCCATAAAATCAGCAAGGGCTTGACTCTTGATTGACGTTCATGGCATGTATAATATCTCAATCTGGCTAAGTTCGATGGCCAATTTTAAGAGATGTCCCGACGTTTCAGGTTTTTGCAATACCTGGCTTAAAGGTTGGTCGGTTAAGACGTTGATGGAATGGGAGTGGAAATATGGCCGGAGCTTTCTAGAAGCCAAAACTAAATAGAATGCCAGCTTCTCTATCAGCGGGTACTGTGATTCAGCTCCGAGAAGCCTCTTGCTTACATAATACATTGGTTTCTGAAAATTGTCTTCTTCTCGAACTAACACGTCACTGACTACATTCTCTGTTATGACCAAATAAAGAAATATAGGCTCTCTAGATGTTGGTTTGGATAATACTGGGGGCTCTGCCAGGTGCGTTTTAGATCATGGAATGCCTGTTCGCACTCTTCGGTCCATTCAAATTACTTGTTTCCTCTGAGCAAGTTGTAGAACGGCAGACACTTGTCAATGGATTTCGAAATGAAGCGATTTAAAGCCGCCACCCTTTCAGTTAGGCTTTGAACTTCTTTACGCGACCTGGGTGAAGGCATTTCTAAAAACAATCTAATTTTTTCAGGATTCGCCTCTATTCCCCTTGTGTTGACTATGAATCCCATAAATTTTCTGGATGCCACTCGAAATTCTAGGGATTCAGCTTCATGTCATATCTCCTTAATATCCCAAAACATTCTTCCAAATTAGATACGTGGTTACTGGCAGTCTTTGATTTGACAAGCATGTCATCGACATACACCTCCATGCTTTTCCCGATCTAGTTAGCGAATATTTTGTTGACCAAGCGTTGATATGTAGCCCCGACATTTTTCAATCCGAATGGCATAACTTTGTAACAATATACATTATGTTCGGTCATGAAACTAGTATGTGTTAGTAAAATATATATTTGCCTCAATGGAAATGGTAAGAAAATACAACTTTAGACAAAATATTACAAATAAATATTGATTGATTAAATAAAGTGTTACAACTCTATAACTGAAAATACAAAAAAACAAAAGAAGAAATAGAAGTAGATAATAATGAAATACAACTCTAAGCAAACGATACAAATAAAGTGAAGGGTTTGAAACAAAAGAAATAAAGATTACAACTCTAAACAAAGATACAAGTAAATATAACAAGAACGATGAGAAGAGAAGCAATAGAAGAAAAATAAGAACAAGAACAAAACAATAAGAAAACTCTCACTCACACAACCAAAGTGAAGAGTGTTGGGGATCACCAACTTGAACAAGGTTTGAACCTTTGTCCAAAAGCTTATTTCCCCCTAACTCAAGCACTAAGGGATCTCTCACATATTTTGGAAATGCTTTCTGGAATAATCAAGCCTCAAGGTATTTCTAGCCAAGTGCACTAGTGGATAGAAAAGTTGTGTCTTTAAAGTGAGCAATAGGCTCCTATTTATAGAGTTTTGAGACACCCTTTGAATTTAAAATTCCACCAACCCCCATGGTTGTTACCAATGATTAATTGGATGTTTATGGAATTAAAATAGAGATTTGGGAGTTACTTGGCTGTTGGAAACGTTCAAAATTGGATAAAACTGAAGTTTGGAAAATGTTGTCAGCCGCTCAGGCCGCGACCTAAAAAACATGGGCCGCGGCCCACGATGTGTGTTTTTGCCTCTTGGGCCGCGGCCTAAAAAACTGTAATGACCCAACTACTCTAGACTTTTGGACCATTAACAAAAACTATGCATAAACACTAATCCTTAATAAATCTTTACAAGTGAAAAGACCATAACTTTATTAAGAAACTTGTAAGAATAAAAGTTAAACTTACATAAAATATCAAGTAGGATATGGGATCCCATTGTTTTAAAATCAAAATATGACATAATTAAAAAGAGATTTACATAATAAAATGCGAAAAAATACATGTAAAAACCATAAGAAACAAAACTACATCCTCGAATCGAAACGCTCGGCTCTTGAATCCATTCCGCCTCAATACACATTCTCCAAGCTTCCAAGAACCTTTCCCGCCACTAAGACTATTTTCCTGCACATATAAACAAAAAGGAGTGAGCCTAATGCCCAGCAAGGAAAATCTAACACATAGTCCATACACATAAAATTCATAAAAACATAAAAACATAACATAACACTTATATCACATACATACTATAATGGCCATTATTACTTGGGGTCCCATAGACTAAACAAGTCATATGCCAATTAGATTAGTGGGGTCTTGCTAGCTAAGCAAGTCATATGCCCATAATCTATATGGGGCTTGTTAGTCATATGGGTCATATGCCCAAGTCTACAATCATACATATCATAACATATTGCATAACATAAAATCATAAGATAACATATAAAAGCATATAACATATAAATTCTATCCTATTTTCCTTACCAAAATTACCGGGATATGAGGACAGAGTTGAGACTTTGGAACACTCCTAAAAACCATTTGTAACAGAGTGAGTACTTTGAAGAAAAGAAATGAAAGGAATGGGAGGACTATACTATTGAGAATATACTTACCAAAAACTTATGTGCAAGTTCTTAGATTTCCTAACCAAAATAAAGAATAAGGTTAGAAGGCTGAGTAGAAGACTATGAGAACTTAAATAAAATAATACCAATGAACTAGAGTGTGGAAATACCTTGAAGACTTGTAAGACCAATCTAAACCTTGAACCGAAATGCTATAAAACCTTACTTCCCAAGTGTTTGATAAGCTTATGATTCCCAACCCAAGTGTTTACACTCTCACACTCACCTAGCAACTTGCAGCCTCTGAACTTAGAGTAATAGATGAATAATGGCTGGGTACTAGGTCCTATTTATAGAGTTTAGGAATGAAAAGATCTCATTTAACTTGAATAAAAATAATGGCTTTTTAAGTGAAAATAATTTGAATTATCGTTCAGCAGAGGCTGAAGACTCGTTCAGAAAGGTGCTGGACTTATCAAGAGGTTGAAGGTTTGAATGGGAAATGATTTTGAAAACTTTCAAAATGTGCTGAGAGGGGCGATATATCGCCCCCTGTCGGCGATATATCGCCTGGGCCAGTATGCCCGAGGCAATCGTGCATCGTTTTGGGTTTTTCGTATCTTCGTGCTGCGATATATCACCCTTATAGCTGCGATATATCGGCATACGCTGATTATTTAAACATGAAATTACACATTTTTAACTTAATTTAAATTGAGTAAACAGCCTTGACTAAGCCCTTTAACGTTTTCAAAGCTGCTGACTGACCTTAGAGCATTCAAATTTTACCCTTAATAAATTTAATCCTCAAAATACTTAATCATTAATAACCCATACATAACATGTGCTATTATCTAATTGGTTCTTATCTAAACCTTATAGTATAATAAATATTATCCTCAATATCAGTCATATTAATCAAACCTTAGGTTAAAATTAATATTCTTAAACTATAGGTTAAACTTAGAAAATCTATAAGTACTACTACGAGTGTCCAAATAACTCCCGGTCTGAACCAAAAATCCACAGTCATAAAGATAATACTATTATTACTATTATACTACTATCTAACTTAGCTAAGTAAAGTTCTTGGACTCTACAAAAACTCAGGTCGCGGCCCAAGACATTTTTTCAGCAACCAATTTTCCAAATTTGCCAAAACGTTCCAAATTCATTCCCACTTGATTTTGTAACTTCCATACACATTATGGGAGTTAAAATTACATCTCTAACATCCATTTCACATATGGCTTTAAGAAATTCATCTCAATATTGTGTAACAACAAATCTACATAATAATGGGTAATATTTGGAAGTTACAAATTTGTGATTGAATTTGTAACACCAAATATGTTACATATTTGGATATTTCACATATATCTAAATAATGTAACTCTCTATAATATGTTACAATATGTGACACTCTTTGTCACATTTATTTAATCTAAAACATTATATTATAAAATAATATAATATTACATTATATTATAAAATAATATAACAGTATGTTCTTGGTCCGCAGGGTTCATCGCGATCTGGGTATATCCAGAGTACGCGTCCATGAAAGACATGAGCTCGTGACCTGTCGTGGTGTCTACCAACTGGTCAATCCTTGGCAGTGGGAAACAATCCTTGGGACCAACTTTGTTTAGGTCAGAGAAGTCGATATAGGTTCTCCACTTCCCGTTCAGCTTCGGGACCAACACGGGATTGGCAACCCAAATCGGGTATTTTGCCCCCCGAATAAACCCACATTTTAGTAACCGAGCTACCTCTTCCTCTAGTGCTTCAACTCGGACCGTTCCCAAAAGTCGTCGTTTTTGGGATTTTGCAGCACGTTCTTGTCCAAATTTAATGTGTACATTATTATATTCGGACTGATTCCCACCATATCCTCATGCGACCAGGCGAAAACATCCAAGTTCTTTTGTAAAAAATTGACCAGCTCTTTCTTTCTTTTATCTTCAAGATTCTTCCAAATCTTTACGACTCTCGAAGCTTCTTTGGGGTCGATGTTTACTTCCTCGAGCTCTTCTATGGCTTTGAGCTCTGACCTGTCTTCGCCTATCCACAGATCAATGTCGTCATGTTGGGCGATCTCACTGTCCTCTTCTTGTTGAGGTTCTTCCGTCCCACGAGTGACTTCCACCTCCTGGGATTCCTCACCTCCTTCATTTATGACCATTGTCTGCTGCCTGTGTTGTGACTTTCCCTTCATAGAAATGCTATAGCATTTTCTGGCAGCGAGCTGATCGCCTCTGACTGTGTATATCCCCATAGCTGAGGTGAATTTTATTGCCAGGTGGTGGATATATGTTATGGCTTCAAATGCCATCAGCGCAGGTCGGCTCAAAATCACATTGTATGCTGCCGGACAATCGTTTACCACAAACTCGACTATTTTGGAGACAGTTCGTGACTCTTCTCCCAATGTCACCACCAACCTGATTATCCCTATGGCTGATGATTCTTCACTCGAAAACCCGTACAGAGTCATCGAGGTCGCCTTCAAATCAGATACGGACAATCCAATTTTTTCCATGGTGGACCTGAAAAGTAAATTTATAGAGCTTTCGTTATCTACCAGTATTCTTCAGACCCTTCGGTTGGCGAGCTGCACGGTTACTACTAGTGGGTCATTATGTGGGAATTGGGCGTGGCTAGCATCCTCTTCCGTGAAAATGATTGGTTGCTTTTCCAATCACTATTGTTTCGATAACCGTTGCTCCGGGACGAACTCCACCCCATTATGAGCCTTCAGTTCATTAATGTACCTCTTTTGTGCTCCGCTGCTCGTGCCCGCCAAATGAGGTCCTAGTGGTTATATCTCCCCCTACTATCAGAGGAGGTTCGACCTGGTTTGCCTGAGCTCCAGATTGCCCCATCGGAGCCTCTGGGACTGATTGAGGGTTCTACCTAACAGACTGATTAGGAACTACCCGATTTTGGGCGTACTGGGCCAATGACCAGCTTTGATGAGAGTTTCAATTTCATCATTCAGCTGCCGACAATCATCGGTGTTATGACCGATGTTGTTATGGAATCAGCAGAATTTTGAAGGATCTCTCTTTGCCCTCTAGTTTCTCAAAGGTTTTGGCTTCTTCCATGGAAGGCGATTAGAATTTGCTAGAAAAATATGCTCTCAAGTTTCCATTAGGTCGGTATATGTAGCATAGATAGGTTTGATCTTCTCCCTGGACTTGTTTTTCTTCATCCCGATCTGGTCGCCCTCACCATTTCCCTTCCTTTTGTTGTTCCCCCCTTGGTTGTTCTGGGTAACGGTTTGAGCCGTAGTTGCAACATCCGTTATCGCTCCAACGGGCTGGACAGGAGTCTGGCTGGTTCCTGTGATAGAAGCTTGTGCCTCCTCCAAGTTTATCCATTCTTGAGCTCGGGCCAAGAATTCGTCTATGCTTTTAAATCATTTTCTTTGGAGTTCTTGCCATAGGTCGCCCCCGACGAGGATTCCCGTCCTTATCTCCATGAGCTTGGAGCTGTCATCAGCATCCCTAGCTCGTGCAACAACATTGGCAAATCTGCTCAGATATGCCTTCAGTTGCTCGCCAGGTTGCTGCTTTACGTTGGCCAATGAATCAGCCTCAACCCGAGCTGCCTGTGAAGCTCGGAATGCTTTTTTGAAATCGGAGGAAAATTTCTTCCACGAGCTTATGGAATGCCTCTTATATTGTTTAAACCTCTACCTGGCAGGTCTGACCAGAGTTTTAGGGAACAAGATACACCTTAGGTCGAGCCCGACATTGTGGGCCATCATCATGGTGTTAAACATTCTGAGGTGATTGGACGGATCTCCCTCTCCTTCAAACTTCGACATGTACGACATTCTAAAACCTACAGGATATGTTGCTGCCGCAATGTTTGGAGCAAAAGGTCCTCGTTTGAGTCGCAATCGTCCTTTTCCTTCCCGGACAAGAGTCTTTTCATTTTCTCTTCCATTAAAGCTAGTCTCTTGAGGGTTTGGTCCCTATTCCCTAGGTTAGCTAGGGTCTGTTCAACATCTCCCATCCTATCATACGCGTTTCACGGGTTATTGTCCCTCCAAGCTCGAGCTTGGTTTGGTGGGGCATTCCCGTTGTCGCGTACTATGGACGGACCTCCCTCGAGTCGAGTATAGCTAATATCTTCATCCCGAGATGGATACCTTCTTTGCAAGTTTAGATGATCTCGCAAGTTGGGATGTGGGTCATATCGAGGACTTTGCGCTGAACTCAAATGATTTCTTAGGTTGCTCTCGGACCTACCGCTACGATGACTCTCCGTCCAATAACTTCCGTTTGCGAAGCTTACAGCTCACGGTAGGGATCGAGGGCCTGGATTCTCAACACGCGTTCATGGGACGGAAGTATGTCCGGACGGGGGAGGATTTCTCCTGCTGTCCCCATGAACTGGAATATCTCATTGAGGACGAGGTGGTGTTGGATGTCTTACAGGTGACGGAGGATGCCTTATTGGCGAGGCTATCCTCGTTTCATCAGGATGGACTAATGTAGCCCGCCTTTGTTATACTCCAATGTCCCTAGTTCTCTGTGCCTGGCGCTCCGATCATGGCACATGGGGATTTGTTGGAGCATTGTGCCTTTGTGAGCCTGTCCCAGCCCCTCCTCGTGGGTTGTCATGGGAATTCCTGAGAATCTGTGAAGAAGGCACCGAGCTTGGGGTCGAAGTCCTTACTGACCGACTGACATGCTGATGACCCCTGTGATGGTCAATGGGCCAAACATTTTGGTGATTTCGCCCTGAAGGCACATAACTCGGAGTGGCGGTCCTGACAGATCGACTCGGTTTAGATCGGCTATTCCAGTGAGTCTTGTGAGATCCACTTTGCCTCTTTCCGAAATTAACTTTGGTTGCAAGAGTGGGTAACCGAGCTAAAACCTCCTCAATCTACCTGTTTGCCCTAGCGAGATGGCTCCTTAGCTACATGTTTTGCATCTCGACGATAATCAGATAGCCTGGATTAGGATTTGGCGGTAATGATGCCGAACTCCCAGTATCATCCTAACGTGCTGATTGTTTTCCTAGACGTTGCTGGAAACAGCTGTATGATGGGGCCTCCTGCCCACCAGGTTGTTCCATCTCATTTTCGTGCATTGAGCGAGTGACCACCATGATGAAAGTTGAATGGAACTTGTGAAGCACTAATTTACTCTCAATGAAAGCATCAAACTGTTGCGGTTTTTCGCCAATAGTATATTAAGAAATAAAATGGGTAGATTAGTGCTTGATAGTAAACCACAATGAAAGTAATAAGAACTCACTCAAAAGCGCATAATTTTTACGTGGTTCAGTGGTTAAAATCCACCTAGTCCACGAGTCGATATTATTATTGTTTCTCTCTCTATTTTGGCAGAGTTTTGGTATATCAGAATATGGTCCCCCTTCCCTGTCCAATATTCCCAATATTTATAGGGGAAGTCCATATACATGTTTTTGGGTCACCGTGTAAATAAAACACGTAATTATATATGGTATATAATTAATACAGATTATTCCCATTTATATTGGGATATGATTTGGTAACAGAATAAACATGCTCTTGCTATCTCGGGTAATAAATGATATAGATATGATACAGCCTGGTCATTAATGAGCGTATAAAGAATTCTCGAGTCTCTTGGGATCCTTCAGTATGCGTTATATCTAAGTCCTCATGAGCTGAATATCTCACCCAAGCTCATGCTTGACAGCTATCTTACTCCGAGTTCGCAGTAAATCTAGGACGCCTAATATTGGGTCTGACCATTATGAGTCTCGAGCTATTCACATAGTAAATAACTATATTTTACTTAGGTATCTTTCCATGTATTCAACTGCTAGCTGTACATGAGTTGGGCAAGTGAACTCGTGCTAAGTTTAGGGTACAACATATACATTATAGATACACATAATAACAACTACTTTAATCAATCACAATTAAATCACAATATATTGGTCAAAGAAATTATACCACAATGATCGGAGTTTCAAAACGAGTTAAACGATGATTTCTGAAACTCAAAACGAACTCTAGAACCTCGAAACTAAGTTTTGACCGTCGGTCTACGGTGGATCGTGGTGGGCCCGCCACCCAAATATAGTAAATGTGGGAACAATTTATTGGGTTTTGAAGCCCACAACATGAGGAACACAATGGTGGTGACAAGTCAACTAACAAATGCTCGAGGTGGCCAGATCACAGCTTTGAAATTGAGCGGTGGCCGAACTTAAATCGATTGATTGAAGTGCTTAATCGACGAGTGAGTTTTAGATTCCCGCATGGTCGATTGTTCGGAGGATTCTGCACATTCTGGTCAGGCACGTGTCTATATTTGGTGGTTGGAAAATGGTTGTTCGTCGTCGGCAACAGTAGCACACCAGAGAGGAAAAAGAGAGGAAGAGAAGGAGAGAGAAAGTAAAAGAAACTTTTGAGGAGAGAGAGTGCTACGGGAAAAATAAGGCTGGAGCCTTTTTTTTTTTTAATTTTCATGAAATTTAATTTGGTCCCAAAATATTAAAATTCTTTTAAAATAAGCCATTTTTGCAAATTTTTTTTAATTTTATAAAAATCTCCAATTAAAATTATATGGCATTTGGGTCCAATACTTGACTACTCAAGTCTCCCTCTCTTTAATCTCGTTAATAACATAAAATCATATTTTAAACACTATTTTTCAGTTACGATTTCTTAAATTTGTAAACTTGTACAATTTATATATTGAAAACTATGATTTATATAAAAAAATGTATTATGAAAATGTTGGGTGTTATAAAGAATTAATAATAATAACGAAATTCACAAAATTACAAAAGGCATATGTAACAAAATTATGGAAAACAAATCGAGATTGGCCTTGTATGAGTTTAAATTAATTAACAAGATTCCAAAATTTGTAAACTTAGACTCACAACAGATGAGTACATGATACAAATTCGTCACAATGTTATGATTGACAAAATTGACATGCTTAGACTCACGAAAGGTAAGTATATAAGCATTCAGTTAATTATTCAATAACATAATTATATTTTCACAACATTCCAATATCAAAAAATAATTTTCATGGCATAAATATAATTATGCTTTTAATCAATGAATAATGCATGATAAATTGTGAGATGATAATTATTAGAAAATAATTTAGTTTAATTGAATTATGTGATTATATGCCAATTAATCAATTAATTGACCAAACCCAAAATATAATTACACAGTTAAGTGAGAAAAATAAAAAATAGTCAAATTGGCCAAAATTTGGTCCAAAAAGGACCCTACACACGACCCCACGCGCCATAAATCTGAACTTTTTTTTTTAAATCTGTCGCCCAGAAATGACGTGTCATTTTTTACAAAAATGACGATGCTCCTATGTGCCAAACGACGCGTCATTTTACCCTGGCATGGACCAAACGACGAGTCGTTTAGACTCATCTCCCTCTCCCGTTTGGGTGCCGCAGGTCATGATCCGGGTCCTCGCAATTTGGTTGCCTACCCGGCTTGAAACGGCGTCCTACGCCGTGTTTTTGACAGCCGTTCATGGGGGTTTTCATCATAGCCCCATCTCCTTTCAATCCCCAAACTCCATTTAGCCAAACAAATGCCCAGAAAAACCAGAACCAATTCCAAAAATATTCGGCCATTTCAAACCATTCAAGAACAATTATCCCCAAATTCATGCTTGAAATAAAACTTATATTCTATAAATATCAGTACATTTGAGTATCCTAAACTCATATGCGATTCATACTCCATCCAAAATAATCAAAAAACAAAATATTTGATTATGGGTTTAAAATAAAACTGTGAGTATGGAAAAATTTGGAGAAAAATAGGAAAAATAAAATTATATAGCTTTTGAGCCTTAAAACCGGATGAACAAGCTCTGATACCAATTGTTAAAATTGGTTGAGCATCAACTAACATTAATGAAAGATTAATCAATAATTATTATGCTCCACCATTACACATTTATTCATCTTATTTAAGGCATCAAAATAAATAGTAAGAAAGCATTGTAATGGCAATGGATCCTCATGCTTCACCATGTGCTCATCACATTCCAGCAATCTACACACAAAAAGAAAACAAAGGGTGCAAGGGCATAATGAACACTACCATTTTTACTCTCTAAACACCATAAAGATCTAACCCCTTTTAATGAGAGATAATGGACCTAGATACCCAATGAGAGAGAATCAATTGTCTTGGCACAATGGGCAGGCCAAAGACGTTTTAGAGCGTGTCCATGGGTCCCAAACGTGTTAGTATGTTATGTCCATCTATGACTCAATAGTAATACTATGCAATACAAATTATATAATCATCCTTGTATGTTGATAATGACACTGTATGAGAAACACTTAATTATGTCAGTCTATATAAAATATTATAACATGATACCCACGAGACCTTGTCCCCATGGAAGCCTCAACTTACAATTATCATGAAACGACAACATTTAATTTATAAAAGAGTGAGTGTGATGAAACCTGAAATGTCGAAAAACGATAGCATTACTTAAGTGACAACATCTACAAACAAGTAACAAACAACTTACCTAAACGACAATGTATTAGTGTAGACGACAACAGATAGTAAGCTAAACAGGGTAATGAAAATCAAAATTCTGGACCAATTTCAACATATCAAGAGAAGAAGATGACATAACGTACACATCTCTGCTATTCCATTACGAATCAGTCAATAATTCACTACACATTGATTTAAGTATCTTTATTTTGTTGAAGGAATTGTAGATCCTTCATTTGTAATTGAACAGCTTCTTTGGATAAGATCTTTGGCTCTGGAACGCTTATATCATCGCCTTGAGCTATTCTTTCTGCCTTGTCTTTTATAATCCTCTGCATGTCAGTATTCTGTACGGTTGGAAAAACTGAAGTGAGCATCACATTTAGAAGATTCTCATCTTCTTCCTCTATAGGGCCCTTCCCAAAACAGCAAACATAAATGGCTTCAAGTGATTTCTCAACACGAGCCTCCATTGGGATTGTTGTTGCGCCACCCTTTGACTTTGCCCGTTTCTGCATTGCAACACATTTGTTCCCAGTGAGAAAGGAACCGACTTTTGAAATTGTATGAACTAAACACATAAACCCATTTACAGGACTTCAAAACCATGCATTTCTTTAGTTGTTCTTCTTGTATTGAAAATGTTATAGCTTTCAATCCTCAAATGGAATTTCTCAATAAGAGTGAGTATTAACCATTAACAAACCTCTCTGGCCTCATTCATCATGGCTAAGAATGTCTCCTCCTCAAACTCAATGTCATTTGAAATCCGAATCCTTGCCGCTCCTTCCAAAATCTCCTCAGATTTTAAGAGACCAGCTCCCACGGCTGCTAACCAACAGCATAGCAGCACATACAATGGCTCTCCTGCCTAACCAAAATCCAAACTCGACTCAAACACCATATATAGTTCATCTTAAATACTTCAAAAAACCAAACAAGAGAGAACTAATAATTGTGGGATTTTGTTTCAAATCCAATTGACAATTATGATATTATAAGTGTGTTAATGGCTTTTTTTGGAGAACTATTGTTTTGGATTATGATTGTTTGCGCTATTGGGCTACAATAACATCTCAAAATTAATTAATAATGAATAACTTATCGTCTGATCTTATAATGTGTTATTCTCATATTTAATTGATCTGTGACACAAGATCAAAAATTGTGAATTCTACATCTCAGGTGAAAACCAGTGTCATTTCTAAGCCAGTTCAAAGATTTTATCAAGTGGGCAGCACTAACATCCGATCAAATTGTAATAATATAAGGAATTTTTTTCTCAAATGGAAAATTTAAACGAAGACTACTGCTACTACTATTATTACCTTGCCTCGTCGACTTTGGAACTCATAGAAAGCTCTAGAATCAGATGGAGAACATCTCTTCCCGACGCGTCTCCGAAACTCAGCAAAGTCAATAATGTCTCCACCAACACCACCTTCATCGCTTATGATTCTGGCTACTAGACCGATCACTGGGAGAGCTCCGATAACTTTGTTGGCGAAGCTCGAAAAAGAGTTGGGAGTCTCCATGTAAGCTCTGATAGAGAAGACGACGCCATTCGAGGCAGGGGATTTGGGCCTAGTGTTATAGATTTGACGAAGAAATGGTAGAGAGGTGGGGGAAATGGGATTTCGGATGATGTTGTGGAAAGAGTTGCTTGTGCAGTTGAAGGTATGGAGAGTCGATGAGGAGAAGGTCACCACCACCATGGCTGTGAAAACTGAAAAGTAGGATGTCGAAGTTAATATCGTCGGCTCTTATCCCTGGCCTCTCATTTATATACGTTATCTCATTGGGGACTAACTACGGGCCTTGTTGTACGTACTACTTTCGTTGGGTCGACCCAACAATTCTCACTTCA
The DNA here is from genome assembly GCF_963169125.1 of Humulus lupulus. Taxonomy (NCBI): domain Eukaryota; kingdom Viridiplantae; phylum Streptophyta; class Magnoliopsida; order Rosales; family Cannabaceae; genus Humulus; species Humulus lupulus. The sequence goes on along the minus strand of NC_084794.1, from coordinate 84,551,377 downwards.
TTTGAGAAATTAAAAAAAAAAACTATATTTATGTTTTTTTATTATTAATTTTAGGATTTTTTTGCATGTTTTGAATAAATTAGTTTCACTTAAGTGAGATTTTTCATATGAATGGTTGTCAATGTATAAGCACCCAAGAGTGTGTTCCAGAAGTTGAATACCCTAGCGAGTGCTTGAACTTCAAACTTGTTCCATCGAGAAAAGTCATTCAAGGGTCGAACACTTAAAAGATTATTCAAGAGTTGAAAACTCGGAAGCGTGCTCGATATCCACGAAGATTATTCAAAACCTGAGCACCCAGGAAAGTCTTCAATAAGTTGAACGCTCGAAAGAGTGCTTGCCATCCATTACGTATAGCAATGAGATTGTCAGGCAACTCAATAAGTCACTATTAAGACAATGAGCAAAAAAATTAGGGATTAGTGGTAAAAATCAAAGACAAAAAGTCATTGTAGTACAAAGCACAAACAAACTTGGGGGACAAATATTGTACATGAATTTATTATATTAAAGCGTTATAGAGCCCATGTTTTAAACATGAGCAAGACAAACAAAGTTTAATTAGGAAATAGGTGACTACCTGGTTGAGGAACATGTAACTGCCCAAATTTAAGGGGACTTAATTGTAAATACTCTTCTATAAATAAAAGAGTCACGATATATCATTGACAAAATTTGTCGTCACATATTTCTTCCAAATTATGTCAAACTTATTTTAATTGATAATGGTTTCCTTCAAAGAATTAATTTGATAAGTCAAAAGTTATTGGACTAAAAATAGGAGTAGGTTGTTTACTTCAAGATTTTGGTCAAATCTCAAACGATCATAGAGAATGATGAATGACAAATATTTATATTTTATCGAAGATTGTTGTAAGTTTGTTCATTTATTGTGTCATTATCCTATATACTCTATATTGTATATGACACTCATATTTCTTTGTGTCACTTCACTTAATAACATCGACTGACTATTCTTTCTTAAATATGAGATAAACTGTTCACATAATCTTAATTAAATAAAACTTCCACTTTAAATAAATATTACATTAATAATATAAATATTACATTAATAATATTAGATCTTCTTACAATAAATGATATGTATATCTATTCTATATAAAAAATGTGTAGATAACGAATTTTTTTTATTTAAACAGTATGTTTGGTTAACTTTAGTAAAATATTCTAAATATTTAACCGAATATACCTTTAAAACTAACTTAAAAATAGACATACATTTAAAACTAACTTAAAAATAGATATTTATCAATTATATTAATATAAATTCAAATATTATAACATATCATTATTATAATAATATTTAATATAAGACTACATATATAATAATTATATTAATTCAAATCTAAAAGTTATAAAATATCATTATTATAATAATATATAATACAAGTTATTTAATAATTATATTAATATAAATTTAAATGTTATAAAATATTATTATGATAGTAATATATAATCTTATTTTTTTACTAATTATATTAATATGAATTCAAATGTTCTAAAATATTATTATTATAATAATATTTAATACTATAAGAAATATTTAATACTTATATCAATATAAATTTAAATATTATAAAATATCATTATAATAATATATAATACACAATCTTAATTTTTAATTTTTATGTTTAAAAAGATTATCATATATAAATATATATTTTAAAAAAAAATCAGTGTTTTGATTTAATTTTTCATTTAATATATTTATGTCATTCTTATATATATATATATAATATTGTTTATTTATTTGAAATTTATATGACAGTGATACAAATTTAATAAATTGTATAAATAAAACTAAGCATAAATTCAAACATTATAAAATATAATTATTATAATAATATTTAATATAAGACTACATATATAATAACTATATTAATTTAAATTCAAATTCAAAGGTTATAAAATATTATTATTATAATAATATATAATACACGATATTTAATAATTATATTAATATAAATTTAAATGTTATAAAATATTATTATGATAATGTTGACGGTGAGAACTCGTCAACGAATTAAGGTCAGAAAATTCAAAGATTTAACCAAGAAACTATATTCTTAGGAAAACTTATGGAAACTGAGAGAACCACGGTAGGAGAGTAACGAAAGAAAACATGTATATTGCTCTTTGAATAGCCTGGCATTACAAGAATTTCCCAACCCCTTAGTTTGAGGGGTGGAGGTCTATTTATAGCTTGGCTCTAATGGCCTCTGATACAGGGTGGTCCCAAGGGACAAGAAGGTACTTGGGTACACTATCATGGTAGTGGCACAGGTCGTGGTGGAGCAGAGGGTCGTGGTGTCGATGCTTGTTTGTGATCAGAGACATGCAGATCATGCCACCACTCCCCGTACTTCCACTACTTACCAGGCATGGATGCCAGAGTCGCGCCTTTGTCCTCCTCAGGGCCGTACATCCCGTACTCATGGGCATGCCTTGTACCTGATGGTTCTTTTTCCTATTTCAAAGACACACCTTTTCGCTAAACTTTCTTACATTTTGTTAAGTGTTGTAGAACTTATGGGTTGTCATGGAAGATATGGCGAGGCAAGGCGCCTTTCACGGGTCTTCATCCCGGCAAGATGTGTGGTCTCGCACGGACCTTTGAGCGCAAGGCATGGCGCCTCGCATGGCGAGGCATATGGTCCTATGGCGAGGCATGCCTTTGGATAGGGATGCTTTGGCAAGCGGCATATGGCCCTATGCGTGAGTGACATCACAGCAGGCAGGCGAGATGAACCTCGCTAGGCGAGGCCCTTGTGTCTAGGTAGATGGGTAAGGTAGGTGTGCAAGGCATCTCTCGAGTAGCCAAGGCACGATGACCTCGTGAGGCACCTATGGGGCGCGAGACGTAGGGACATGGTTGAGGCGGTGTCCGCGAGGCCCTGGTGCGAGATGCAGGGGCGTGATCGAGGCAGTGTCCACGAGACCCTGGCGCGAGACACAGGGGTGTGGCCGAGGCGGTGTCTGCGAGACCTTGGCGCGAGACGCATGGGCATGGCCCAGGCGGTGTCCGCAAGACCCTGGCACGAGATGTAGGGGCATGGCTGAGGTGATGTCCGCGAGGCCCTGGCGCGAGACACATGGGCATGGCCGAGGCAGTGTCCGCGAGGCCCTGGCGCGAGACGCAAGGGCGTGGCCGAGGTGGTGTCCGCGAGGCTCTGGCACGAGACGCAGGGGCATGGCCGAGGCGGTGTCTGCGAGGCCCTGGCGCGAGACGCAGGGGCATGGCCGTGGCGGCGTCCGTGAGGCCCTGGCTCGAGACGCAAGGGCGTGGCCGAGGCGATGTCCACGAGGCCCTGGCGCGAGACGCAGGGGCGTGAGGGCTATTTCCATCCCAAGCCTATACTCCGAGGTCCACGAGGCGGGGGTCTCGTTCAAGCGGAATTTCGGTATCCACAGATAATAATATACAATCCTAATTATATTAATATGAATTCAAATATTATAAAATATTATTATTATAATAACATTTAATACAAAACTAAATATTAAATACTTATATCAATATAAATTTAAATATTATAAAATATTATTATAATAATATATAATACATAATCTTAATTTTTATTAAAAAAATTATCATTTATGTTTAAAAAGGTTATTATATTATATATATACTTTTTAAAAAAATCAATTTTTATTTAATATGTTTATGTTATTTTTTATATATATAATATTGTTTATTTATATGACAATGATACAAATTTAATAAATATAATTAATAAATTTTATAAATAAAAGTAAGCAAACGTGCATTGCAATAAAAAATATTATCTTTATTTAGATATACAATAATTTCTTTTTGAAAATTATGTAACTTATATTGATAAAACAAAGGAGTATAAAAGTTACACAATATTAAGTTCAGGAGGAATGGATCCATTCCAAACCAACTCACTGTCTAACCCTAAAGTCTTTCTTGCTAAATCAAGTGTTAATACATAAGCTTGTCTTGGTACATAAGAAAGGACAATTGAAGGGAAGAAAGATAATGAGTTTTTGATATCCCTAACTATATTTGAAAAATTAGAAATATCCAAATTAGAAGACATAACTTTATCCACTACCACTTTTGAATCAATCACAACATAAGAAATTGGAAGGGACACCAAATGATACCAATTAAGAGCATGTAACAATGATTTACTCTCCATTATGTAGGAGTTAAAGTTTCATTTATCAGGACTAGATAAACCAGTAACCACTATTCATTGATCATTCACTACTACAAAAAAGGAAAAGCGAGCCCTAAAAAAGTTTTTAGGACTCACGGGGCGCGAGTCCTCTATTTGAGAGCCTTAAAAAGTGAGGTCTTTTAGGACTCGCGTTGCGAGCCCTAAAAGAATGTTTTTAGGACTAGCATTGTGAGTCCTAAAAGAATGTTGTGAGTCCTAAAATAATGATTTTAAGGCTTGCATTGCGAGTCTTGAAAAGTTTTATTTTTAATTTAAAAAAAAATAATTGGTAGCCAAAGCTCTCGCTGGAGCTCCGGCGACAGTGGCGGTGCCACCACCCTATGACGATGGTTCGAGAAAACAGTGATTGGATTTCAAAGCCTAAGGCTCAGGGAACATCGTGGTGGTGGTGGTTCTTCGTGGAACAGAACGTGGTGGCCGGATTGGAGGCAAAAAGTTTTGGACTCCATAGATTCCGACGAACACCAAAAATGAAATCCGGCGACTTCTAACCCAATCCTTGGTTGGGTTTTGCTCGCATGAAAGTGTTGGGTACGATGGTGGTGGTGGCTCGACTCACAACGACCCAAGGTGGTCAGAATCTCGTCGAAAACTTTGGGAGAACTAAAAATCGCAGGCGTCGTTGTCCGCCTTAGGGGGAGCGTGAGGGTTCGGGCTCGCGTGGGTCGAAGCTTCAGTGGCCTCTGAAGCTCCCTAGCTAGCGCTTGTTGTTGGTGGCGGTGGGGAAGGCGGTGGTCGGGCTCTGCAAAATCTCAGGCGGGAGAGAGGGAAGGATAGCTTTGGGTGGGAGAGAATCCGAGAGAAAGGAGAGAGAAGGATGAGGGGGCTGAGTGGGAGATAGGATTTGTCTTATTTATTTTTTAATTTAGTTATTAATAAAACTTTAATTTGTTAATTAATTAATTATTTATTTTTTTAGGGCACTCAAAGTGTGTCCTTAAAAGTCTTCACTGACTCAAATTTCCTCATAGTCTTTTAGGACTCACATCAATAATTAGGACTCGCACCGCGAGTCCTAAAATATATTTTTTAAGGACTCTCAATGAGTGTCCTAAAAAGTCCAGGAAATTTTGTTAAAAAAAATTCAAACTTTTAGGACACACATCAGTTTTTAGGGCTCGCATCGTGTGTTCTAAAAGAAATTCTTTAAGGACTCTCAATGAGTGTCCTAAAAAGTCCAGGAGATGTTTTTAGGACTTGCATCTAGGTGAGTGCCCTAAAAAAGAGTCCTAAAAGCATGTTTTTTTAGTAGTGATTTCTAAGAATGCACCAAACCAATTTTTTTATGCTTCGACATAATTCATAACATAATACTAGTTTTGCCAATATCATCTTAACAATAAAACATGCAGAAAATATTGGATCCAAATTTAAGTAAAAACATTTAATGCAACATAATACATGACTTTAAAATCCTAATTACATTTCTAAGATGATACTAGACTTATTTAAAATGCTTTAAAAGATCAAATAAACTTACGACTTTCTTGATCGATTTCTAGTTCATATGGCCCCCACAACATACACATTGTTAGGATTAATGCCCTAAAAACATGTAAAGACATTTTATTGGTTTTAAATAAAAGTACAATTTTATTATATTTGAATGTTATAATTCTTGTTTGAATTAATTATATATAAATATCAAGAAAATTCCATATTCATTCATGAGAATATGATCTTGTATTAGTACGAGAGAATTAAGATCATATATAATGAATAAAATAGTCAGTAACATATTAAAGTAAGGAATATTTAATGAATGGTTACTAGTACAGTTTGCTAAGCATATGAGATGCAAGTAATCTAGATTAAATTACTGATGTGAATAGACATCTTAGTAAATGTGTTGTATATAATAGAGATTATATATGACATGACCGATGAGAATTAATCATCTTTATAAACTTTCCATTTGACGTAAAGATTTAATTCTAATCATAATAGATGATCATTTGTAGATCAGTCCAAATCTTATGTTTATTGGATCTTTTGATTCACTCGTTAAGGTCTCTTAGAATAATGAGGCTGATGAATTTTGTTTTGGAGATTCAATATCGTGGATGGCTGGGAACATGAATTATAATATTGGAATCCATGCTTTCCTAATTGATCGAAAATTGGTTCCTTTAAGGGTTGATTCTGGAACTGAGTAGTTATTGAGCTCAAATCTATAATTAGATTATAGATTAGTTATTCGATAGTGAATTAATGGTACTTAAGGATCAAGAGGTAATTAGAAGGGTAAAACAGGAATTTTGACTAGCTCTAATTAACGAACCGATAAATGGAGGGCAAAACTACATATATTGATTATATCAATGGACTACTAGAGAAAACTCTGTAAATAGAATTCTATAAATACTTAGAGTGCAATTTCATATTTATAGTGGAGTAATCATGTAATTAATAAATAAGATTATTAGATTAAAGAGTTTAATTACTAATCTGGTTTATTAGAGATTCGTATTATAGGTCCATCGTCCCCAGATCACCTCTGTCCTACATTGTCAAAGGTAAGGATGTCAAAAGAAAGATTTGTTAAGAGAAAAGACTAAATTGCAAAGGAATTAATTTTCCAGGGCAAAGAAATAATTATTTGATAATTATGCGTAATTGATTAATTGTGGATTAATTAATTATTTAACTATATAGTTTTTATTTTGAAAAACTATAAGTTAAAATTAATATTAATCTTATTTGGATTAATATAAAGAGAGAAAATAATAAATATCTTATTTATAATGTGATATTTATTTATTTATTTTAAAATTGATATTTTAAGATAAAATTTATTGTAAATTAACTGATATTTATGTTGGAATAAATATCTTGTCTTAAAAGTTGGTTAAATAAACAAATGAGAAAATTAGGGCAGCCCTAATAGGGCTGGGTGACACACACTGTATAGTGTGTGGCGCCTAGCATCAGGGTTTTTATTCCTGAGATTTGAATTTTGAATTTCAAATAAATTTGTTTAATCAATTATTTAAGTATTCTTTTTAAATATGATTTAAATTGATAATTAAATAAAAATATCTAATTAGTTTTAATTTGAATTATATTTTAATTAAATAAAGATTATTTAATTAGATTAAATATCTTTATAAATCTGATATACGTGATATTCAAATGATGATGGTCTCTCTCTAAAAAGCAATAGTTTTCTCTAATCCTGAAAACTATTCTAAACCTTCTCTTTGTCTAAAATCTCTAGATCTCATGTGTTGAGTACATCTAGAGAGTCACATAAATCAACCTTTTGAATCCTACGTGCCCACACACATCCTTGTGTGTTTGAGGATTGGTCTGGAAGATCAGGGTGTGAGATCTCAGAATACTGGATGGGAAGATCGTTGATTTATACAAAAAGACTCAAGGACATTTGGTAGGCTACAAGAGGTAATCCCTGATCTATTTGTATGTGATTTAATATTTATATATGTATACGATCCTGGCTAGTATTAATATTTATTAAAATGGGTCCATATATTTCGCTTCGTACCTTTGATTTGATCATTTAATACAAAGAATTGGTACCAAAGCAGTTTATACATATATATATTAAATACTGTGTGGGTTTCTTGCATTTTTTATATGTATGTTGATATGTATATTGAATGGATGGATATATTTTTTGAATGTATGGTTCAATGATGGATCGTTAATTATATGGTGCTATTGGGTTAGGAATTTTAATGTTTTTCTAGATCTTGTGTAAGCCATAAAGGGCATAGGATTTTTTTTAATTTTATTTATTGAATTTTAAATTGAAAAATCTATACATAAAGAAAAACAAGAGGAACCCGAGCCATGCACCTAAGAGGCACATGGTCGAGCCCCTGTCACCCTCGAGCACGGCTAGGCTTGAGCCTCCACCTGTTGTCATGCACGCCATGTAACGCCCTGGATAGCCAGGACCGCTACACTGTGTACTTATAAAGGTGCAGGACTTGCTAATCAAGTCATTTAGTCAAAACGTGTCACTAAACCATAAATGTGCTAAGGTTAAAATGGTTTTGGTCTCAAAAGATACATTTCATATTGTTGACCCAAGATTTGGCCAACTGACACGGAGTCAAAACGTGATTGATATGAACGAATATATAGAGAAGAACGTAATGACAAAAGTAAACAAAACACAGTAATTTATAGTGGTTCGGCCCCAGGATCTGGTAATGACCTACGTCCACTTAGACTGATATTGATATAAGAATCAGAAGAGTGATCAAAGAACCAGGGTTCAATGAGTTTCACTAACCTCTGAAGAACAGTACAATATTCCTAGGAAAATAATTATAATTTTCAATGATTCAAAAGCCAAAAGTCCCTCCCTTGAGCTATCTCTTGCCATTTATAGGCTCAAGGGGGGTTACAAAATATTGTTACAGATATCCTCCCCTGAATAATCGGGTACTCAGGAGATTGTATGAGATAAATTTGGGGTTCATAAAGATCTTCCCATAAATGTTGCCTTGTACACGGAACCATCGACCAGACTGGTCGCGGGTAAGACGGGCTTACCTTGCTTCTACTGTGTCTTCTGGTCGATACTCTAGCAGACGTTTCCAGGTGTCAACCACTTGTCCAGGGATTACTTGCCACGTCATAAATGCTAATTTATTGGATAACATTTTCCCCCCAAATTTTATTTACTACGAACAGTAAATAAACTTTTGAACGAACGACTCTTCGGTAACCCCATCTGACGTGTCAGACCCTTCGTGTGTTCTTGAAAAAAGCAACCCACTTCTGTCTAATCATGCCTTTTCAGTTCCCCATAAACGATTTCGACGGCCATCCCATTTCCCCATACTTTGAAAAAGGAAAACTAATGATTACACTTTTTTAATATCAGAGACAAACTTATATAAGACCGTCGAAGCCTCCTTTTTCTTTTTACGCACGCCATTGTCTTTGCAGAAAACCCTAAAAACCAGAGCTTTAAACTTCTCCGGAGACCGTTTTCCTGCACTTCCAAGACTCAGACCGTGAGCTCCTTTATCTCCGAAGACCTCTCTTCCACCTCCACGATCACTCTTCTTGGTAAGTTTTTGAAACCCCATGCTTCTAATTTCTCGTGGTGCATGCTTCTGATGGTGGACTGTTTAAGTTTTTCTATTTCTGGTTTAAGGTGCTTGTAGACAGAATGTTTTGTAGGCAAAGTAGAGTTACGAGTTAGTTTAAAATCCAGGATCATGCTTTTTTTTAGGACGTAAAATCGAAGTAAAATTTCGATCTTTAAGCCAGTTGAAAAATAAATTTTTCCCGCCCTAAGGGGAGTTGAAAAAGCTTTTCCAGAAAAACTTTTTACTTTCACCCTTTGATTCGTTTTTCAAACTGTTCGTGTAGAAAGATTTAGCTTTTTGTTAGAATGCTGTTGTATAAAAGCCTAACTTTTATACTCGACCAGCGTTATTCTAAAAAGCCTTTTAAAGTTCTATATCCTCACCTCCCCATTCTTCTGTTTGCAGACTTTAATGCCAGATTTGTGGGGAGGTGAAAGACCCATCGACGACGAACTTCTCGCCCAGCTGCTCGAGGGAGAAGAACAACCAGCTGACCGTGTCCACGAGATTCCTTTCTCGCGATCCTCTTCCAGACCCCATCCTTCCTCTCCAATGGCCCGCTCCAAGTCTACTGGCAAGAAAAGACCTGAGTCCGAAAGCAACCCAAATTCTCCTGCCCAGCCTGATTTGCAGGCTAGGGTTCCCTCGACCAGTGGTCAAGAAAATCTCGTTCCTGACCCTAATATCCAAACTAGGGCCGGCCCTCGCCATCGGAATCCGCTTGATGTCGAGTGGTATACTTCCCCAGCCAGTCTAGTGACCCCTCGAATGGTCGCTAACTGCTTCAGGAAATTCCCCCTCACGGAGGTTACTATTATACGTCCTACCGCAGACTAGAGGGCTAACCTCCCAGGAGGAGCAAACAGCGCCTGGTCCCGGTATCACATCGAGGCGGGAGCTTACCTCCCTCTTCATCCCTTTTTTGTGGGGGTGGCCAAATAACTCCAAATGGATATAGGATGCTGGCCGCACTCTATATCTTGTATAAACTTAACAAATGGCCAGAACCTTCGCCCCACGAGGTCAACTATCTTTTTGACCTTAAATCTAACCCGCAGCACAATGGGACGGGCTTCTTCCACTTCTGCCACCAGGAGACCGGCCGGACGTTCTTGAGTGGCACTACCCATATATCAAACGTGGGGCACTACAATAAGGAGTATTTCCTTACTCCAGACATAACCAGCAACAATTTGGCCTTCGCACGAGGAGGTAAGAGCTTGTCTTTGACTGGTCGATACTTTAACCTAAGGTGTCTCCTTTCATTTTTCTCAAACTGTAACCTGTTTTTTCAGGCCCTTGGTTACGTTCGACCCCAACACCAGACATGGTGTTGAGGTCCAACACTTTGAACAGGACGTCTGACGCAGCAAAAAGTGTCAAGACCCTGATAACTGAAAAAAACTTGAGGCTGTCTGGCCTCCTGGCTCCTCGCCATGAAAATAAAGGGTCCGTGGTGGACGAAGCCATTGCCGAGGGGGTTCCCGAGCAGCAACCTCCTGTGCCTCCTCCCCGGAGGAGGCCAACGGGGGTTACAATCAGGGAACCCACGGGTAGCCCTTCCGCAGAAAGGCCTTCTGCTCCCCAAGGCAAGGGGAAAGAAAAGGCCAAAGAGCCTATTGTTGACTTGGGAGAATCTTCTGACGATAATGGTAAAGTTATTTCTCTTTTAAATGGTTTTCCAATTCCCTGTCACTTGTTTGACGGGGATGGTAACTTTACATATGCTCCAAATCTAGGGCCAGATTTCTTCATGCCAGATAATGAGTATATGACTAATAGAGTCAATAGTGTAGCGACCAGTAGTTGTAGCTCGGGTATTTACTTTGTTACCTCCTTTCAGCTGTATAACATACTTTCACCTGCCTCCTTTCTTATTAACTTGCTGTGTTTACCTACATGCAGATATGTCTACTCCCAACATCTTTGACATGTACCAGGCCGAGGATGAAGAGGAGGTTCCTCAACTCCAACGGAAGCCTAAGAAGAGAACTGGTGAATCCAGCCGAGGCCCTCCAGCCAAGAAGGGTCGAACAGAAGACCTTCCTCAGGACGCGCCAACTGGGCAAAGTCCTGCGCCAACAGGGCAAACTTCTACCCTCCTCCAGTTCTTTCCGAGCAGCAGACTCCCCCTGCCCCGTCGAAACCTCCAGCCGCGCCTGCCGGAGAGCAGCTTACTCGTGAAGAAGCTCTTGGGGCCAGAATTATGAGCCGTGCCATTCGATCTGCCAGGGATCGTCTCGATTGCATCGGCAAAGGCGACCGTGTTAGAGCTGTAATGGTCGAAGCTGAAAACCTGCCAGTCGAACAGATCCTGAACAGGGCTCTGAACGAAATCTCCAGCGTAAGTACTTCTTTGTATTTCAAGCTTTAGTCTTTTAGTCCTCATGATAAGTTCTAACTCCTTTTTGCTTTATTTACAGGCCTTGCTGTCTGCCACTACTGTTCGTACCCGAGCCCAGGCTTACCTCGAGCAGGCTAAGGCAAAGGCCATCGAGAGGTATCAGGTGAAGGCGGCCGAGGAGCTTTCGGCTGCTGAGGCTAGGCATGCCAAGGAGTTGGAGGCAATGGTCCGAGAGAGGGATGCGGCGGTGACTAAGCTATCAGAGGCTGAAGCTGCGAAGAATGCAGCAGTCAAGTTGAGGCAGGAGTATCGAGATTTCAACCAAGCCCATCTTCGCGAAATGAAGCATTTGGGAGAGGTACTCAAGTCTAAGGATGAGGCTATTGTCACTCTCGGGGGCAAGGTGAAGCAGTTGGAGCTTGACAACTCCAAGAATCTGGAAAAGTACAAGAGGACGACACTCCGATGTTTCTACAATTTCTGGAAACATAATCTGGGTGCTGACTTTAGTTACCTTTCAGAGGAAGTCAGAACTGCTGAGTTGGCTCGATGCGCTGCCCAACTGGCCGAAGAGGAGGCGAGAGCTGCAACCCCTGCCTCTCCAAGCATCGCTGGTGTGGAAGAAGAAGAAGTTGTCGAGGACGCGACCAACCAGGATGCTGCCCAGGACCCTCCGGCCCCGAATGCCTCTTAGAATTTTCTCTTATATTTTTTCTTTCTTTTTGGATATACGACCCACGGGTCGTGATGTAAAGACAATAGTTTCTTTTTTAAACTTTGCTGCACGGGCAGTAAATCTTTTTTCTTTTACTTGAACAGTTACATCCAAGCAGCGATGCTTGCGGTGTAAAAGCTTAAATCTTGATGCTATAATATCTTTACTTATTATAACATTTGTCCGAATGACCGAACTTAGCATAGTACTTTGGCATGATTTAACAAAACCAACCTAAATTTTGAAAAATACTCTAAGTACTGTAGCATGCTTTCACTCATTTTGTTCATGTGTTTACATACCTTGAGAGTATGCTTTGCTATCGATGTGCCTTATATGCCCCCCAAGTGATCGAGGAGCTTTAGGTCCTTGGTCACTTGCCTTGACCATGGCCTGTTCGAACATTCTTGTTCGTGTAAAAAATGATACTTGTAATACAGCAAAACAACACACGTAATGAACAAATACTTGCAAATGTAAATTCACAAAGGTTGGCAAGAATGACTGGCTGCGCACAGTCCCTTATAATCTCGTATTTAAAATGGACTAAACATGTCTTTACGAGTGATTCTATAATAGAACCTTACATATACGAGCAGTTAGCCATACAGCGTGGCTAACCCTCTTTGCAAAACTTGTAAAAAATTGAAAATCTTTACACAAGCCAGTCCTTTAAAAAGGTCTGTTTATTGATAATACTTGCGCACGTGTTCTCCATTCCAGTAATGTGGAACGAGATCTCCGTTTAAGCGTGCAAGTTTGTATGTGCCTGGGTGAAGGACTTCTTCAATCTGGTAAGGTCCTTCCCAATTAGGTCCGAGCACTCCAGTAGTGGGGTCGCGGGTATTTAAGAAAACTCGTCGTAGTACTAAGTCACCGATGTTGAATTTTCTTTCTTTAACTTTGGAGTTAAAGTACCGGGCGACTTTTTGCTGGTAAGCAGCAACTCGGAGTTGAGATTTCTCTCGCATCTCGTCGATTGTGTCTAGGGAGTCCATCATTAGCTGGCTGTTCTGATCCTGGTCGTAAGTTAAGCACCGATGTGAGGGGGGATCTAACTCGACAGGCAACATGGCCTCATATCCATAGGCCAAGGAAAATGGGGTATGGCCTATTGCTGTTCGGTGGGACGTTCTATACGACCATAGGACTTCAGGCAGCTTCTCTGGCCACGCTCCTTTAGCTTCTTCAAGTCTTTTCTTCAGGGTGTCTTTAAGAGTTTTGTTCACGGCTTCTACTTGCCCATTCGCTTGGGGGTGTGCGACTGAAGAAAAGCTTTTAATAACTCCATGCCTTTCGCAGAAATCGGTGAATAAGTCGCTGTCAAACTGGGTCCCGTTGTCTGAAACTATTTTCCTGGGCAGACCATACCGGCATACAATGTTCTTGATGACGAAGTCAAGAGCTTTCTTGGTCGTGATGGTTGCGAGTGGTTCAGCTTCGGCCCATTTGGTGAAGTAATCAACTGCCACAACTGCGTATTTTACTCCGCCTTTCCCTGTAGGCAGGGATCCAATCAAATCTATCCCCCATATTGCGAAAGGCCATGGGCTCTGCATCTGTTTTAGTTCATTCGGAGCTGCCCGTGGAATCTTGGAGAACCTTTGACATTTGTCGCATCTTCGTACATACTCCATCGAATCCTCGTTCATTGTTGGCCAGAAGTAGCCTTGTCTTAGAATCTTTTTCGCCAAACTTTGCCCCCCATCGTGATCCCCGCAGAAGCCTTCATGCACCTCCTTCATGAGTTCCTTAGCTTTTTCTGGTGTAACGCACCTGAGTAGTGGCATTGAATATCCTCTTTGGTACATAACACCATCGACCAGTATGTACCTAGCGGCTCGCCTTTGCAGAGTTCTGGCTTTGTTTCTATCTGCTGGCAGTGTACCATTCGTCAGATACTCCAAGTAAGGCGCCATCCATGTATCTTCTAGACGAATCTCCATATTGGCCTCAGCCGCTTCTATGCTCGGCTTATTCAGTCTTTCTACTGGAACTATGTTCAAGGTGTCTGCATCCTTTGCGCTCGCGAGTTTAGCCAGGGCGTCTGCATTCGAATTCTGGTCTCGCGGAATTTGCTGGAGGGTGTACTTTGTAAACTGGGCTAGCAAATCCTTCGTTTTATTCAGGTAGGCCATCATTTTTAAACCTCGTGCTTGATATTCTCCCAGGACTTGATTTACGACTAGCTGTGAGTCACTATAAATATCAAGCTTCTTTATGCTCATATCTTTGGCCATTCTCAATCCAGCGAGGAGTGCTTCGTATTCTGCTTCATTGTTTGACGCGGTGAAGTTGAACCTGATTGCGCAGTGAAATCGATGCCCTTCCGGCGTTATCAATATCACTCCCGCTCCAGCGTGGGATTCGTTGGATGAACCATCCGTGAATAGCTTCCACGAAGGAGTTTTGTCTTGAGGCATGGGCGCTTCATGCTGTTCGCACTGCTCACTGTCTGGGAGTTCGGTGAACTCCGCAACAAGATCGGCCAAAACTTGTCCCTTTATTGCTGCTCGCGGTGAATAAGTTATATCAAACTGCCCTAGTTCGACCGCCCATTTTAACAATCGCCCAGCCGCCTCAGGTTTTTGGAGGACTTGCCGAAGGGGCTGGTCGGTTAGAACTGTGATAGGATGGGCTTGGAAGTAAGGACGCAACTTCCTGGAGGCTAGTATTAAGCAATATGCTAACCTTTTGATTGGCGGATATCTTAATTCTGCACTGATTAGCCTCTTGCTGACATAGTAGACTGCTTTCTGTACGCCTGCTTCCTCCCGTACAAGTACCGCACTAGCAGCAACTTCAGTAATCGCCAGATAAATAAACAAAGTTTCTCCTTCGATCGGTTTTGACAAGATGGGAGGTTGCGCCATATGAGCTTTCAAGGCTTGGAATGCTTGCTCGCAGTCTCCCGTCCATTCAAACTTCTTATTGCCCCTGAGTAGATTGAAGAAAGGGACACATTTGTCAGTTGATTTCGAGATGAATCTACTCAGGGTAGCGATCCTTCCGGTCAAACTTTGTACATCCTTGATCTTCTCCGGTGACTTCATGTCGATCAGGGCTTTTATCTTGTCAGGGTTGGCCTCGATTCCCCTTGAATTCACTATAAACCCCAAAAACTTCCCTGATCCGACTCCAAAGGAACATTTGAGGGGATTCAATTTCATCTGGTAATTGTTTAACACATCAAAGCACTCTTGTAGATCCCTCACATGTCCTTCTGCCTTTTTAGACTTTACCAGCATGTCATCCACATATACCTCCATGTTTGCACCGATCAGCTCCTTAAACATGTGGTTGACTATCCGTTTGTAAGTCGCACCTGCATTTTTCAGTCCGAAGGGCATGACTTTGTAACAGTATAAG
Source organism: Humulus lupulus (assembly GCF_963169125.1). Classification (NCBI taxonomy): domain Eukaryota; kingdom Viridiplantae; phylum Streptophyta; class Magnoliopsida; order Rosales; family Cannabaceae; genus Humulus; species Humulus lupulus. The sequence goes on along the minus strand of NC_084794.1, from coordinate 84,535,651 downwards.
CCCGTATCGGTTCGAAAGCTGGTGTGATCCTCGTCAGGGGGATGCATGCTAATCTGGTTGTAGCCCGAATATGCATCCATGAACGAGAGGATCTCATGTCCTGTAGTCGCATCGACCAGCTGGTCGATTCTTGGGAGTGGGAAGCAGTCTTTTGGGCAGGCTTTATTGAGGTTTGTAAAATCCACACAGGTCCGCCACTTGCCGTTAGGCTTGGGGACCAGCACCGGATTTGAGACCCACGATGGATAAAACGCCACCCTGATAAACCCATTCTCCTTAAGTCTTTCAACTTCTTCTTTTAAGGCTCTTGATCTATCTTTATCGAGCAGCCTTCTTTTTTGTTGCACGGGTGGAAAAGTTTTATCTATGTTCAAGACATGGCTGATTACCGCAGGATCTATCCCCACCATGTCTTTGTGCGACCAGGCGAAAACTTCTTGGTTCCTTCGCAAGAATTCCACCAGTGCATGCTTCGTGGTAGGTTCTAAGTTTTTCCCAACCTTCACGACTCTGGTCGGGTCTTCTTTGTCGAGTTGGACCTCCTCCAGGTCCTCGAAGGGTCCAACATTCCCTTCAAAATCCCCAAAGCGAGGATCCAAATCTCCATCCTCACTTTGGGCAACACCTTATTTGGTGACTTCACCACCTGATTAGGCTTGCGTATCTACTGCCATCTGCAATCGGTCTGGGGTGGTGCTCCTCGTCGTTCCACTTTTCGCCTTTGTGATCGAGGCGTTGTAGCACTCCCTGGCTTCCCTTTGGTTTCCTAAAACGCGTCCTACCCCCGCGTCTATTGGGAACTTCATGGCTAGGTGCCACATAGAGATGACGGCCCGTAGATCAACCAGTATGGGCCTTCCGATAACGGCGTTGTACGCCGAAGGACAATCAACCACTACAAAAGTGGCGAGTAATGTCCTTGTTGCAGGCGCTGTACCCGTCGTTACTGGAAGTTTGATCATTCCGGCTGGGGCGAGTCCTTCTCCAGAGAAGCCATATATCGTCTGATTGCAGGGCTCTAAGTCCTTTACGGACAATTTCATGCGTTCCAGTGTTGACTTATACATGATGTTCACTGAACTTCCTGTATCGACTAGTACCCTCTTTACCATCATATTGGCCATCTGGATGTCCACGACCAACAGATCGGAATGTGGGAACCGGATGTGTTGGGCATCGCCATCAGAGAAGGTTATCTCACCTTCCTCTGACTGAGCCTTCTTTGGTGCACGGTTCTCCACAGTCAACATCTCGATGTCCTGGTCGTGGCGCAGAGTTCGGGCATATCGTTCTCTGGACTTTCCGCTATTTCCCGCGAGGTGCGGGCCTCCACAGATGGTTAAGAGTGTTCCAGCCACGGGGGCAGGTTGTAATGGTGGCGAGCGTTGGCGTGTGGTCGCCTGCTCATTGGCACCTGGAGCTTCTCATTGGGAATTTCCCGAGGCCCGTACGTATCTTCTCAAGTGTCCTTGTCTAATAAGGACCTCGATTTCGTCTTTTAACTGGTTGCACTCATTAGTGTCATGTCCGTAGTCGTTATGGTAATGACAGAACTTGGTAGTGTCTCTTTTCGAAATGTCCTTTCGAATGGGTCCAGGTTTCTTGTAAGGCACACTAGAGCTTGTGGCCTGGTAAACCTCTCCCCGAGACTCAACGAGGGCAGTGTAGTTAGTGAACCTAGGTTCATAACGATTACCCTTGGCTCGTTTGTTGTCGGAGGTGGAAGGCTCGTTATACGACCGTTTTCCACCATTCTTGCCATTACCGTTGTCGTTTCCGTTGCCATTAGGTTTGGAACCATTGGCGGCTTTGGTGGCCTTCTTACCCTTGTTTGAGGGTTTTCCATCATCAGCAATGGCCTCTTCGAGCTTGATGTAATGATCAGCTCGGTCCAAGAACTCCTGGGTTGTTCTAACTCCTTCCATTCGGAGACTTTTCCAGAGGGGAGAGAAACGTTTAACCCATGAGGTAATGGCCATCATCTTGCCTTCGTCTCCAACTATTTTTGCTCCAGCTGCCGCTCGCATAAAGCGCTGGACATAATCCTTCACTGACTCCCCGTCCTGCTGGCGAATTTCGACTAGCTGGTTTGCTTCGGTTGGGTGCACACAACCCGCATAGAACTGTCCGTAGAACTCCCTTACGAACATTTCCCAGGAAACTATGCTTGCAGGCGGGAACTTAAAGAACCACTCCTGCGCTGCTTCAGAAAGTGTTGCAGGGAAGATCCTGCATCGAGCGTCTTCAGACACTTTCTGAATGTCCATCTGAATCTCAAACTTATTCACATGCGAGACTGGGTCCCCATATCCATCAAAGTTTGGGAGCGTAGGCATCTTGAATTTGCTGGGAGTTTCGGCGTTAGCTATCCTTTGGACGAAAGGAGTGCCTTTCCTCCTATCGTGGTCGATGTAAGAAGTCCTTCCTCCGACCAGCTGCTGAACAGCCTGGTTGAGTGTGTTTATCTGGGCCTGCACTGCGGTAGGAATCGCGGTGGCCTTTGTTGCTGGGGGGACGTTCTCGCCGTGCCTCTCATGGCGATCATTGAGTACATCTCTTAGGTCCGCTTCTCTTCTACGCTGCTCGCTACCACCGAGCCGGTTGAAGACATTATTTTGTCTGGGCTGCCCCCCAGCATCCTGTCTATTTGGTTGGTCATCTTGAGGTACTTGGCTCCTGCTTTTACCTCTTTCTCCATTCCTCCCACCGGAATTTCCCTTGCCTGAGTCAGCCTCATTGTATCCGTGGCCATCTCTGAACCTTGATTGGCTATGGTAAGATCGACTGTTCCCTCGATGCCCGTTTCTGGCTGAACCATCCCGAGCGTTAGAGGGTGGTCTGCGCTGGTCGTGGCGTCCCCGTGCACCATCGTGTCGTGAGGAGCCCTGGACCGCAGAGCCTAACTCTGAGTCTCTCCTGTTGCTAGGAGGGTACTGACCTCTGTTCGGTAGGTTCGGCCCATCATCCCTATGGCGTCTAGGGCTGCGAGGCTGATGTTCGGCCCTATTCTGCCTCTGTTGCGAGGGATTACCCCGAGCAGCTTGGGATGGTGGGTGTGCCTCAGGATCCTGTGGGACATCGTCATGGGGCATCTGAGGCTGCTCGGGCCTTTGCGAACTCGAAGGCTGAATCGGTGGGCTCGGATTAGGACCCCTCTGGGGTAGCCCATTCACCGGTTGGTCAGGCTGCGAGGCAGGTGCAGCCTGATTTCTAGCCAACAGCAAGGCTGCCTCAAGGGCTGCCATGGCTTCGTTCTGGCGGCGGTCAACCTCCGCCTGCCTTTCGCTCAATTCCACGCACTGCCGTTCAATCTCCTGCTGCTACCGCGCCATAACTTCAGCGGCAGTCTCCTGACTGACCCTCAGATTAGCCAGCTCTTCCTGCAACGCGCCTAGAGTACTCTTCAGCGTTGCATCATCCATTTCCTCCTCTTCAAAGTCCAGTTGTGGCTCATCCTCCGCCATGCTTGCAGGAGGAGGAGGAGGTGGCGGGTTTGACGGTGCAACGGCGGTCGCCTGCCCAGTTTTCTTTCCTGCTTTCACCATTAGTTTTCTTAACAGCAATAAATCAATCTCTCAATGAAAGCACCAGAATGTTGACCCAAGATTTGGCCAAATGATACGGAGTCAAAATGTGATTGATATGAATGAATATATAGAGAAGAACTTAATGACAAAAGTAAACAAAACACAGTAATTTATAGTGGTTCGGCCCCAGGATCTGGTAATGACCTACGTCCACTTAGACTGATATTGATATAAGAATCAGAAGAGTGATCAAAGAACCAGGGTTCAATGAGTTTCACTAACCTTTGAAGAACAATACAATATTCCTAGGAAAATAATTATAATTTTCAATGATTCAAAAGCCAAAAGTCCCTCCCTTGAGCTATCTCTTGCCATTTATAGGCTCAAGGGGGGTTACAAAAGATTGTTACAGATATTCTCCCCTGAATAATCGGGTACTCAGGAGATTGTATGAGATAAATTCGGGGTTCATAAAGATCTTCCCATAAATGTTGCCTTGTACACGGAACCATCAACCAGACTGGTCGCGGGTAAGACGGGCTTACCCTGCTTCTACTGTGTCTTCTGGTCGATACTCTAGCAGACGCTTCCAGGTGTCAGCCACTTGTCCAGGGATTACTTGCCACATCATAAATGCTAATTTATTGGATAACACATATATTTAAACAGATTTACATATGGGATCCCAAAAAGGAATAGTGTTTAAAGGTTAGTTACAAAATTTCCAAAATACAGACTACCATCAGCCACCCTAAGGAAAAACAGACATTTATAGCTTTTCTGTTCCTGTTATCCTCTCAACCATGGCGGCTGAGCAGCTGGTCATGTACATTCTGCTCACAGAGCTCTCCAAGTCAGGGCTGATCAAGTTTGCCCTTGCCTTTACCTGCACCACGTAGCACCTGTGAGCCAAGGCCCAGCAAGAAAACATAAAACACATCACAACAATCATAACAAGAGTATAATCCTTTAATCATGATCAAACACTTAACATTCCACATTAATCACATAGCATGTAATCGAAATCAAGGATGATACCAATCATTAATAACAGTCAAATCACATAATAACTAGGGCCGACAACTTAGGCCACACCCTCTGTTTACCCCACTGACTCCGGCCCGCTTAAACCGAGCTCAGTGGATAATAAGCTGTCCTCGGCTACCAGTGGTTTAGCCACGCCCTGTGCGCAAGTGTAACCTTTGGCACTCTTAGGCCGTTGGTTTACTATTTATATGGCATAATACCATCCTTTTGAAAGCATACATATTAGGGAACCCTTAGTCCCATTACAAATACACAATCGGGTGCAATTTTCTTACCTTTGGCTTCCAAGTGTACTAGCTATGAGCGATGCTCCTTGAGCGCGTCCCGATCCTCGAGCCCTAGCTTAGCACCTAGTCACAACCAAGATAAATGATACCATCAACAATATTAAAAGAGCTTCTAGGCAAAGTTCTAGTCTCCGGAACATTGAACTTCACCAAAAATGGTAAGAGATTCAATCCCGAGCACCCTAGGTTAAATTCCCAAGCCTAGAATCTCAAAATCCCAAAATCCCTTAAGGGCCGCAGCATTAGCCACCCATGCCACAACATGGCCCCAACTAGAGGCCTCCTAATGCCCAAAAACAGACAAGGGCCGTGGCCCTACTCAGACCATGTCGTGGCCCGCCCTCCTTCCTCAGCTCACATCAGCTTCGGAGGGCCGCGGCTCACCAAGAACTATGCTGCAGCCCGACCCCTTCGAACCCAGAAAAACCTCCATTTTTGACTCTCAAACCTCATGCAAACTCACCCAAAACAACCCCAATTCCATAACTCAATTACCCAAAACTTCCCACAAGATTCCAGCAACACAACCCAATTGAAACCTAGACTAGAAACCCATCAAAAACCTATTTCAATCACTGAAACTTTCTAACTCAAGAACACAAAACCCAGCCATGGAAACACTATAACTCATCCATTAAACCTTAAATTTGAGCTTACCTCAACTGCAGAACCAATTTTCCAAGAGCTTTCTGGGCTAACTTCCAAGGTTCTAGCTCAATTTAATCTTCAAATCCAAAAGCCCAAAACCTCTTATAACACACTCAAAATCACATAATTTCAACCACAGAAAATGGGATTCAATGATTACCTCAACCTTGATTAAGTTCCTTTGACAATCCTTGAGCTAATCCTCTAAATCCCAGCTTTAATCTTCAGAATTCCAACCACAAACCTATGTTCTATGTTTTTCCATTGAGAGAGAAAGAGAGGAAGAGGAAAGAGTCGGTCTATTTTATGTTCTACTATTTTCTGTAGCTCCTTAAATCTATCCTCAGGAAATTAAGCTAATCCCAAAGCTCGGGGTATCGGAAACGTCCCCGAGGGCAAAATGGTAAAATTTCCTCAATATTCCCATCTAGACTTCCTAACCTCAAATATATCTCAAATTATTTATTTTCATTACCCGGTAATCTAAATAACCACCCGATACCTAAAATACTCCTTGACTTGTCCAAAGTCAAACATTAGGCCCCGTTGTGACTTTCCCGCTATCTAGCTCCCTAGGATCGCCTCAAGTCGCCCGTTGTAGATTTACCCACATAATAATGTGGTTCTCACAAGTATAACATTTAACCACATTTATATACATATAATCATACAAGCATGCTTATCATGTAATCATGCATTAAATCAATAAATTCACGCATAAACCAATTATGCCCTCCTGGCACACTAATCAAGGCCCTTAAGCCATATTAGTGATTTTGGGTCGTTACACGCCAAATGCACCCCAGCCTCACGGCTCCTAGTGTGCAACCCCATGGCTCCTAGCGTGAACCCAGCGCCCATGCGCGTGCGCACCTCCCTGCCTTCGCGTGTGCAAGGCCCCTGGTCGAGCCATTGCACACCGACATGCCGCCCACCCCGAGCCCTTGGCTCCTTGTGCCACCGGCCCTAGGGCACCATTTTGGTGCCCAAAACCCTAATTCCTAAGTTGTTATAAATATCTTTTATTTAATTAATTTTAAATTATTTTAATTTAAAAGTTTAATTATCTTATTTTATTGTATTAGAAAATAAAATATATTTTAGTTGGTTAAGATATTTTATTGTCATAAGTTTAAATAATTATTTGAATTTGATTCTTTAATTATTTAAATTCAACTAAATTGAAAAAAAATGACAAAAATGGTTATTTAATTAAAAGTTAGTTTTAATTAAATAAATTAATTAGAAAATTTGTTTCCAATTAATAAGTTAGGCAAAATAAAGTTCCTAAAGATTAGCAAAAAATCCTAAAGGAGAGGAGGAGCATTCTTGGAGAGTCTTGAAAGTTACATAGGATTAGATTGCAATTTTATTTCTAATTTTTTCAAAGGGTTGTAATTCTTAGAAATACCCATTAGTACTCGGTTCATCATTTATTGTTTATTTATTTATTATATTTATTTAAATAAATGTTCTTTGATGTTTGATTGATAACATGATCATGCATTAGTCAATTACATGCCATTCATGAAACCCCACACAATTTCGCATTAATCATGCATCTTTTAGAAACATGATTATCTAGGATTGCCCTATTTGTTTATATGAATTGTTTGGTGAAATCAATTGCATGTAAACTATTAAGTATTAAATTAGTTAAAACTTGGTAACTCACACCATATTAAATGCAATAGTTTTTTATAAGCCTTTAAGATAACCAACTTTATATAAAAAAAGCACTTTAGTAAAGTTAGTGAATGTAATGGGTAATTGTTTAGATCACATTAGTTATAGAAACAATCTCTTTTATAATTATGATTTTTGTAATTAATTACATTCATATGGTTATTAATAAACTAGCAATTAATTTGGAATTAATTGATTAGTTTAATAAAACACATTTACTCCTAAATAGTAAGTGGGAGAAGGTCAATATCTCAATGTAACCTAACGTCTCCATTATTATTACAACACCGTGAGATATGAATAGGGCCTTGAGGTGGCTTTGTTTCCATCCCCCTAAGGAAGCTTTCTAGACATATCAATACCAAGGTTGGCTTCTTACGAAGATAGGGGGAAGTGATGTATTTTAGGCTTGACCGACCCTAAGGCGGCACTCTCTAAGTTAAGTCATGAAATCCGAAATAATGGGTTACACTTACAAAGATGCAATTAAGCTTTTGCGGTGGATAATTAATTCTTGACCAAACCAGTGCTACTTTATATTTAAAAGAAAAAATAAAGAGTTATTTTAAGTTTTAAATTATAAAAATAAGATTTTCTTATAAGCTATCTGAATTTAACTTGATCGACCCTAAGGCAACACTTTATTTGTTGGGTAGTTTTATGTTTTTAATTGTTGCATTCATGCATCATGTTTACTTTCCAAAACATTGATAGATTTTTTTCAAATGATAATATATATATTTTTTTTATTTCAGTTAAAATGTCTCAAAACAACTGCAATGTAGTGGTTGAACTTAATGATTAAAATATAGTATTTTGGAGACATGATATAGATATATTATTGTTATGAGAGAATTTGATGGAGGCTGTTAAAACACCACCAATAGATGCTTTAGTGATTGATCAGTTTGAGTACACCGAGTGGTTAAGAATAAATGATATGGCTAGGTATTATTTACTCCAATCAGTGAATATAGAGACGAAAATACTCTACAAAACCTTAAATCTGCATTTGATATATGGGAGGTCATCCATGCTACGTATGGACACATATATGATAAGTGATTTTATGAGAATGAAATCCTATCGGCCAAGCGTGAAATGATCGTTGAATTTATGAAGAATAAGAAAAGTAAATATGATCTATTTGTTCTTATAACTAGGTGGAAAGAGATTTGTCATTCTGAGCTCTTAACTCAGGGTCCACTAACGATGTTTATTCTTCTGTGTAGATAGATGAATCTAATGGTTCAAGAAGGTTGTTGATGAAGATCAAGAAGAAGAAAAGAGGAAAAGTGTCTAGTTCAAGAAAGCGTTAAAGAAAGTCCATATATTTTAAAATAAATTAGTTTTATTAAAAGAAAACTTTATTGTTGTTTGACCAATGTTTAGTTCATTTTTTAGTTAATTTGGAATTTTATCGCATGTAATGACATTAGAATATTTTGTTTATAATTTGATTATTCTTAAATTTTTTCTTTAGACATGAAATTGAATATTTGGACTTTATCGCTTTCATTAAAATGAACGAACACTCAATAATTCATAATTATTTAAAGTAGCAAAACCGCAAGGTAACAAAAGACAAAAAGTTTCAAACGAGGATGACACGTATCTTTGGCATCTTAGACTTTGTCATATAGGTCTAGATAGGATAAACCGGTTAACAAAAGATGAACCTTTGAAGAACTAAGAGTTGGAACTCTTCCGGTTTGTGAATCTTGTCTAGAAGGTAAAATGACCAGACGTCCTTTCTCAACGAAACACAATAGAGCCAAAAAAACTTTGGAGCTTGTACACAATGATGTCTGTGGTCCAATCAATGTACAAGCAAGAGGCGGGTATGAGTATTTTGTCACTTTTATTGACGATTACTCAAGATGTGGTCATACTTACCTAATGCTTAGGAAGTTGAAACCTTTGGTAAGTTACAAGAATTCAAAGCTGAAGCTGACAAGTAGTTAGGTAAGACGTTAAAGACACTTCGATCTGATCGAGGTGGAGAGTATTTGGATTTAGAATTCAAAGATTTCTTGCTGGAGCATGGTATTCTATCCAAACTCACAACACCAGGAACGCCACAACAAAATGGTGTTTCTGAAAGAAGAAAAAGGACATTGTTGGACATGGTCAGATCTATGTTAAGCTACTCCTCACTCATTTTGGGGATATGCACTTCAAAAGGCGATGTACATTTTGAATGTAGTCTCATCTAAGACCATTATCAAAACGCCACTGGAATTGTGGAATGGAAACAAACCTAGTTTGCACCATTTCTACATTTGCGGCTGTCCTACTTATGTTCTTAGACCTAAATCAGGGAAACTTGAATCAAGGTTAGAAGTGTGCATTTTTGTTGGCTACGCTCCAGAAACAAGAGGTGGTTATTTCTATAGTCCCAAGGATCAAAAGGTATTTGTTTCAACAAATGCGACCTTCCTTGAACATGACTATATGAATAACTATAAACCTTGGAGCAAGGTAGTATTGGGGGAACTCACATCTGATAAGATTCCATTACAATCATCTTCATCATTAAATGATAAACGAAAAACTGAGGAAACCATGATTCCTGGAAAAGAAACCCCAGTGCAACGCCATAGTGGGAGGACTGTGAGACAACCTGTTCGCTACGAACATAAGGCACATGTCCTTATTTCTGATACATACAAGGATGATCCATTAACCTTTAAAGAGGCAATGGATGATCCTGAAAAGGAGAAATGACAAGAAGCCATGAACCAAGAAATTGAATCGATGTATTCCAATTCTGTCTGGGAGCTAGTGGATCCACCTGAAGATGTCAAGCCCATAGGTGGATATACAAGAAGAAAAGAGGTGTAGATGGGAAAGTAGAGACTTTCAAAGCGAGGCTTGTAGCCAAAGCTTACACTCAGAGAGAAGGTGTTGATTATGTAGAAACATTTTCTCTTGTGACCATGCTCAAATCCATTTGTATCCTCTTATCCATAGCAGCTGCCAATGATTATGAGATATGGAAAATGGACGCCAAGACATCATTTCTGAATGATTATCTTGATGAAAGTATCTATATGTTACAACCAAAAGGGTTCATAAAGAAATGGGAAGATCAAAAGGTGTGTAAGTTGCTGAAATCCATTTATGGATTAAAGTAAGCATCTAGATCTTGGAATATCACTTTTGATGAAACAATTAAAACATATGGCTTCGAACATAATGTCGACGAAGCATGTGTGTATAAATACATCAAAGGAAAGGTGGTGGTTTTCTTAGTTCTTTACATTGATGACATTTTGCTCATTGGGAACAATGTAGAGACATTGTCAAATGTAAAGAAATGGTTAGCTAAAAAGTTCCAAATGAAAGATTTGGGCAAGGTGAGCTACGTTCTGGGAATCCAAATCCTAAGGGATAAGAAGAACAAGCTCTTGGCACTTTCTCAGGCTAATTATATAGATAAGGTGCTTGAAATATTCTCTATGGAGAATTCCAAGAAAGGTCAATTACCGACCAAACATGGAATTTCTCTCTCCAAGGAACAATGTCCCAAGACACCTTAGGAGGAAGAGGATATGAGAAAGTATCCCTATGCTTCAGCAGTTGGGAGTCTGATGTATGCTATGATGTGTACTAGGCCCGACATATGTTATGCAGTTGAGATTGTAAGTCATTATCAATCAAATTCTGGTTTGGAACATTGGATTGCAGTAAAGCACATTCTCAAGTATCTTAGGAGAACGAGATACTATATGCTGGTATAATCAGGGGGTGAGCTAAACCCTACTTGATACACTGATTCTGATTTCCAATCAGACAAAGACAGTCGAAAATCAACATCTGGGTTAGTGTTCACTCTTGGTGGAGGAGTTGTGGTCTAAAGAAGCATTAAGCAATCCAGCATAGCTGATTCAACCATGGATGTCGAATACATAGTGGCTTGTGAAGCAGCTAAGGAAGTAGTTTGGTTGAGGAAATTCTACACTAATCTAGAAGTTGTTCCAGATATGGATAAGCCACTAATCCTGTACTGTGACAACAGTGGAGCGGTAGCTAATTCCAAATAACTTAGAAGCCACAAGAGAGGGAAGCGTATATAAAGGAAATACCATCTGGTAAGAGAGATTGAACACTGAGGTAATGTGACTATTATGGAGATAGCGTTGGAACAGAACCTGGCTGACCCATTAACCAAGACACTTCATGTAAAGTCGTTCATGGGTCACGTGTGCAATGTGGGATTAAGGGAGATGACTCATTTGCTTTAAGAACAAGTGGGAGATTACTAGGATTAATACCCTAAAAGCATGTAAAAACATTTTATTGGTTTTAAATAAAAGTACAATTTTATTATATTTGAATGTTATAATTATTGTTTCAATTAATTATACAATAATATCAAGAAAATTCCCTATTCATTCATGAAAATATGATCTTGTATTAGTATGAGAGAATTAAGATTATATATAATGAATAAAATAGTCATTAACATATTAAAGTAAGAAATCTTTAATGAATGGTTACTAGTACGGTTTGCTAAGCATACGAGATGCAAGTAATCTAGATTCAGATTACTGGTGTGGATAGACATCTTAGTAAATGTGATATATATAATAGAGATTATATATGACAGGACCGATGAGAATTAATTATCTATATAAACTTGCCGTTTGATGTAAATATTTAATTCTTGTCATAATAGATGATCAATTGTAGACTAGTCTAAATCCTGAGTATTCATGAACTCCTGTTTATGTTTATTGGATCTTTTGATTCACTCGTTAAGGTCTCTTATAATAATGAGGCTAATGACTTTTGTTTTGGAGATTCAATATCATGGATAGTTGGGAACATGAATTACAATATTGGAATCCATGCTTTCTTAATGGACCGAATATTGGTTCCTTTAAGGGTTGATTCTGGAACTGAATAGTTATTGAGCTCAAATCTATAATTAGATTATAGATTAATTATTCAATAGTGAATTAATGGTACTTAAGGATCAAGAGGTAATTAGAAGGGTGCAACAGTAATGTTGACTAGCTCTAATTAACGAACCAATAAATGGAGGACAAAACTACATATATTGATTATATCAATGGACTACTAGAGAAAACTCTGTAAATAGAATTCTATAAATACTTAGAGTGCAATTTCATATTTATAGTGGAGTAATCATGGAATTAATAAATAAGATTATTAGATTAAAGAGTTTAATTAATAATATGGTTTATTGGAGCTTCGTATTATAGGTCCATGGTCCCCAGAACACCTCTGTCCTACTCTGTCAAGGGTAAGAATGTCAAAAGAAAGATTTGTTAAGAGAAAGGACTAAATTGCAAATGAATTAATTTTCCAGAGCAAGGAAATAATTATTTGATAATTATGGGTAATTGATTAATTAATTATTTAACTATATAGTTTTTATTTTGAAAAACTATAAGTTAAAATTAATATTAATCTTGTTTGGATTAATATAAAGAGAGAAAATAATAAATATCTTATTTATAATGTGATATTTGTTTATTTAATTTAAAATTGATATTTTAAGATAAAATTAATTTAAAACTAACTGATATTTATGTTGGAATAAATATATTGTCTTAAAAGTTGATTAAATAAACAAATGAGAAAATTAGGCCAACTCTAATAAGGCTGGGCGACACACATTGTACAGTATAATGTGTGGCGCCTAGCATTAGGGTTTTTATCCCTGAGATTTGAATTTTGAATTTCAAATAAATTTGTTTAATCAGTTATTTTATTATTCTTTTTAAATATGATTTAAATAGATAATTAAATAAAAATATCTAATCAATTTTAATTAGAATTATATTTTAATTAACTAAAGATTATTTAATTAGATTAAATATCTTTATAAATCTGATATACGTGATATTCAGAGATGATGGTTAATCACACTCTCTCTCTAAAAAGTGATATTTTTCTCTAAACCTAAATACTATTCTAAACATTTTCTTTGTCAAAAATCTCTAGATCTCATGTTTTGAGTACATCTAGGAAGTCACATAAATCAACATTTTGAATCCTACGTGCCTACACACGCCCTTGTGTCTTTGAGGATTGGTCTGGAAGATGAGGGTGTGAGATCTCAGAACACTAGATAGAAAGATCGTTGATTTATACAAAAAGAATTAAGGACACTTGATAGGCTACAAGAGGTAATCCCTGATCTATTTGTATGTGATTTAATATTTAAATATATATATGATCCTGGCTGGTATTAATAGTTATTAAAATGGGTCCATATATTCTACTGCGTACCTTTGATTTGATAATTTAATACCAACATTTAGTTGACCATAGCATGGCACGACATCGTTCAAGACAATTTGGACTTCGACACAATCGAATACACTATTTACAACCTCATGGACAATTACGATTTTAGTCATTTGGAGGAAGTCATGGTAAAGAATGATGGCGGAGAGATGGAGGAACGATTCGAGACGGTGCATGACTTAGAAGGGGAGATGGCGCGTCAAGAAGTAATACACGCCGTACCAAAAGTGAGCGTCAGGATGAGGACATTGGATAGCTCTCCATACTACTTCCACAATCCGGAAGACGTCTTCAATTACAGCTCAGGGGACGAGTCCATGATTGAGGAATAAAGTCTGTCTCAATTTTCCTTCAATAAATGTTACTAAATAAAATGGGACTTCTTTTAAAAACCCTTAAAAACTTATGGATTCTTTATGGTTTTATTTAAACACTTTGTTGGATGTTTAAATTTATGGGGTAATTTTGAGAGAACTTCGAATATTATGGTTTAATATTTTCTCTCTTGCAAAATCTAAATGGTGTGGATATGGGAATGTATGACAACTTTCGTGATTTACTATAAGTAACCAAACCATTATGCGAATTATCCTCTCTTGTGACTTTCGTTTGGCACCTTATAATTTAATAATGTCAACAAGAGAAAGGGGAGCAAGAGGAGGCAGGGGAAAAGGGGGAGGCCAAGGAAGAGGTGCCTCTGCAAGTCCAAACGCTAGAGAAATCCCTGACCTGAGAATACCACTAGCCCAATCAGCAGCCCCAACTGCACCGACTGTTGATTTGGCTGCAGAAATAGCAAGATTGAGGGAACAGTTGAGGCAAAGGGACAAGGAGTTGGCTCAAGCCAGATAAGTACCCCAAGCGCCCCAAGTACCGGTGGCACAACCTGAGCCTCCAGTACCACCACCTGCACCACTGCCTGTGGCTTATGGATTCGAGACAGTCTATGAGTGTTTCGGGAAGCAACCTCCACCTAGTTTTGAAGGGAAAGGTTACCCTATGGTGGCAGAAGATTGGTTAAAGTCAGTAAAAGCTATCTTTGGCAACATGGAGCTGAACGATCATCAAAGGGTTTCATGTGCAACTCACATACTCAAGTTGGACGCAAGAATATGGTGGGATGTGGTGAAGCAATCTCGTGACTTGAACACTATGACTGTTGAGTCCAAGAACTTTACTTAGCTAAGATAGATAGTAGTATTATAGTATGTATAGTATTATCTTTGTTACTGTGGATTTTTGGTTCAGACCGGGAATTATTTGGACACTCATAGTAGTACTTATAGATTTTCTAAGTTTAACCTATAGTTTAAGAATATTAAGTATAACCTAAGGTTTGATTATATGACTGATATTAAGGATAATATTTGTTATATTATAAGGTTTAGATATCAACCAATAGGATTTTAAGCACATGTTATGAATGGGTAATTGAGGATTAAGTATTTTTGAGGATTAAATTAAATAAGGGTAAAGTTTGAATGTTATAGGGTCAGTCAGCAGCTTTGAATACGTTGAAGGCTTAGTCAAGGCTGTTTACTCCATTCAAACTTAGCTAAAAATGTGTAATTTCGTGTTTAAATATTCAGCGTGTGCCGATATATCGCAGCTATAGGGGGAGATATATCGCATCACGTAGATACAGAAAACACGAGACGATGCACGGTCGCCTCGGGCATACTGGCCCAAGCGATATATCGCCTACAGGGGGCGATATATCGCCTCCTCCAGCATAAATTCAAGCATTTTTGAATTCTTTTCCTTTCAGCCATTCAAACTTCTTCATAAGTCCAGCATCTTTTGAACGAGTCTTCAGCCTCTGCTGAACGATTATTCAAATGATTTTCACCTAAAAAGCCATTATTTTTATTCAAGTAAAATCAAGATACTTTCATTCCCAAACTCTATAAATAGGACCTAGTACCCAGCCATTATTCACCTTTTACTCTAAGTTCAGAAGCTGCTAGTGCTAAGTGAGTGTGAGAGTGTAAACACCTGGTTTGGGAAATCATAAGCTTAAACATCATAAGCTTATCAAACACTTTGGGAAGTGAGGTTCTATAGTATTTCGGTTGTGGTATAGATTGGTCTTTCAAGTCTTTGAGGTAAACCAAAACTTTAGTTCATTTGCTTTATGTTATTTCCTCTTTCATAACCTTCTACTGAGTCCCCTAACCTCATTCTTATTTTGGTTAGGGAATCCAAGTTCTTAAACACATAAGTTTCGGTAAGTATGTTTTTCAATGGTTTAGTCTTTCCATCCTTTTCATTTCTTCTTCTTCATAAGACTCACTCTTTCTCATATGGTTTTAGGAGTGTTCCAAAAAGTCCCAACTCAGTCCACATATCCCGGTAACTTTGGTAAGGAAAATAGGCTAGAATCTATATGTTTATGTTTATGTTATCTTATGTGTTATGTTATGAAACATGCTATAAATATGTTATGAAATGTGTATGTTTGTAGGCTTGGGCATATGCCCTATTTGACTAACAAGACCCCAAGTAGATTATGGGCATATGACCTACTTAGCTAGTAGGACCCCACTAATCTCATGGGCATAAGCTTGTTTAGTCTATGGGACCCCAAGTAATAATGGCCATTATAATAAGTGTATGTATTAAGTGTTATGATATGTGTTTACGTTATTATGAAATTTATGTTTATGACTATGTGTTAGATTTTCCTTGCTGGGCATTAGGCTCATTCCTTTTTGTTTTATGTGCAGGAAAATAGCTTTAGAGGCGGTAATATTCGTGACGCTTAGAGGATGTGTATCGATGGTGAATGGAGTCAAGGGGCCGAGCGTTATTCGATTCGAGGATGTAGTCTCATTTTATCTTTTTATGGTTTTATATGTATTTTCCGCATTTCTTATGTAATTATTTTCATTTAAATCATGTTTTGTTTTTAAAGACAATGGGATCCCATATCCTTCTTAGTATTTATTTGTAAGTAACTCTTATTTTACAAGTTACTCAATAAAATTATGGTATTTTCGTAAAAATGTAAGTTTATGTATAGTTTCGTTAATGGTCCAAAAAGTCTAGATTAGTGGGTCATTACAATGACCTAGGCTGTAATGACCCCAAATTCGCTAATGAGGCTTAAGGGCCTTGATTAGTGTGCCGGGAGGGCATTATTGGGTTAAATGTGAATTGAATGATTTTATTGATTTAAATGCATAATTATATGATTAGTAATGCTTGTGCGATTATATTGGTATTAATGTGATATGTGTATATGGTAATTGTGAGAACCACATTATTATGTGGGTAGGTCTGCAGAGCACGACTCGAGGCGATCCTAGAGCTAGTTAGTGGGGAAAAGTTACAATAGGGCTTAACAGTTGACTTTGGATAAGTCAGGGATATTTCAGGTATCGGGTAGCTATTTAGACTATCAGGTTATGAAAATAAATATATGGAGATATATTTGAGGTTAGGAAGTCTAGGCGGGAATATTGGGGGATTTTACCGTTTTTCCCTCGGGGGACGTTTATGGCACCCCGAGCCTCGGGATTGACTTAACGGGATAAGATTAAGCTAAAGCTTTAGAGAAATAGTAGATAGAAACTAAACCGACCCTTATTTTCAGCCATTTTCTCTCTCTCTCTCAAGGAAAAACCACAAGGGGAAAAACAGAGAATTTCTAGGATTTTAAGCTGGGAATTTGCTGGGAATTCATTGGGGATTTGAATCTAAGCACAGAGATTATCCAGGAGATATTTAATCAAGGCTAAGGTAAGGATCAAACTACGTTTTTGAAGTTTCAATTCTGAGTTTTCAGTTGGGTATTGAGGTGATTTCAACTTTGATGCCTAAGGTGGAATTTGAGCTGGAAAGCTTTGGGAACTAGGTGGGTTTTGATTAGGGAAAGGATTCCATTGAAGAGGTAAGCTTTAAATTATAAATTAGAGGTTTAAATCTAAGCTTTGACTGGTTGGTTTTGAGTGTTTATGCTCTTAAGTTTCAGAAATTAAAAGTATGATTTCTATGAGTTTAAGATGACTTTTTCTGTGGAATTGTGTGGTTTAACTTGCTATGAAAGTGTTGGGATTGTTGGGTGTTGAAGCAGGGGGCTTAAGGGTGGCTTTGGCTATAGTCTTAAGCCTAGAAATGGTGGGTTTTCTGGGCACGAAGGGAAGGGCCGCAACTCTGTTCTAGAGTGCTGCGGCCCTAGGTTGAAGATGAGCCAAGGAGGCTCGGCCAAGGGTGAGCGCCACGGTGCCCAAAGCAAGGGCCGCGACTCGTGTCTTTGTCCAGGGCTGCCCTTGGTTCTGTTTTGAGGCCAGGGCCGTGTTGAAAATGTGCCCTGAAAGCATATGTAGTAGACATTGTTTTTATGAAATAAATAAACGAATTGAATTTGTTATGCATATATTTTATGGACTATATTATTTTGTGATAATATTACGTAAATTTCAGGAAAATTCCTAAGTTCATATATGTGATCTCAAACACGTATAGGTACGGGAGGATTGTGTTTGAGATAAATGAACTTGAATAGTTCGCAATAAAATAAAGTTATGGAATCTTTAGATTAATTACTGCAAGTACAGTCCACTAGTATTATGAATACATGTGATCTAGATCCGGATCACTAGTGTGGTAGGACACTTTAGTGGAGGTGCTTTATATATTAGAGAATATATAGAACTGGACCAGATATGTTTATTAATATTTAGTTAAATACCGTTTCGAAGTATTAATTAAATATATCAACTGATGATCATATACAAATAGATCTTAATCCTGAAGTTACCATGAACTCCTGTTTATGTTATATGAGTTCTTTGATTCACTTGTTAGGGTCTGTCAGAATGATCAGGCTAGAAACTTTTGTTTTGGGAACTCATTAATGTAGATGGCTGGGGACATAGTATACAGATATGGAATCTATGCCTTCTCGCAAGAGATTGAATGATGGTTCTCTTAAGGGTTGACTTTTGGGATTGAAAGGTTATTGAGCTCAAATTCATAATTTAGTTATGAATTAACCTTCACTAGTAGAGTCAATGGTACTTAAGGAAACAAGAGATAATTAAAAGGGTAAAACGGTAATTTTATTCCCGATTAATTATGAACCATTATTAGAGGGTCAAGTTGTATGAAATGATTATATCAATGGACGGTTTATGATTATAAAGTACTCAGTAAATGAAATGTCTATAATTACAAGAGTGCAGTCTCATATTTATAGTGGAATAATCGTGAGATTAATAAATTAAGATTATTTAATTAAAGAGTTTAATTAATAATCTTAAATTTATTGGAGCTTGGAATTATAGGTCCATAGGTCCCCATAGCGGCTCTATCAACACTGTTCAAGGTAAGAGTTGATATGAAGGGAAAATAGTTTAAAGACATATTTAAGAAGAAATTTGTTCTTCAGGCCAAATATGCAATTATATGATAATAGTGATTAATTACAAATTAGTTGTAGTTAACAAAATTAATTAATATTTAATTATTGTATAATTTTCGAAATTATATTAAATAATTAAATTAATTTTGAAATTTAATTAAATAATTAATTAATTATAATTTTCGAAATTATAATAAATTAAATATTTATTTTCGAAAATTATGGATTTAATTAATTGGTAGAATTAATTAAACATCTTTATTTGAGTGGGAGAAAATAATCTGATAAGTTCAAATTGGATTTGAATTTAAAAGATTAATATTTATTCAAATAATTAATTATATTTGATAATTAATTTGAATTAGTTATCAGGTTGTTAGATCTTATCTGACAAAGTAGTTTGAATAAATAATTAAATAAAAATTGAAAAACCAACATCCCTAAAATTAGGGAAGCTACACGTGCACACACAGTCCATGGACTGTGTGTGGCGTGTAGGGCAATTTTCAGGGATGAGATTTTCATTTTTAATTAATTAATTAATTAATGGATAATTTAAAAATTGGTTTTTGGATTTTTTCATTAATAGAATAATTAATTAATTAAAAAGTAAATTGTAAAATGGTTACAGATTTATTCTTTTAAAATTTGAATATTTTCTTT
Organism: Humulus lupulus; assembly: GCF_963169125.1. Taxonomy (NCBI): domain Eukaryota; kingdom Viridiplantae; phylum Streptophyta; class Magnoliopsida; order Rosales; family Cannabaceae; genus Humulus; species Humulus lupulus. The sequence continues at coordinate 84,516,146 of NC_084794.1, read as the reverse complement.
TAAGTATGACTAATCAGAAAAATATTAAGATAGGTGTGTGACACAACACTGAACATTCGCTCTGTGAAAAATAGAACAATAGTTTTCTCTCCCTGAAAATAAAGAACCAATTCTCAGGCCTATTCTCTTGATATCATGTGTTGAGTACATCAAGTAGAATCACAAATAAACTATCCTTCATTCTCTAAGTGCCCACACATTTCTTGAGGTGTAGAGAATGCTTTGGAAGATCTTGGTGTGAGTAAGTGGGAGCGGCTTGGATGGGAAGATCGTTCTAAATACGAAAAGATAGCAAGGATACTTGATAGGCTTCAAGAGGTATGAATTCTATCCTTACCTTGTTTATGATTAATGTATGTATATTAATGGATCCGCATATTTAAAGGTAGTTTAAATATGTTACAAATTTTTTGTTGTACACTGGGCCAACCACACCACCATTCTGCTGCGTATTAGGAAACTCGTTCTTAACAGGCCGCGACTATGCTTCAAGGGCCGCAGCCCTTAGTTGTGCACTTGAACGTTTAGGGTTTTTAAGGTCGGGAATTGAGCCTAGAGTGCTTGGGATCAATTTCACCATCGTGCTTGGTGGGATTCGATTTCCCGGAAGTTAGTTTTGTACCCGAAAACCTGTATTTGGATATTAATGAAACCTAATACTTTGGTTGTGACTAGGTGATAAACGCTTAGGCTCGGGAGTGGATCGTGCTTGAGGAGTGTTGCTCGTAAACAATAACTACAAAGATCAAAGGTAAGAAAACTGCACCTGGTTGAGTATCTGTGATGGGACTAAGGGTTCCCTATTATGTATGCTTGAAAAGATGGTATTATGCCATGCAAGCTAATTAGTGAACCAACGGCCTAAGGGTGCCAAGGGTTACACTAGTGCACAGGGCGCAGCTTGGCCACTGGTAGCCAAGGACAGCTTAATATGCACTGAGCTCGATCAGTTTAAGCGGGCCGGAGTCAGTGGGGTAAACAGAGGGTGCGGCCTAAGTTGTCGGCCCTGATTATTATATGATATGAATGTTATAAGCATTGATTGCATCCATGATTCTGAATATATGCTGAATGATATTATGTGGATTACTTGATGAGAGTTCATGCTTAGTGAATTTGCTGTCTGTTATTACTGTTTGTGTTGCACATGTTTTCTTGCTGGGCCTTGGCTCACAGGTGCTGTGTGGTGCAGGTAAAGGCAAGGGCAAACTTGATTAGCCTTGATTAGGAGAGCTCTGCGAGCAGAATGTACATGGCCAACTGCTCAGCCGCCACGGTTGAGGTTTAGGCAGGGACGCGAGACCCAAAGATTGTCCATTTTGCCTTAGTATGGCTAATGATTGTTTATGTACTTTTGGAAGTCTGTAAACCTACTTTTAACTCTGTTTCTTTTGGGATCTCGTGTATATAACAATTTAATTATATAAAATGAAACTTTTGAGACCAAAACCTTTTTAACCCTAGCTCATACAGGTTTAGTGACACATTTTTAAATTAATGACTTGATTAGCAAGTCTTGCACCTTTATAAGTACACATTGTAGCGGTCTTGGCTATCCAGGGCATTACATAGGCACACTTCGTTCAAGCATTTGGCAAGAAGTACTACAATGTAGTTATTGGCAACTAGGGTGGAAGAATTCGTGACTTTGGTTAAAGGGAACCTCTTCGTTATTGATTACGCTCATAATTTTGACATGTTGGCTAGGTTTGCACCTGAAATAGTACCAACTGAAGTCATGCGGGTCCAAGGGTTTATGAGGGGACTTAAGCTAATGATTGCTAGAGATGTCAAGATGACCAGTGCTGAGGTGGTTAGTTATGCTGAGGTTTTGGATAAGGCAGTTGAAGCGGAGTACTTGGAGGACTGTATATGGAAGGACAGTGATGCAAGAAGGGAGGCCAACTGAAACAAGGGCTTCCATGAGGGCAATAAGAGGATGGCCCATGAAGGGCATAACAGTGGCCATGACAAGAGGCCTAGACCCTCGACCACGAATGGCAATAATCACAACAATCATAACCACCACAATAACTGTAATAGTCACAACAATGATCGTAACCGTGGAAACCACCAAGACAATAAAGTTGAACGCCCCAGTTTCCCTAAATGCTCGCGTCGACATTTGGGAGAATGTAAGGTTGGCACCAACAAGTGCAGTCAGACAGGCCATCTGAAGAAGGATTGCCCACAGTGGAAAGCAAGGTAGGGCAGTAACAATAACCTAGTGCTAGCAAAGGTCTTTGCATTGACCCAAAAGAAAACAGCCAACAGTAACACCGTGGTCACAGGTTAGCTCCCTATTTCTGGTATGAAATGTAGAGTCCTTATTGATTCTGGAGAGACTCACTCTTATGTTGCTATGAATGTAATTAATAAAATAGGATTTCCTTGTAAACTATTTAAGCGTAGTTTTAGTACCATGTTACCATCAGGAGACATTATGTCGTCAACTAGGTGCTGACAGCTAGCTTCTATAATAGTTGAGGACAGAGAGTGCCCAGCAGACCTCATAGAGTTAGACATACCAGACTACGATGCTATACTTGGCATGGATTGGTTAGCCAAATATGGAGCAACAATAGATTGTCAACAAAAGATTGTAGAATTCAGACAAGAAGAAGGAGAACTCTTTTCTTTTAAGGGAGAAGTGGTAGGATTTCATATGCCCATTATATAGGAACTGGCAGCTCGGAACATGATGCAACATAGGTGTTCGACATATCTGGAAAGTGTGGTGGATAAATCTAAGGAGACAGAGTTAAAACTAGAAAATGTCCACATTGTTTGTGAGTTTCTGGAAGTGTTTCCCAAAGATTTACCAAGATTACCCCCGGACAGAGAAATCGAATTTGTGATCGAACTAGCACCAGAAACAACACCAATATCTAAAGCACCCTACCGAATGGCACCTGCAGAGTTGAAGGAACTCAAGACCCATCTACAGGAATTATTGGATACGGGTTCATACGACCTAGTCATTGGCCATGGGGGGGGGGGGGGCATCAGTCTTGTTTGTGAAAAAGGAGGATGGAAGTATGAGAATGTGCATCGATTACTGAGAACTCAATAAGGTCACAATAAAGAACAAATATCCTTTGCCTAGGATAGATGACCTTTTTGATAAACTGCAAGGGGAAACTATGTTCTCAAAGATTGATATGCGATTCGGGTAACATCAGCTAAAGGTGAAGGAAGGAGATATACCTAAAACAGCTTTCAGAACTCGCTACGGGCATTATGAGTTTCTAATGATGTCTTTTGGACTCACTAATGCCCCAGTGACATTCATGGACATGATGAACAAATTATTTAAGGACTACTTGGATAAATTTGTAGTGGTGTTTATAGATGACATCCTTATATACTCAAAGACTAAGGAAAAGCATGAGGAGCACCTGAGGTTGAAGCTAAATAGACTATGAGAGCATCGACTATATGCTAAGTTCTCTAAGTGTGAATTTTGGTTGGAACAAGTGACTTTCCTAGGGCATATAGTGTCCAAGAATGGAATAGCAATGGATCCAGCAAAGATTGAGGCCTTTAGAGACTGACCCCAAACCAAGAATTCCTCAGAGGTTCGAAGCTTCTTAGGGTTATTGGGTTATTACCGGAAATTTGTTGAGGGTTTTTCAAAGATTGCCACACCCTTGACCAACTTAACCCGCAAACACCAAAAGTTCACATGGACAGAGAAGTGTGAAGAAAACTTTCAGAATATGAAGGATAAGTTGATCTCTGCACCTATCCTTTGTCTTTCCACAGAGGGTGGAAAGTTTGTGGTGTATTGTGACGCATCTAACAACGGCTTAGGTTGCGTGTTGATGTAGAATGGGAAGGTGGTATCCTATGCTTCAAGGTAGCTCAAGGACTATGAGCAACAATATCCCACCCATGATCTTGAGTTAGCCGTAGTGGTGTTTGCATTGAAAATATGGAGACATCTCCTTTATGGGGATAAGTATGAAATTTACATCGATCACAAAAGTATAAGTACAACTTCACTCAGAAAGAGATGAATATGAGGCAACAGAGGTGGCTAGAATTAGTAAATGACTATGATTGCAAAATTCTATACCACCCAGGCAAGGCCAATGTGGTGGCCGATGCATTGAGAAGCCCTATTGGCTACCGTGCATAGAGAGAGAAAGGAAGAAAGAGATGGAGCTCGTGGAGAGGAGAAAAAAGGAAAGAAGAAGGGAAGAGAAGGCTTCGAATTCCCTAAGGTATGAGTTTAGGTTTATGATTTCATTTTTCCTCCTCTTCTTGGTTCTAAGTTTGGTGGAATTCATGGTGATGCCAGGAGTTGATTGATGTGAGATTTTGGTTTGGTTGGTCTAATGGTTTGGTGATGATGATAAGGTGTTGGAGGCCAGCAATCAAGAGGGTGACCATAGTTATTTTGAGTTCTTTGATTTCTATCAAAAGAGGTAATGGAACATCTATCCTTATAATGGTTCTTGTGATATTTTTGTATGTACTCTTGGTGTGCGTTTTATTGGTTGATCGGTTATGTTCTTTTATGTTGAAAAATTGTTTTCTATCTTGTAATCCATAATATCATGAAAGGGAATATGCATATTGATTAGGTATGAGTAGTTCTTCAAAGGATTTGCTATGAATTTTATATTCTAGTAAATGCCCAGGCGTGTGGGCTCTATGATTTTATGTGCTTGAGTATGCTTGGGCATGTGATGTATTTAGGCAAGCATGAATATAATTTTGGGCTTGTAAGATGTATGAGATCTTATGGTTATGTTTTCATGATTATTTAAATCTAATGATTTGTGTAAAAAGAATGCAAGAATGTTAATAGACACATGCTAGGGCTCAAGTTTTGGTTGACCTATTTTATGAAATGTTGTCGCATAAATATTCTTGTAAAATGCAAACGAGATATGAGATGTTTGATCATGAAGGTTTCGACCTAGGGTCACAATTGGGGTTTGGTTTTGTGTTGATTAATGTTATACCCAAAAAATAGGAGAATGCATCCTAGGAGGCTAAGGAGAATGCATTCTAGGAGAACTAAGGGGAGTGGTCCTAGGAGACCCCAAGGAGGATGTGGTCCTAGGAGACCCCAAGGAGAAAGTGGTCCTAGGAGACCCCAAGGAGGATGTGGTCTTAGGAGACCCCAAGGGTGTGTTTGAGGTAAGCCTCCCAAGGTTTCCTAAGTGTTGGCTCGAACGTGTCCAAGGTAAGTAGATAAGGAGGAGGAGTCCCATGCAAGCTAAGAATGGAGACTTAGATTTTTCCAAGGAGAGCCTACACAATGTCCGATCGGACATAGTTGGGAGATGCTAAAGGGGAGTGCCTCAGGCTTGTCCAAGGAGAGATGTCAAGGAGGATGCCTTGGACCACCTTGGTCCAAGGAGAAGGCAAGAGGAGGATGCCTCGGACCATCTTGGTTTGAGGAGAAGGCCACAAGGTCCGATCGGACCTTGATTGGAGAAGGTATGCTCGGACTTGTCCGAGGTGAGAAGCAAGGGTGTTGCCTCGGACCACCTTGGTCCGAGGAGAGCCAAGCATGCATGACCTTTGGTCCGAGGAGAGCCATGCATATACCACCTTGGTCCAAGGAAAGCTTGAAGGAGTAACCAACATGCATGTGAGACTACGTCAAAATCCCCGAAACGACTTCAGCAAGAGTTGGTCTAAGCATCCGAGAATCTCTCATCCCTCACTCAAATTGAGGAATTAGTTGTATTTTAAATATTTCTTGTAATATAAATATAAGATGAATAATAAAATATCCCTATCAAAATGGGATATCAGTTGAGTATCCCAGGCCTATAAATAGAGGGCTTATGGATGAGAGAAAGGGTTCTTCAACTTCTTCTTTCTAGAGAGAGAAAATTGGGTCTGTGTATTCTAGAGAGAGAAAGTGCTGATATTTGAGAGAACTCTTGTATTTTCACAATCTGTACTGAAGAAACTCAGTTGGCTCAGTCCATCTGATCTTGAGTATAGATCTATAAATCACAACTCTAAGTGGATTAGGCTATTATCGACAATCGGGGCTGAACCACTATAAAAATACTGTGTGTTATTTACTTTTCTTGTTCATACCGTCTGTTGTCGTTTACATTCTCTTGAAGGTTTGTCGTATTTGACGTTCTCACGTCGTTGGCTAAAAACGCAGTCAACAATTAAATTGCATGCTAATTTGCAAGTGTGGTGTACAAGTGAAAGATGATGTTAGGGTTAATTGTTAAATTGTTAAAAATATTTTATAAGCATTGTTTAAACATGATTATGTGATTTTATGCTTGTTGTTTTTATTTATTTTTGTGATGGTATGGTAAATAAATGCTTTCGAAATGCACAAGTGATGCCTCAAAGTGATGTTTGATTTTATATAAAAAAAAAATACATTTTATATCCATGTTAATGAGGTTTTATCAAATTAAATACATGCAGTTTTTTTTTTGTTATTTTATGAAAGAAAATATGGTGGATGATTCAAGTGTGTGATTTTAATTAAATAAAATAGTTGGTGGAAAATTTTGGTTAATAGGAAGAAAATATCTTTTAAATGAGATAAGTAAAACAAGTGTATCAAATAAATTAATTCTTAAGCTATGTATATGATAAATGTGATATTTTTAAATTTTAAATATTTATTCTCACACTTATATTTATATGCAGTTTTTTATTTAAATTGTGAAAAGAATATGGTTTAAACTCATTTGTCATTTTTAAACAAATAATTAGCTTGCTGGAATTTTGGTTTATTAAGAGAAAAATGTATTTTAAATTAAGATAAGTTAGTCATACACTCCAATAAATTAAGTCTTAGGTTTTATTTATGAAAATGTAATTTTTCACACTTTATTTATGTATTTTCATATTTGTAAATATGCAGTTTTTTTTAGACAAGTAAATTTATTTTTCTAAAAGAAAACAAAAAATGTATTTAGTCATTATAAGTAAATACAAATTTTGTCACAATCTTTAAAATGCTATTTAAATAATAGATGAAATTATTATGTCATGAGAAATTAAAATGCTAAATAAATTATCTTATAAAATTAAGTATTTTATAGGGAATATACTCATTTGGTACCTTATGTTTCAGTTAAATATAACTTTGGTACCCTCTAATACAAAAAATTCCTAACGAGTACCCTGTATTTGTAAAATCAGTAAAAAAAGGCACCTTCCACAGATTTTTGGTCAATAATTTTTCAATAATACCCAAATTACCCTCCATTTTAATTAATCAAATAATTTTTATTTATTTTTCATATTTTCAAAAGTTTTAATATTAGTTTCTAAAATAAAAAAAATAGAAACACTAATTAGAAATATAATGAGGTAAACTATAAATGTGCCACTTGTTCGATTAAATGAACCAAATTATTAAACTATATTAAACAAAAACTCTTGGCCTATTAATAACTGAAAATTATGTAAGCATTATCATGCCTTGACAGTTGAACAATGATGAATTCGTATCAGTACATTCCTCTTTCAATTTGCTTATTCCCTAAACCCTTCAAGCAATATACATACATATATAATATATACAACATATACGACAATATAATATATATTCCCTAAACCCCTCAAACAATATATATGCTTACATAAATCCCATATACAAATACACATACACATACATGACATTTTGTTTATCCATATCAGAAATAATTACTATTAGGATCCACCATTCAAAGTCATGATTCCATTGACAAAATAAATACCCAGAAACCATAGGAAAGTATTAGAAAACCAATGTGATACAGAGAAGGGGAAAAATCAAAAAACACCCACTAACCTCTTGAAGACGACTACTGCTATGACACAGTGGTGGCGATGGGTCTGGTGTCCGGTGGCCTTCTTCGCAAACCCAGGTGGGTTTCTCTATTTGTCTTCTCCGTTAGAGATTGCCCACAGAATTCTCTCACTACCTTGCCTTGTAGGAGACCAAAAATCTTGACTTTAGAAATTGTTCATTCCTGCTTGGTTTAAATATATACTTTATTAAGTATTATTTTTAATATGTGTTTCTGTTTTTTATTTTAGAAAATAATATTAAAACTTTTGACAATAAAAAAAATGGTTTGATTAATTAAAATGGAGGGTAATTTGGGTATTTTTTAAAAATGATTGACAAAAAATGTGTGGAAGGTACCTTTTTTTACTGATTTTATAAATACATGGTACCTAATAGGTATTTTTTGTATTAAAGGGTACCAAAACTATATTTCAATGAAACACATGGTACCAAACTAGTATATTCCCTATTTTATGATAAGTTTTGTATGAAAAGTGTGTGGTTAAAGAAATAATTAAGTGGTAAATAAAGCATGCTTGCTGAGTTTTTAGAAAAGGCAAAAGAGATAAGCATGTAGAGATTATCGACTTTAAACGTTTAATTTTAAGAATGCTCCCACGTATGCATGCTACACACAAATGTATTTTTACCTTCAAATATACATCTATTATTCAAACACATGATTTTTACTTTGCAACCATGAAGGATTAATAGGTAGAATTAACATTATTATTTTATGATTTTATGTGAAATTAGTGTATGTTTGCAATTGTAGTACAACTTGTGCCACGTGTGCATGATCCATGCACACATGGGGTATGTATGTTGGGCATGAGTTTTCTTACGTGATTTTAAAAGATGAGCGTTTGATTATGACTATAGGCTCGTTGTGACGTTTTCACACTTTCCTTTGCTCAGACTTGAGGTAAGGAAGTTAGATAGAATTTTCTATGTTTTATGCTATGAAATGGTAAGACTTGTATGTACAAGAAATAAAGTACTGCGTAAGTGAAAGTGCTATGTTTTGATATGACATGATAAGACAAGTGTTATAAAGCATGTAATCTCTGTGTTTTGATGTGAACTGTATTACATGTGCTTGTACGATGAATGAAAAGAAAATGTTGCCAGCGTGTTGAATGCAACACATTAAAGGAGTTACTAAGGATATGACGTAACTCAAAGGCCAGACACGCCGAGGTTATTCAAGGACCTGAGATCATGTTTACCTCTTAGAGGAGGTTTTACCAGCCTATGTTATACTGGTTACCTCAAGATGTGACATGGACAACTGAGGTGCCATGATCACAAAGAGTATGTTATGATGTATATGTATGACTATGTTTTCATTTATGATTATGGAATATGAGTATGATGATGTTATGTATTGCCTTGATTTACGATACATGTTCTTCTTGTGTTTTCTTTTATATTGTTGTACTTCCTTATTGGGCTTTTAGCTCACCCCTTACTTTCCCCCTTTCAGGCAAACAATAGGGTTTCTCTCTGGCACCTACTGTGATGTGGGAAGTTCCGACGTCTGAGTATGTATGGCGTGGGGTTTCCTATGAACGAAAAAACGATCAATATGGCGCTGAGATTAATAGAACTTATGTTATGAATTTTATTTTCAATTACGTCAGCGAGACTTAATTTTTCTAAATATTGCATAAAGACACATTATTTTATTTTCAACTATTGGGCCCATACCTACATGTTTTATCAAGGCCCTGCTGAATTTTCCCTTAAACTAATATTTTTCTATTATTTGTGAGTTGAGTGGCATTTTTATAAAGTAATAGATTAAGGCGCTTTACAGAGGTTTAGTGAATCATTATTTTCTATGCACAAAATTATCTAGAGAGAGACTATTAAGCTTTTATTCACTAATTTGTATTATTTCAGGCTATCGAAACTCAGTTGATTCTAGATCATCTAATCGGGAGTTTGGGAATTTCAACATTAATAAAAGCTTGAGTGGATGTAGTTTATTACTGACTTTTGGGGCCGAACCGCTATAAATCTTTGAGTGTTGTTTGTTATTCTTGAGTTTAATTCTTATTATGTCGTTTATTTGTCTCATTGTCGTTGGCTAAATCTGTAGTCAACATTTGGTGCTTTCATTGAGAGCTGAACTCAAGGAGATCAATCAACTGAGAAGCTATGGAAAAATCTAGGAGAACTCAAGGTCAACAGGCTGGTCAAGCGCTTGAAACCCACATAATCCACCTCCTCCCCCAGGAGTTATTGAAGAAGAGCCTCAAGTGGAGTTAGAAGAAGAAAGCGACGAGCTGGATGCTGAGACTCTATGAGTAGCCATGGGAATGTTGCAGGATGAGTTGGCTATCCTAAAGGATAACTAAGAAAATGTTGCTAAGACTATATTCACGCAATAGGTGGAGATAGATAGACAATAGCGAGAATTAAATGATAGACAAATAGAAATGGAATGCCGTCAGAGGGACGCTACTGTTGCCTTGAAGCTGCCATTCAGCTAGCATAGGGGGTTCGACCTGCTCCAAACCCCCACAGCCTGAGCGACCTCATAATCCTCCACCTTCTCAAAACTCACCTCAACCAGAACAACCTCGAGCTACACAACCTAAAGGACTACCGTCGAATTCTGGTTGACCCAACGAGGAGCTTCAGCCTCCTCGTTCTACTCGAGCAAGTGAGCAAAACCCCAGACAAAATAGGGATGAGCAGCGTCCTCGAAGCCCAAGACGCCTGGTAAATGATGAATAAGTCCTTCCTAGAAAGGGGCTAGGAAATGTCCCTTCATGGAACAGGAGACAGTCCGAGGCCCCCCACGACATAATAATCCCCACCTCCTGTTTATCAAGATGGTTTGGGTCGGAGAGAAGGTGACAATATGTATAGTCAGTTGCATACCCATCAATCACAATTTAGGGACAGACATGACCGCATTGAAGGAGATTTCGAGTATTATTAAAATAAAAGAAGAAATGTTGGTCGGCTAGACAAGCAGAGGCAACGACAGCAGGAGCCTCCACCCATGAATAACCCACCAGCTAGCCAAAATGCAGGGGGGAAACAAAGGCAATATAATGTGCTTGATCGGTTGGGAAGATCCGAACAGAGATAGAGAGAAGATGATCTAAGAATTGTTTTAAATAATTGAAGAGAAAGACACGATGAACACATTCTGGCAACTGCTCTTGCCCCTACAATTCCTATATCTGTTCAAGCTCAAATTGATGCGCTGAATCAGGCTGTACAACAAATGGTCATAAATAAAACTTCGGATATCGAGTATGACCGAAGAAAAGGCACTTCGTTGATTAATAGGATTGCAGTAGCAGAAGTCCTGAGCAAATTCAAAATGTTTGTTTTGCTCAGTTACACTGGAAAAAAAGATCATGTATCTCATGTGAATAAATTTGAGATACAGATGGACATTCAAAAAGTGTTTGAAGATGCTTGGTGCAGGATATTCCCTGCTACCTTATCTGATGTTCCCCAGGAATGGTATTTTAAGTTCCAACCAGCCACAATAACCTCCTGGGAGATGTTTATCAATGAGTTTACGAATAGTTTTATGCTGCTCAAATACACCCACAGAGGCCAACCTGCTGATCGACATACGACAAAAGGATGATGAACCTTTGAAAGAATACATTATGAGATTTATGAGAACAACCGCTCGTTCCAAATATGTTATTGAAGAAGGTAAAATGATGGCAATCACAGCAGGAGTGAAAAGACAGTCTCCTTTGTGGAACAACTTGCAAAAGAATAGAGTAAGAACCACTCAAGAGTTCCTGGACCGAGCAGATAAAAACATAAAACTAGAGGAAGCCATCACTAATGAAGGAAAGACAAATGGGGTGGTAGCAGATAAAAAGGAAGAACCAACCAAGGCTGCTAGTAATACGAGCAAGCCTAATAATGGTGGAAAACTGAGGAAAAAGGTCAAACAATGATTTGCCACTTCTGAAAACAAGCAACCCAAACCTATAAATATGAGCTGAAGTTTACCAATTATATAGCGTTGATCGAAAGTCAGGCAGATGTTTACCAGGACAGTCACCCAACTATCCCATATAAGCGATCAACCTCAATCCAAAAAGATATATTGACGAGGGACACAAATATTTTTTGTCATTTTCACAATGAATACGGTCATGATACAAATGATTACAACCAACTAAAAGATGAAATTGAGTTCCTAATTCGACAAGGAAATTTGAGGCGGTATGCACGAGCAGGGGTTGATCCCCAATCAGCGACTATCAGAGGTAACGAGCAGCCACAGTCACGACAACGCTCACCTCCATTACAGTCTACCCCAGTCACGGGCACCCTGCTCACTATATGTGGTCGAGATCAGGCTAACTGTGATAAGTCATGCCCTTAACATAGATAAAAAATTCACACCGGTACAACAAAAAATGAGGTTGCTCGATAAAGGTAGGTCGAACGCTTTAAAGGAAGAGGTCGAGAGACTAAAGGAGAATCAGTTTATTCGAGTAGCATTTTATCCATCGGTCTCCAATCCAGTTGTAATGCCCCAAATTTCCTAATAAGGTTTAGGACCTTGATTAGGAGGTCGGGAGGGCCATAATTGATTTAATATGATATATAATGATTATATGCATGTTTACATGAATTATATTATTATATGATGGTGAATGCATGCATATGGGAGTATTTATAGTTATGAGGGCATTTTGGTAATTTGGCCTGTTGAGGGCATATTTGTAAATTGGGTGCATATTGTAATATGTGAATGAGATTTAATTATTATGGAGATATATTCGAGCTATTCGACATGAGACGGTCATATATAATGGATTAGCGGTTTTGTCATAACGGGGTCAATTTTGGGGTAATAGAAATGTTTATTTGGTGATAGATTGGGAATATTTGAGATCAGGGTGAAATTCTGGAAGTTTCGACTATAGTGTCCCCGGGGGTGTTTTCGGGACCCCGAGCACTAGGTTTTATTTGAGGTTACTTAAGCTTGAAGTAGCTTGACAGATAAGAACGTACGTTAGAAACCTTTCGTTCTCTCTCAAAACAGTCCGTTTTACCGTTTGAGCCTTTTTGAGGAAATCTTGAGTTCTAGGAGTCGGAATCAAGCGAGGGTCGAGGCATAGCGATCCTAGGAAAGGTTAGAAGCTTCTTAACCGAAGGATTTGACGAGAAACAACCCAATCGAAGGTAATCTAAGTTTGAAGTTTGAAGTTTTTTAAAGTTTTAAAGCTTAGAATTGGACTTTGTTAATTGTTGAGTTTTTGGTCGGTTTGAGCTTTGGGTTTTGAGGGTTTTGGAGTATTGGGAAGCTTGGGAACTTTGATTTGATGATTGGGGAATGTTTGGGTATGTTTTTGGAGGATTTGGAGTGCTTGAAACACGTTTGGGAATGGCCCAGGGTTGGGGGCCGCGGCCCTGTTCTTGTGCGCCGCGGCCCTAGTTCGAAGAAGCAGGTGTCAGGAATTTGTCTTCGCTGGGCGCTGCGGCCCTTGATGGAGGGCGCCGCGGCCCTTGCCTCAGAGAACCCTGGGGGCCGCGGCCCAAGGTGCTAGGGCCGCAGCCCTTGCCCTGTTTTCACCCCGTTTGCTCGTTTTGACCCCGAGAACATAGTTATGGGCCTCGGGAGTGTCCCTACTACTTGGATTAGTTTGGATTGATCTCTTGGGGGCTAGATATTGGTGTGGAACCTTTGATTATCATGTTATTGATGGTGTTCCATATTTGGTTATGATTAGGTGACCGCTAAGGGCTTAAAGGTTGATCGTTCTCAAGGGTCGTTCTTATATTGGTTCTAGCTCGAATCTGAGGTAAGAAAACTGCACCCTGTGTATATGAGACATGCATGGTTATTATTGATGCATTTCGGTTGATTATTATGTATGGGACATGCATGGTTATTATTGATGCATGTCGGTTGGTTATTATGTATGAGACATGCATGGTTATTATTGATGCATGTCGGTTGATTGTTATGTATGACATGAGTGGTTATTATGATGCATGTTGGTTGATTAATGAGTATGACATGCGTGGTTATTATTGAAGCATGTCGGTTGATTACTATGTATGACATGCATGGCTATTCTTGACGCATGCTGGTTGACTATTAAACGTGACAAGCATGGCTGTTATTGGTGCATGTTAGATTGCTGGATTTATTGCGTATGATGCATGAGAAACATGTGATTGGGACATGCCTTATATACTGAGTATGATATCGTTCAGAGCTTGAGTCTCTGTGTTGATGCATGGCCCTAATAGTACTAATACCTGTTTAGTAAGCATGCTAAATACCTCGTTTATGGATATGGAATATGTGATATGTGATTGGTGGCATGTCTTACTAGTGAAAGACACTGACTAGTCAGGGACCGACTCTAAAGTCGAGAATCACGCATTGAATGGCTCTATGGCATTAATGCTAGACCGACCCTAAAGTCGAAGAACTTATAAGCGCTTGCCTGGTCTACGACCAGATGACTATAGCCAAGGTATATGACCTCGGTGACCGTTTGTCACATGGCTAAGGGACGTTGTCCATAGTTTCGACTCTAGAGTCGTGAGGAAGGTTATGTTGGTGACTAATCACCTTGCACCTGTCCTAATCGAACTTAAGAAAGAATCACTTATCGGTTAAGCCCTGGTGACCCTATCGTCACATGGCTAGAAAGAGCGATGCTCATTATTATGACTTATGGCTATTGTCACCTATTTGCTTGGACTGATAGTCCTGAATGGTTATTATGATCGTTGTTGATATTATATCATGCTTTATTGGGTTTTCATGCTGGGCTTCGGCTCACGAATGCTACGTGGTGCAGGTAAAGGCAAGAGGAAGCTGGACCATCCTTGAGTTGGAGAGCTTAGGTGATGACGTGTACATATGCAGCTGCTCGTCCACCACGGCTGAGGTTTAAAGTGGAACTAGGGTTGAACCCTGTTTTGCTGCTTAGAACGGCCTGTTGTAAATATTTTCTGTAATAGACTCTGAAACTTTATTTTTGGGATCCCAATGTATATATTAAACGTTTTAGTGAAACGTTACATCCTAACCAAATTTTTAATCCCTAAACCGCTAATCATACTTAGTTTCACGATTTTGGCCAAATGACTCGATTAGCAAGTTTAGCACTGTTTACAAGGCAAACCGTAACGGTCCCTGGAGTTTGAGGCGTTACACCAGTACTTGTCGCTAAAACAAATGCTAAATGGAGGACATGTGTGGATTTCACAGACCTAAATAAAGATTGCTCGAAAGATTATTTCTCGTTACCTAGAATCAACCAGTTGGTCGATGAGACAACAGGGCATGAAACACTATCTTTCATGGATGCATACTCTGGGTACAACCAAATTAGCATGAACCCCCCAGATGAGGAACACACCAGCTTTCGAACAGATAGATGATTATACTGTTATTGAGTTATGCCTTTTGGCTTAAAAAATGTTGGTGCCACTTACTAGTGCCTGGTGAACTAGATGTTTAAGCATTAGATAGGCCATAGTATGGAGGTATACGCTGATGATATGTTAGTAAAATCAAGGAAAGCTGGTGGGCATGTCAAAGATCTAGAGGGATGCTTTAACTTGTTGAAAAAATACCAGATGAAACTAAATCCTCATAAGTGTTCATTTGGAGTTAGTTCTGGAAAATTCCTTAGATTCATAGTTAATGCATGAGAAATTAAGGCAAATCCAGAAAAAATCCAAGGGTTGATCGATAAAAAGTCACCTGTAAGAATAAAAGATGTTCAAAGTCTGAGAGGACGAGTAGCTGCCCTTTGCATGTTTATTTCAGAATCAACGGACAAGTGTGTCCCATTCTTTAATCTACTTAAGGGCACTGAGAAGTTTGACTTGAGGGAAGAATGTGAGCAAGAATTTCAAGCTATCAAGAAACACATGGCGCAACCTCCCATTCTATCCAAGCCTATTGATGGCGAAACTTTGTACATCTATCTAGCAGTTACTGGACATGCTACAAGTGCAGTATTGATAAGTAGCGAATTTGTTTATTTTTAATTCACTATTCTTATAAGATTATGAATTTGATTATTTATTTATATATGTTTAATTAGTTTATTTTGTGTTTTTAGGATTTTCAAGACATTTGGATGAAACCGAATGAATTTGGGATGTTTTACAAGCAATGGTTAAGCTTGGAATTACAAGTCTGAAACTTCACACTTGATTTTGGTAATTTTATAATACTCTTTTGGAAATATACCTAGAAATATAAGTTTTAGATATTTTTCTTAGATTTCCATAGATTTTTGAATCATCCGATTCCGAGTTATATTGAGGACGTTATGGTTAAAATATTTTCAGTTGCTGCAGCAAAAGAAAACCAAAAAACGGGAAAATTTATACGGCCGCAACCAGCCTTATTTCAGGCCGCGGCCTGGGGAACAGAACGTAATGGCCGCGGCCAAAAATGTCCTAGGCCGCGGCTAGAGCCCTATTTTCTGGAAAATACATTTTTCTAGTGGCCGCGGCCGCGGCCGCCAAGAAACACTAGTCGTGGTCGTGCGACAAGTTTTTCCTTAAAATTCAAATTTTAAATGTAATTTTTGATGGGCTATAAAAGGGATTAGGGTTAACTTTTATTATAACTTTGGATTGCAAATTTTAGAGGCTAGAGCAGCAGAGGAGGAGAAAAAACATCATCATCTATATTCTTCAATCTAGTTTTTCTTCTTCTCAAAACTCTTTTATTTTCATTGAATATTTATGTTTAGAAATATGAATATGATTACTGAGTAGTTTTCTTTATAGTTGAGGGTTATTTCAAAACCCTAGACATGAGATCTTGAATGCATTGATGAATTTTATTCCTTCTATTCCCTTATATTAAATTGCTTCTATTTTTTCTATTTGAATGTCATGGATCTTGTAAAATCTTGTTTAGACGGTCGCTAATTAGGGTTTTACATTATTCTGCTATCATCTTAGGATTTCTATTCACCTAATAGTTTAGGATTCTAAGTAGAGTGATAAATTACAATTAAAGTATTGTGACGGGTATTTTGATTGTGATGAAAAATAGAACCTAGGTTAAATGAATTGCATGCTTAATGAATTTGTTGTCTAGATTAACTTGTTTCCACAAAGTGTAATGCTTTTACTAGGTTAAATAGATCGCATGCTTAATGGGTTTATTGTTGGGTAAAAATGGTTAATTAAGAGCGTTTAGCTTTAATTAAGTATAATAGGGAAACTGGGATAATTGACTGCTTAAGTGTTATCTGCGGGGTTAATAGTTTAATTGAGAATATGGAATATTATTCGTCATTGTTGATAGATTGATTGTTGAAGGTGGAGAGTCATTCTTGACTATTTCTTTAATATCATTATATCGTTATTCAATCTTTTATATTTATTTTATTTTATGTTTTCAGCTGTTAAAACTAAAACCCCTTTCTAATTTTAGTTTAGTTATTATTTTGAATAATAATTTGATCATAGTCCTCGTGGGTTCGACCCTTATTTACCGCTATACTGAAGTAGCTGGTGTAAGTGAAAAAAATATTTAAATTTGATACGACATACGACACGCATCAAATTTTTGGCACCGTTGCCGGGGATTATTGTAGTCATTTTTATTATTCAATTTAATTAACGACATACTCACTAGTTTAAATTTTTTATTTTAGGTGGATATGTCTGGCGACGATACTCAAGAAAGACTACAAGCCATAAAAAAATATCTTGAGACATCGTCGTTCTGCTCTTCAAGGACTATCACTGACAATCCACTCTTTCAACCTTCAAAGAGAGTCAATCCAGTACAGATACCATTACCATCTGACGATGATTCTGACTCTGAAACATCAGTAATTCTCAGATGACGCACGAAAGGATGTTGAAAGAGTTGGCAGCGCTGAATCTAGACCATCAACCTCTGTGTATTCAATATCCAGCGTTGGACGTTAACTTTGAACTCAAGTCTTGCCTCATACATTTACTACCATCTTTTCATGGGCTACCAGGAGAGGACCCGAATAAGCATCTGACAGAATTTCACATAGTCTGCTCTAGTATGAAACCAACTTTGGTAATGGAAGAGCATATTAAATTAAGAGCATTTCCATTTTCTTGGAAGGATGGGGCAAATGAATGGCTCTATTACCTTGCTCCTAGAACTGTTAATACCTAGAATGAAATGAAGACATTGTTCTTGGAGCATTACTTCCCAACATCTAAGGTTGGTAGTATAAGGAAAGAAATTTGTGGCATTCGCCAACAGACTGAGGAGTCATTATATGAGTATTGAGAGAGATTTAAGAGGCTATGTGCTAGCTGCCTCCACCACCAAATAAGTGAGAAACTCCTGATCCAATACTTTTATGAAGAACTATTTCCATTAGATAGGAGCATGATTGATGTAGCAAGTGGGGGAGCACTGGTGGACAAGAATCCTGCTGCAGCTAGGGGTGCACACAGGTCGAATTTTTGGGTTTCGGGTGCATCGGGTTCGGATTTTACGGGTTTCAGGTGGAGAAAAATGGTACCGAAACCGATCCGAAAAATTTGGGTTTTTGTGAGGTTTCGGGTTTGTTCGGGTTGGATTTCCGGTTGGGCTGAGCCTATTGGGCTTTGGGCCGAAAAGCCCAATTTTGCAAAAATACCATTTTTTGGGTTTCAGGTCTGAACTCGAACATGAGGTCAACAAATTTCAAACCCGAACCTGACTCAACTCCTGTCGGGTTCGTCAGATTTAACCCGAATCCGACGGGTTTTCCCAAAAAATGGGTTTTCGGGTTGCGGGTCGGGCGGGTTTGAGGGTTTTTTGAGTCAAATGTTCACCTCTAGCTGCAGCTAGGAGTTTAATTTCTAATATGGCAGCCAATTCCCAATAGTTTAGAGTTCATCATGAGGGTTCAGTTAAGGGAGTAAATGAGACAAACTCTAAAGTAGAGCAGCAGCTTGCGCAGTTAACTAGTATTGTTCAACAAATGGCTTTAGGTCAGCAAGTGAGACCTTGTGGCATATGTCAGTTGGTGGGGCATCCTACTGATGCATGTCCCACTCTTCAAGAGGTACAAATTGAGCAAGTAAATGCCATTGGTGGGTTTCCTGGGCAGCCAAGAAAACAATATGATCCTTATTCAAATACTTATAATGAGGGATGGAGGGATCATCCTAATACAAGATATGGGAACCAACAACAAGCTGCACCTACCAGACCACCAAGGTTTAATTCCCAACAAAGGCCTCAACAAGCCTATGTACCTTGTCATCAACAACCTCCTACTGGAGTCCCACAAGATCAGGTACCATCAATATCAGACATGCTTAAAACTTTGGTAGCTTCCACGATACAAACTCGAGTAATTCTTTAGAGTACTCAAGTGTCTCTCAAGAATTTGGAGAACACAATAGGACATATTGCTACATCTCTGAGCAAGCTTGAAACTCAAAATTCTGAACGATTACCTCCCCAACCAGAGGGAAACCCAAGAGCAAATGTAAGTTCGATAACACTGCAAAGTGGTATACAATATGAGCCACCCACACAACCATTATCGACAACTCCAGTGCAAAAGCAAGTAGTAGACAACTCTATCCATGATGAACCATCAACACAGAAAACATCACATAAACAAACTATGCCAACTTATGTCCCTCATCCGCCTTTTCCAAGCAGATTGAAAAAGTTTAAGAAAGAGGAAGCTGACAATGAAATTCTTGAGACTTTTCGCAAAGTTGAGGCAAACATTCCATTACTTGATGCTATTAAACAAGTGCCACGTTATGCTAAATTTTTTAAGGAGTTGTGCACGAATAAGAAGAAATTGAAGGGTGATGAGAAGATAAGTGTGGGGGAGAATGTCTCTGCTGTTCTCCAAAAGAAGCTACCACCAAAATGCAAGGATCCTGGAACCTTTACAATTCCTTGTATGATTGGGAATAAAAGGATTGAGAGGTGTATGATAGATTTGGGAGCATCGATTAATGTCATGTCATATTCAACATATACTTCTTTAAATCTTGGGCCACTAAAGGAGACAAGAGTTATTATTCAACTGGTTGATCGCACTAATGCTTATCTTTTAGGGGTAGTTGAAGTGCTGGTGAAGGTTGAAGGACTTGTCTTTCCAGAAAATTTCTATATACTTGAAATGGGGGATGAATCAATACCCAATCTGACACTGGTTTTATTTGGGAGGCCATTCTTGATGACAACAAATACAAAGCTGGATGTTAGAGCCAGAACACTGACAATGGAATTTGATGGTGAAGTTATCAAATTCAATGTGTTTGATTCTCCTGGTAAGATAAAGGGGAAGAAGACTTCATTGAAATACCCAACATAAAGATCTTGACCACATCATTCAGTCGAGCTAATGACATTAAACAAAGCAAACTTGCGGGAGTTTTTCTTACCCTTATCTTTTATTTTTCATTGATTTTTTTTTATTATTTATTTAGTATATGCCTTGAGGACAATGCATAAATTAAGTGTAGGGGAAGGGAAAGATGCCTCTTTAATTTTTATTTGTCATTTCTTTAGTTGTTATTTGTGTTGTTTAGTTGTTTATAGTGTCATTTTTTTAATTTTTGTTTTTAGATTGTTATAGGCATGGTTATGTTGAAAGTTGTTTGTCAATGATAAAACTTCTGATTGAGATAAGAATATATCTAGGAACTTGATGAATTCTTCATGACTTGTGTGCTTAACTCTTGTGTGGTTGTTACTTAAGCTTAATCTTAGATTTTTAAACATAATGTGTACAATTATATTTACTTTTTCACCATTGTTTTGAGATATTTATGCATGCTATCATCTATATATATAGTCTCGACCACTCTAGAAACCATTGATTAATTGTTTGAGGTGAAATCCTAAGTACATATAATTAGGAAGATGATTAAGGCATGTTCTTTGGATCGTTTGAGCCTTTCAAGCTTACCTATGAAATTGAATACCTTAGTTTCCCATTTTTGAGCAATAATGACTAATATTTTTCTTTTATAAGCCAATATCTAAACTTTTGTAGCTTGAAAATTTTATCTTTTTCTGTGTCCCATTACACCATAGTTTTATATATGATTATTTGATTTGGTGGGTTGGGTTGGGTTATGGATTGTAAGAAGGGGAAATTGTATTAGTTTGTTGGATTATAATAAGAAAGTATATGATCTACTATTTCTTCCAACGAGTTGAATTGAAAAAAAAAATAGAAAAAAATCTGCACTTATACATGTCATCCTAATCAGCACTAATATCACTTAATTCTATTTTAAACAATATTCAAGTTATTTAAAAAATAAATAAATATGACCTAGAACACTACACGTAGACACATGTCATCCTAATCAGCACTAATATCACTTAATGGAGTAGTGGCAAATGCAACAAAACCTTAATGTTAGGTGGTTTTACCGCAAAATAAAATATTGGGTATATTAGTGTATAAAATAGAAAACATTATGTATTTATGCCACAAATACCATTTTAATATAACAATTTTTGAAATTGCAATATAAAATAATGTGATACTTAATTTTGAATCTATTCAGATAGAGGAGCCTAAGTTTTTGTCAACAATTAAATATCTTGATCTCATGTGTTAAGTGTTAGAATTGGTTAAATTCACTATGAAAGTTGGTCATGCACAAAGATGTGCAAAAGCCATTACGATTTCACAAAAGTCAACATGATCAGGTTTATTTTTGTTGTAGGCATTTAAAAATTATCTTTTTAGGTCCAAAGTGTTTCTTTGGGGTATATAAGAGTACCCAAAAAGTTTGGAGCCATTTGGAGATATTTTAGGTCGATGTACATGGTGACAAGTCAAAGACGGTTGCATTGTCTCGCCTGGCAGGCGATGTTTACGTGGGCTATCTGTACGGAGTCATATAATTACATGTTTTTTGCTCCAAAAATTATTTCAAAATGCTCTAATCTCATTGGTTAATACTAATGATAGCTCTTACACTATTTAAGGGGTTCATATGAGATTTTGGTGAATTGAACCCTCTTCACACTCTCTCTCTCTCTCTCTAACTCATAAAGATTACTAGTTTTCTCCAAGATCTTCATCAAGAAAGTTTGACTTGTTTGAAGACCATGTCTTGTTAATCCCAATCTCATTAAACCATTGTAGTACCTTGAAGCAATCTCTAATGGAAGGCTAGGAATAGAGATTTTTAGACAACAATTCTAATTGTATCAAGCCTTCTTGACATCTCCATTGTTTCTCACATAAAATAATTACTTTTATGATTTTATGTAACTAGGGTTTTTTTTTTATCACAAATGTCATTTCTTCCTCTTACTCTTATTTGTGTTTTATCTTCCAGTGTGCCTATAGTTACATTGTGATTCACTCTAATAAATTGCAGTATACATTTATGTTACAAAACCATAATCCCAACAATGAGTACATTAAGGGATCCTAAATAAGAACCTTGTTAATCTATGTGACACACGTCCTAGCATATTAGACAATAATTTGGAAGATCTAAGTGCGAGTCTGAAAAAATGACGATTGGATAATTCATATAAAATACTAAAATATTAGAAAAGAATATGTTAAAAAAAATTTGAAATCAACTAGGTCAAATTATTTGCTTCTACTACGACATTGATTTCTTTCTAACAAATTGTGGTTCTGTCTGCAATGGTGACATAGTAAGTGTAGTTGTTGTGCATGACTCTCTTTATTCTCCACGCAATTGTTTTGGTGTGATGGGGCCAAGTATTTCAGGCCCAATTGCTCCAAATAGGCATACTTTATTGAGATATATACACTAAATACTACATTTACCCAAAAATAACATTTATACGACCACACATATTTTTTTACATTTTTACTATCGATGTTTTTTTTCTTTCATTTTTATTGTCTACATATCCAGCAACACCTTCTCTTGTACCAGGTGGAAGCGGAGCTTTTGTGGTGTTGCTAGCGATGGGGATGAGTGCGTCGATGGCGGGTCTTTGGCATTGTGGATGTTTGTCGACAATTAAGAAGATGGTGGCACGCATGGGATCGTCAACGGTGGTCTCCGATTTTTGGTGGTGTTGCCGTGTAAAATGGAGGACGAAGAAGAAAAATTGAATCTTCAATCGTTAGATCCACGGGCTTAGGTCCACTTTGTTGGCGGAGATTTGGTAGTCCAACTCAGTTAATTCACCGCAAAACTTCAAAGCCCCACCAGCCAGCTATGTAGTGAAGCTAATGGATTTGGCAGAGCCTCATTCTTTCACCACGAAGTCAAAAATAATGTTGAAAGTTAGTACTCTACAGAAACAAGAAACAATTCCAATGTCCAAATTGCTTCTGTTTTCATCCATGGAACTCTTGGAGTGATATGTTAATATGTATATATATCTTAGAAAAACATACCGGATCTTGCTTATTATCACGCGATTTCTCATTTAATTAACATAAACAGAAATCCAAACAGAAATCCTAGAATATGTTTCTATTGAAATTAACTATAAAATAGAGACAAAGTAAATTACTTCTATGCAGTCGAATTAATGACAAACCACTCTTTTAGTTCTCTATCATTTTGTCCTTTCTGAAACTGCTTTACAGAAAGTAACCACGATTTTCCTCGCCAATATTTGCTCGAGCCTAACTAGTGTGAATAATTTTCTCAACACATGAGATAGAGATCTACAGGAGAAGAAGAGAGAGTTGTAGCACCCTAATTTCTCATAAATTATCAAGAACACAGCGTTGGGTCATAATCATAAATATTGCTCTTTTATTGAATAAAAACTTGAAAATAAATACATGGATCCATGGTTTTACAAAAACAAAATAATTGTCTTTAACATAAAAATATGAGTAACATTTAAATAAAAATTTAAAATAATCATTCTTTAATAAAAATAGGTCTGCTTGATCTTCCTCGACTATATGGTCCCCACATCACGGAGCTCTTAGGTTTCACTCGCCACCGTCCTTTCTATCCTTAATTGCCTAAAATAATAACATCATAAGGGGTGAGCTTCTAAGCCCAGTAAGAAAAATACAAAGAAGAGTTAGTCATATAATCAAACATATCATAAATTTCACCAAAGTCATAAACAAACTTATTTATAATAATCACACAACAATAAATCCTAGGTCATATCATAACCTAAATCATATCATAAATCATAATCTAATTCATAGCCATACATTATAAATCATAGATTATAAATCATAGGTCATAAGTCATAAGTCATAACTATGGGTCATAAGTCATAATCATAATCGTAACTATGACTCATAATAACAAGTCAGAAATAATAAAAAGATAAGTGTTTATACAAGGGGTGGAAATTAAGCCCCGAACAAAAGTCCGTCATACACTGGACATCACTTAGATCCGTCATAAAGTTTTGGCAACCGAGCCTACCGGACATAGTTTGTCATACATCATTGGACACCTTAGGTCCAGACACACTTACCCCTTTATTGTACCTGAAATGTTAGGTCATACAAACATAAACTATATCATAAACTACATAAACTAATTCATAATACTATACTACCTAATTTTCCTTACCAAAAACCAAAATATTGAGACAAGAGCGGGATTGAAACTCTTAAAACCAAACATAAAAAAAAAACCATAAGTTTCCTAAAGAAAATAAGATGAAGAGAATATCTAAACCATTGGTATAAGAGCTTACCGAAAACTTTATATTTCAAAGAAATTGAACACCTAACCAAAAGTAACTATCACAAGTTAGGATTTGAAGAAAAATGAAAGAATAATAGAAACTATAGTGAACTAAATCTGAAGATAATGAATACCTTGGATAGCTTAGAACCTCGATATATACCTTGAACACCAAAAATCACACAAATACTTACCTCCCAAGTGTTTATAAAAGCTTTAGATTTGAAAGTTTTAACCCCAAAACCCTAGTGTTTCTCTCTAGAATAATCTTAGCAGCTTGGAGGCTCTGAACTGTGCTTGAAGATGAAGAAAAATGGCTGAGTGAAGGGTCCTATTTATAGAGTTCAAGGAGTGAAACTAACTCCCATTTCAATGAATAAATAAATGATTAAAAATGAATAAATTTGAATTATATGTTCAACAAATGACCACAACTCGGTCAAAAATGTTCAGGAACGAGTCAAGGTTGTTGAGGGCTGTTTCTAATTCAGAATTCAACGAAAATTCCAAAATTGGTCATTGGAGTCGATATATCGCCTAGGGTAGGTGATATATCGCCCCTACCATGATCCCAAGGGTCCGAGGTTTCGTTCGTGCGAAGTCGACGTGTTTTTCGTATCAATTATAGGTGATATATTGGCCCTTATAGCTACAATATATCGGCATACGCTGATATTTCAAACACGTTTTTTGCACATTTCAGGATAATTTGAAATTAATTAAAACTACTTTGACTGAGTAAAACGTGATCGTAACAGATAATGGAAGGTTCTAGAGCTTCTAGATCTTTCTTTTAATTAAACTATTCATCAAAAATACTTAAACCCTTAATAAACATGCTTATGACAAGTGCCACGTTCTTAATTATTCTATCTAAACCTTAGGTTATAATAAATAATATTCTTAGGAATACATTCATTAATCAAACCTTATGATAGAATTAATATTTCTAAACTATATGCTAAACTTATAAAATCCATAACTATTTCTACGAGTTTCTAACTAAATCCCGGCTTTGACCAATATCCACGAAAACTAAAACTCTACTACTACTACTAAAATTCTGGGGCGCTACAAGAGTGGCGGCTAGAATAGGGTTTTCTATGACTTAACACATACAATAAAACTTCGTTGAAAACCATAGCTATAACACTCTATTTATAGACACAAATTTAGACTTATTTTCTTAATTAAATTGATTAAAAATATAAAATGTAAATAAAGCCATCATGGCAGGCCACATCATGTGGGTTGGGCTCATGATGTGTGTCTTAAATTCATAACCCAATGGACTCAAATTCAAAACCCTTTTATGTATCCTTTTTCAATTAATTAATTTGTTAAATCCTTATTCAAATTAAATATTTATAATTTGAACCTTGATTTAATATTAACACCAATTTGTCATTATTAATAAATCTGCCTAATAGTTTACAAGATCTCTCTTCTTTTCTCTAATTCATAATTCATGTAAATATCACAAAATTTACCTACACAATTCGATATTCTCAAATTATAATTAAATTAATTGTTTGAGACATTTAGACTTGATTTAATCAAAGACAACGTGGGGATTATGGATCCATGAATATAAGCTGCAATAAGTTCTCGTGAGTTTATTTATAGAATAAATTATCTCAGAACTTATTAATTCCTCGTGACTCCAATGTAGACTCAGAATTGGACTCTTGAATTCATAGAATGTATTCATAAGTATTTTTTATGAATAGTTTATTTATAGGATAATGTATTTACGTTAGTGGAAATATATTATCCATTGTTATAACCATTACCGTTAGTTAATCCTCCTCTATCGATGACCTACTAATGACTCGGGTGGATTTTACCATTTTACCCTCCATTTGTATTTAATCCGTAGCTCCCGCTAAGTTTCTTGTAAATGATAATTCTGTAAACTTAATTACAGATTTGAGTATGCAATCATTTAGCCATTTGAACTAAGCTATTAAGGAAATCATATTTTCACTTGTATTACGGAAGTTATAGATTTCATATCTATGATAAATACTCTCATTCAATTACACCATTGAATCTCCAAGATGTAAGTATAGGCTATGTCATAGGGTAAGCTGTTAACGAACCAGTCAAAAGATTCAAATAATATAATTAAATATTATCACTCGGAATTGAGATCGACTTGATATGTAGTCAACGTCATGACACTGATTAAATTTGATTATAATGATACTTATTTATCTATCAATAATCAATGTTGGTCCTAGTCTGATGTAACTAGATACATCCGATCTTATCTACTTGGTCAATGTCTTGGACAAGACACCACACTATTGTGTAAGTAGATCATATCATAGAATACTACATCATTGAAAATCTTGTGCACTGATTTAATCTTAGGAGTAATTCTTTTGAACATATAATTACAATTATAATCCACTGTGATCTAGTCACTATAATTGTAATTATTTACGCCTGTTAAGGATTTTATAAATGTTTGTATTAAATAAATTATCATGTAATAAAGTACGTGAGCAATGCAATTGATAAACAAAATAATTTATATTCTTTATTGATAATAAAATGTGTTACATAAGAAATATAGTTTTGCAAGGGCATACAACCCAACAATACATATATGTGTGATGGAAATATTGTATTCTCAAAGAGACAAGAAAGGATTTCGATGTGTGTCTATGTACATAGAAACCTTTTGTTAATATTAAGTTTTTGGTCAATTATTCAAACTTCACAAATGGAATGTGTTGTTAGCTTTTTCTACATGTGTGCCACGTTTAGTTATTATCTTGAAAGGTGGTTTATTATTTTAATTTAAATTTTTTTACTAAATGCCTAGTTTTTTTATTTTTTTTTATTTTGGGTTAGTGTAAGGAGTTATTTATAAGTGATTTGTAGTTGCTCTTTCGAAAAATGATTAAATGTCTAGTTGACTTTCAGTTATTTTATAGTTGATTTTGGGTTATGTTGGGAATACTTATACATGATCTTATTTATTTTCATGTAAATCATATATTAAACAAATTAATATAAGAAAACCTATAACATGTTTCTATAATTAATTTTAAACGGAGATAATGATAAGAACTCTTACATTATGTGCAGCGGAATGAATAAGTCATTCCTTCAATTTCTCTAACCCTTGTTTCCTTTCTGTCGCAGGGTATCACCAAGAAACTGAACTCATCTTCAATTTTCTTCACAGTCTTCCAAAGTATGTTAGAATATTTTATATGGACTGACATAATTATACGTTGCTCACGTAGTGTCGTGATTAGCATGTAAGGATAACTATATAATCGGTATTGCATGCTATTACCATCGGGCCATAATGGGATGGACATAATATACTGACACGCTCAGGGCCCATGGACACACTCTCAATGTCTTTAGGCCAGCCCACTGGGCCAGGACAACTAATCTTCTCATTGGGTATCTAGGCCCAATAAGCCCATTATGTTTTATAAAAGGGGTTACACCTTTATTATGTGTGTGTGGACAATGGGTGTTTAGAGGAAAAGGAGAGAAAGAGAGTAGTGTTCATCTACACCCCAAGCACGTCTTTGATCTTTGATGTGTAGGTGGGTGAAATGTGATGAGCATAATCATGGAGAATGATGGTTCATAGACTTGATCACAAAGGTATGTAAAACTTCTTTTTCTTATTATGTTTGATGCCTTAAATAAGATGATTTCATTGTGCAATATTGAGCATGAATATGTTTGATCAATTCTTGATTATTGTTTGATGCTTAATTAATTTCAACAATTGGTATCAGAGCCAGGTTATCTGATTTTAAGGCTTAAATCTATTTAATTTTATTTTTTTCCAATTTTTTCCATACCCATGGTTTTGTGAGAGACCCATATGTAAAAAATTTTAATTTTGAATTTTTTCGGACATTTTTTGGGTCTATTATTCTTGGGTTGTTGAAACAAATTGGGTAAAAGTATTTTGTTGCATTATTACAAGCAAGAATGGGAGAAATCCAGTTTTTTCAAGCATGAAAATGACTTTCATATTTTGATCTTAAATAGAATTCTTTGGGCTTTTATTGGCTGTTTTGGAGCTAGGGAAACATTGGTAATAGCTTGGGCATGAAAACCCCTCAAACGACATTAAAAATGGAGTACCGGAGGCCAAAATCCAACAGGGTCGGAGTCGCGGGTCCGAATTGGGTCGGGTTGACCCGGTTCAGAGGTCAGGGACGACCCCAAACGACATGTCGTTCGACCCCAGCCAATGGAAAAATGACATGTCATTTATTAGATTTAATGGGGCATTTCTGATGCTTCAAACGACATGTCGTTTTCTCATTACTGAAGAAAACGACATGTCATTTTTATGCAAATAGTCACGAGTAACAGAGGGGAAACGACACGTCGTTTTTTGGCCTATTTTAAAAAAAAAAAAAAAGAACTGAACATTTTATGGCGCGTGAGGGCGCGTGCATGGTTGTTTTGGGACCAATTTTTCACCATTTGGTATTTTTTTTATTTTCCCACTTAATTGTGTAATTATATTTTGGGTTTGGTCAATGTTAATGATTAATTGACATATAATCACACAATTAAATTAAATTAAAATTATTATCTCACAATTTATCTTATATCATTTATTAATTGTAAACATGATTATATTTATTTGAAATTTATGCCTGATGTTTTTTTTTTAAAATACTTGGCATTATGTGCAAATATGATTATGTTGTTGTGACGTTAAATGAGTGCTTATTTACTCACCTATCGTGAGTTTAAGCATGTCACTTTGTCATTCATAATAATTGTGAGATTAATATAATTTGAATGTTTATGTGCTTGCCTATCGTGAGTCTAAACATGTCAAATTATGGAGTTTAAAATTATAATCTCACATAAGACCCAATAATCGAGCAATATGTTATACCAAATTTTGTACATATGCCTTATAATTTGTTTTTGAAGATTCATGATTATGAATGGATTATTGTTGGCATATATTTGGTTTATTTACAGAATTATTACCTATTTGATTTATGCTTTTTAAAAAAAAAAAAAAGATTCTTTGACATTTATGGATGCGTAGTTGGGATTATTTGATGATTATGAGATTATAATCTATGACGAACATATAATTGAATGTTCTATGGATATTCATATGGTGATTGTGATTATCACTGATTAAATTCACATTGTTCTAATCACAATAAATACCAAGATCCATACATGCAATTTAGTCATCCTGTCGATGATTTTATTGTTGGGTAGGATGCTTAGATGGTGAAGGAAACACATTGGATGTCATGAACCGCACAATCTTTTCTACCCTATCGGTAGTGGATTAATGAATTTGGTTGTGACATGTGAAGTGGTTATCCTTACCTGCGTAAGAGTCATATGTTTTGATAGAATGACTCTAGCATGACATGATCATTTCTGTTGATAGATCATTTGGAAAGCTGAGAAAACGAGCAGATAACACGATCCTTGCTTTCACATGCATAATGGCACTGCTCATTGATATTTTCTCTTAGCTTCAAGCAATCCTAAAATCTCTACCGTTTAGTTATCAGATGGGACAATAATATGTTTTGACATAACGATATCTCATTGTAAAGACGGACTAGGCCTAAAATTGATAAATCTTGAAGTCACATTGTTTAAATAGATGCCAAGTTACTCCATGATCAGTGGGAGATTGAGAATATTGAGATGGGTGTCAGATGGTTGTAGTGAGGTATATATGTGTTAATCGACCCTTCTATGACAACTTTGTGAGGATGAGATCGCTTGGGAATCTCTTGAGGTATTGAAGTGAAACTCTTACGTTTTTCGATAATGATGAGTTCAGGAGACTATTGCATTGATTTTATGCCCTAAGATAGTTTCAGTGGAACTAGTGAATCATCTATTGTGGTTTTCTTATAATTAAGGCTTAAGATATGACATAGATCATAAGTGGAAAATTTTGGAAGAATACGACAATAGATATGTGATCATTATCTATTTCGAGGTAATAAGCGTATTACTTGGAGATGTTCGTAAACATGATGAATCCAAATTAAATGGAATAACGCATGTGTACTCAATATCATGTCGTTGTTGCTACAAATTTGAGGATAGCTAAGTTATATTTAGGCAACAATTTTTGGTTTGATTAAAGTCAATGAAACAAAGCTTGCCATATAGTGATATTGATAACTTAGTACTCTTTTTTGGATAACCAATGGAAAGAATAAGGGGAAGTTAGGTTTTGACTTATTTAAGCATAGTACACATGCTGGTCATATTAATTATTTTGTCCATAAAGTTTTTTTTTTATGATCTATAATATCATGTATAAGATTTGAGAGATATCGAATATTTATTACTCTTTGTTAAAATCTCTCTCACATGATCATTATATTGAGCACAGTCTTCTCGAGCTTTGACACATCAAAGTTTTAAACGTTTTTTTGTGCTTTAGAAAGCTTCAAAGTGGAAAACACCTAAATAATTAATCCAAACATGCATAATTACATGCAATCACTTCTTATATGCATTGTTTGACAAAGTGACAAGTACAAAATGGGACGTATATATATAGTCTCAATGGTTGCACTGCATGCATGTTGTTTTAATGGTTGTTATTATATTTGGATATCTTCCAGGCCAAATTATGTTTAATATATGTATCCTATCGGTATGATATTATACATGATTTATTTGACTGCCTATTAGATAATGAAGTTTAATATGGTGGTTGTTTATTATATTAGTCCAAGTGGGAGAGATATTTGAATTTTTGTATGGACTAATATAATCACAAACATAATTCCATATTCACAACCATGTTAAGTGTTTAAAGAGACAATAGGAGTTAAGTATTTTGCCATGACACTCAAAAGGATTTAGATTTGATGGGTTGTATCGTTTCATTTCAAATAGCCTTATATAGGTTGAGACTGAATAATGATTTAATTTGCAGACCTTGTTTTTGGGCAATCACAATCTCAAAGTTTAATTGTGAAAGAGAAAATGATTATCTCAATGGTTATTTTTTGATAGTACTATGGTTCATATAATTGTCTCTTCTATCCATCGTTTATGATAAGTAAATAAAGTTGTCCATGTTGGAGTTTCAAGTTGGGGTTAGTCAAGGGTCAAAAGATTATTTAGGGAATAACTAGACTTATCCCTTGTTTTGCTTCCGCTGTTCTTCTTGCCGACCCTACAATCAGCCAGAATATGATAAGAAACTCCATATGTGAACAAGCAAAGATATAGGATCGAAATATTTTTACAGACCTACAATTACAAGTAGGAAATAAGGTTGACGACATATACCTCAAAATTATTAATCAAGAGCCATTAGTAGTTCTTAATCCTTATTTGGAGAGCTGATATGTTAATATCACGATTTCCAAGATATGATCAAACATGGAAGTTTAGGCTTAATCACATGATAACTGAGAGTTTTTTTTTCTAGATGAGAGGTCTTGTTGAGAACAGACTATTTGAGGAACAAATTAAGGTTGGTTAAAGCCTATAGCTAGTTACCATTATGATGGAATGAACTGTTCAAAATACATTATTATTGGATGATAAAGTGCTAATTATTTGGAAATCAATATAGAATGATGTGAGAACTAAATTCTTATTTTATAATTTCATTTGGCTCAATCAAGCCTTGAGAAGGCAACTGACAAGGACACCCGAATTCAATGGATTAAATTCATTTTGGAAAGGCATCAAGACAATGACTATTATTATTCTCAGAATGGACAATTCGAAACATTATCGTTAGTCAATATTATGTGAGAGATCAATGGGAACAATGATATCTTTATATTATTACATGGTTAGTACATTGCTCATAATTTATGATACTGATCTAATCTGGAGACAAGTAAAACCGTTATTTGATAGTCCCTGTTGGATGAAGAATTTTAGAAAAGCCTTGCATGGTCTAAGCATTTAGATTCTTCATGTTGAGATCAACAGAAAGATGAATTATCTCATAGTTTATGTTGACTGACTTTTGATGTGAGTAATGTTTCAATTTCATTGAGAACCTTGGAATAGTCTAAAGTGTGATGTATTGTGAAAGGCCTAAAGTCCACGTGTATTGATAATGATGAGAGATCAATTTTGAGATTGTTCCATACATGATTGTTGAAGGCAGCCTCGAGTGTTCTCATGTATACACATTCCATATTGTGATATTTGTCATGGGCATGCTGGATTGGTACTTGAGTAGTCATCCTTATGGTATCAAGGATGTCTTTGCAATCGAAAAATCAACATTATGACGCTCAATAGTTGGTTTTAGTGATATCGATTAAACAGACTGCATGGATGTCAAAATCCTTTATAATGGTAGGAGGAGCTATTTTGTGATTAAGTGTCTAATCAAATAAACACCTACAATTTCCTCTCTCATACATGCAGGTATAATGGTAAAAGGAGTTATTTTGTAATTAGGTGTTAGGTGGACACTTACAGCATCCTCTTTCATAGATGTAGAGTGAGTGACGTGTTATGAGGACATGGTTTATACAATACAACTGTGATATTTCGTTTCAGTGTCAAGAGTAGTTTACTCTATTGTGAATTTACTGAAATTATGTGATAAATGTCGCAGTCATATCTTTCTCTCGGAACTTGCGGAGTCTTGTTACTCCATTAATGAAGACGACGTTCCATTTGTAGTAAGAAAGTTGTGGAGTCCTTTATTTGCATCATGACACGCACTTATAGATAACATGTCAATAACTACACTGACAAGGCTTACCTAACTGTGTGTACTGAGAACATACTTCTTATGTGGATTATTAGGTGCCAAAGATGTATTTAATCAGTGGGAGTTACAGTTTTCATTTATGATAGACATGTTAAGGATTGCTATTTATTGTTGAATACATGCATATTGTGGATCACTCTTTGGCATTATGAGTGCACACTCGTTTGGTAATGATATAATGATGCGAGCCAATGGCTTAGTCTAGATATCATGTTTGAGTGGATCCATATTGGGAGTTATCTCCATGCTTTATGAATCTCCAATGTCTCGTTATGTATCATATTTGTATCCTATCGATATGATATGATGCATAATTGGTTTTATAGACATTTGTGGTTCTTGAGATTCTTGTGTATAGACATTATTGTTCAATGAGTACTTGTTGGTTTAATTATGTAGTCCAAGTGGGAGAATGTTAGAATATTTTATATGGACTGACATAATTATACGTTGCTCACGTAGTGTCGTGATTAGCATGTAAGGATAACTATATAATCGGTATTGCATGCTATTACCATCGGGCCATAATGGGATGGACATAATATACTGACACGCTCAGGGCCCATGGACACACTCTCAATGTCTTTAGGCCAGCCCACTGGGCCAGGACAACTAATCTTCTCATTGGGTATCTAGGCCCAATAAGCCCATTATGTTTTATAAAAGGGGTTACACCTTTATTATGTGTGTGTGGACAATGGGTGTTTAGAGGAAAAGGAGAGAAAGAGAGTAGTGTTCATCTACACCCCAAGCACGTCTTTGATCTTTGATGTGTAGGTGGGTGAAATGTGATGAGCATAATCATGGAGAATGATGGTTCATAGACTTGATCACAAAGGTATGTAAAACTTCTTTTTCTTATTATGTTTGATGCCTTAAATAAGATGATTTCATTGTGCAATATTGAGCATGAATATGTTTGATCAATTCTTGATTATTGTTTGATGCTCAATTAATTTCAACAAAGTATCCTTAGAATCACCTAGACTAGAGTGAGCAATTCTTAACACATGAGATAGATACAAAGAGAAGAAGATAAGAGAATATTGAGGCTTAGAAAATGACTTTTGTTGTAGAGAGAGTCTAAAACCCTAAAGCATCAAAACTAGATATTCTTATCATCTTTTTCAACTCTCACTTAGCATTCCTTTTAAAGGCTCAATTAGGTCACTTATTTAATTAAAAAAATCAATAAAATAATAGGTAATATCAGCCATTAGGTCAAAATTATCATGGGCTTTAAGCTTGTGAAATTTCTCATTTAATTATAAGTCCATTTGAGAGTAGACACAACCATAATAATACTACATATTATCAATAAAATAGAAATCAATAACATTTTCTCAATAAAACTTCTATTCACTTAAATTTCAAGAAATAACACAACATATACCACAAAATATGTAAGATATGGAAAAGATACCGAAATAATCATATCTCTATTTCTTTAGGTTTTTAACTAGTCTATGATATTCATGTCCCGGTTGGCGAGAGTCAAAAAATATCATTTGTTAAATAGAGCTATAAACTCATTTAATAATGGACACAATTATTAACACCCTACTATTCGATCAAAATAAAAAAAAACAAAATTTCTTATTTTATGGGCTAGACCCATGGTTTAGATAATCATAGATTTAGTCCTAGTAGTCATTGTAGGAGTGAGTCTAGTAGAATTTGACCTATAATTATTTATCTTTCGAAATCTAACCTTGTCAAATTAACTAATGAACACCTTATGTAGGAGGACGAATCGAAGCGTCTTGAGGCCCCATTAAGCTATTGTGATATCAAATATAATTCTTAAAACAAGCCCATTATTTAATTAAAAATGGTATTTTTATTATTAATTTTCAAAAATTAATAACTATGGTTCTCCAAAAAATTGTAAAATTAAATTTTTAAAACCAAAGTCCTATACTTTTGTATTAATTCTAAAGTGTCACATTGAAACAAATTCAATTTAATTAGAATTAATTTGTTGCTAATCAATATTTAGGTTTAACTATTATAATGATCCTATACAATTAAGTACAACTCAGGCAAATGAGCCTTAACAATTGGGCTTGTATGGAGGAGGGCTGAGTCTATTATGTCATTCACATTACTAGGGCCCACAAACTTCCATACAAGGTCCAAAAGACAGGAATTTAAAACTTCATTTTATTAATTGTTATTAATTGATTAGGCCTGCTATAGTCATGCAAATCAAATGGACAGTCACGATTGGAATCTCCTACAAGAGAGGAATTTAAACTTTACATTTTCTAATGGGCCCAAATAAAACCTATCATTCTATTAATGTTTTATTTAGCAAAAGCCACATATTAAGCAAATATATGGGCCAATATATGCATCTAAGCCCAATTGCAAAAATACCACATATAGCATAAACATATATGTTATAATTGGATGAGTCTAATCATGTTACTATATGAGCAAGTCTATGAATTTATGCAAAAATAACACAACTTATTTCATTTGAAAAAATACAACAATTAATTTTCTAAAATTTATCCAAAATTTTAATTAAGTAAATTTTTGCAAAAATTAAGTCAATTTATATGAAATTTATCAACACTTAACAATTAATTTAAATTTCATTTATCAACAATCAACTTAGTTTAGGTCATTTTGAAAAATATTAATTTAATTTAAATGAGATTTATCAACAATTAACAAAAGTTAATTTAAATCTCATTTATTAAAAAAATATTTTATCAATTGGTTTGCAAAAGTTATATTTTCAAAATCTTACCAATTTAAAATTTTAAAACAAATATCTTTAACTGTTTTTGAAAAAAAAAATTGTGTTGTTACAACTATGAACAAATATCTTAACCATTTATTAAAAAATAAAAAATATTAATAGTTATAACAATCGTAAAATATCTTAAAATAGTCAAACAAATTCAAATATCTAGTCAACAAATTTTCCAATTTCAAATAATTTATATATTAAAATCCATAGAATAATCGGATATTAATATTTTCAAATAAAAGATATAAGAAAATAACAAGTATTAAAAAAATATCTTTAATATCTAATAACTTAATTATAATATTTTAATATATTAAAAGGTTTAAAATTAATTAGTTAACCTATTTATAAATTTGAATTTGAATCTTTGTAGAAAATATCTAATATTTAAATATCAAACAACAAAAATATCTTATTTTAAAAAAATAATTTTAAATGATAAAATAAATATGATATTTTTGGGTTTGTTATAAAAAATCAATTTCATATTTTATTATCTTTAATTTAAAAAAAATTAAAAAAAAAATTATGGATGACGAGTACTGTTCATTGCGGACTACTCCAAAACCCCAAACTCCCATTTTTACTATTTTTATCCGTAACCTAGGATATATTTTTATGTTATTTTTTAAAAGAAGGGCAACTGGACCCTTGACTTATAAAATGGTAAAAATCAACTTTTCGTCAAGTTTCGAAATTGCTACCTTTCAATTTTTGGGGTAGACTTCGAAAAATTATTCCTCTTTAACATTAATATATTTTCCTCTCAAATTTTACAGGAATCCTTTTACACGTCTTAAATAATTCCTTTCAAAAATTTATAATCTTTGGGATGACAAAACCCATTTTAATTTTTAAAGCAATCTGGGCAGTGCCTGCTGCCCAGAAGTTTTTCCCATATTTTATGGTAACTTTGAAAATTTATTTCTCTTACACCGTAGCACAGTTATTTCTGAAATTTTACAGAGATCTTTATAAAAGTATAAATTAGTTCCTAAAAAATTTCATAATTTTTGGAATTATAAAACTTAACAAAATGTTTAAACCTATCTGGGCAGTGCTTGCTGCCCAAAAGTTTTGTTTCCAGATTCTAGAGCAAACTTTGAAAAATCATATCTCTTATACCTTAACAAATTTTACTCTACAATTTTACAGTAGCCTTTATACATGTTTAAAATAACATCTTACCAAATATCATAGTTTTTTTATTTGTAAAACCTGTTCAAAAGTCAAAACAATCTGGCAGTGCATGCTGCCCAGAAATTTTTCTGATTTGCATCACAATGCCAAAAAGTGTATAACTTGAGTTTTAAAATACCTTTTTAGGATTTTATAAAGCCTATCATCAAGTACTCACAAATAAATATGCAACTACACAAATATTTTTCACAAACAAAGACTGTGAAGTGTGATCTGACCCGTTGGAAGCCATACCACAAAATTTTGGCAGCAGGCATTTTCACTCACACTCAACAACAACAAGCTTTCTAGCATAAACCTTAGCCACATGCATGCATGCAAATCATCTGTAACGTCCTGAATTTAATGTTAAGGCTAAGTGCCTAGATTACATTGCCTGGAGGACATAATAGGATATACATGTTGAATGAATTGAATAAATGTGTGACTACGTGTCATACATGATTTGTATGATAATATGGATTTAAATGCATGTTTATGTGTATTAAATATGCATGTAGGCCCGTTCTTGGTAATAAGGGCATATTTGTAGTATTGGCCCGTTGCGGGCATAAATACGATTTTATGTGTGTAAATGATTGAGACCACATTATTATGTGGATATATTTGCAATATTCGGCTCGAGGCGATCCTAGTGAGCGGATTAGAGGAATAGTCACAACGGGGTCCAACACCCGGCTCGGGGCGAGCCTAGGGGTATTTTGGGGACTTAGAGTGTATTTAGGATTTATTGGTTAACATGCAAATATTTGGTGATTAAATGGGCATGTCAGGATTAATTGGAAATTTATAAGACAATTTGAGGATTAGTGGGGAGGTGCCTAATGACGTTTTTGCCCTTAGGGGCATTAGAAGATAAGGGGTGTACTAAGGGGCATTGTGGTCTTTTTAGTAGGAAGATAGACTTACCCCAGGTTAACTTAGGCACTAGAAGCCTGTAAACATAAGGAAACAAGATAGAACTCTCTCTCTTTATCTCTTTATCTCTTTCTCCCTAGTTGGTTTCTCTCCTCTCCTTGGTGCCTTTATGGTTTTATCATTTGGGAAGGGGAAAAGCTTGGGAGTTTGTTGATTCAAATGGGAATTGGAGCTAGGATCACCGAAGGATTAACTCAGGCGCATAATCTGCAGTAGGGGTAAGTGGATTTCTCTGTTCTTGAATGAATCTAAGCTTGGTTTTGGTGTTCTTGAGTTCTAAACTCTAAGTTTAGATTTTGGGTTGTGATGGAGCTATTGCTTAGCTATTAGTGTGGTTATGTTATTTATGGTGTTTGGGAATGTTTGAGAGACTTAATTCTGGTTTTAGGTTAGGTCTAGGATGAATTCTGGTGGGACAAGCTTGGAGAAAATGCTGAAAAGCCCTAGGATGTCTGGGTTCACAGGGGCGCACCGCGACCCAGTTCATGGGCGTCGGGCCCCGCGTGACCCTAGAAGCCCTAGGGGCTTGTTGTTTTGCAGGCGCGCCACGGCCCTAAAGGGGCCAGTCGCGGTCTGCCTACCTCTGGAACATGGGCCTGGTGCCTCTAACTTGGGGGCGCGCTGTGACCCTTAGGGCTAGGTCGCGACCCGCCAAGCTAGCCTTAGCCAAAATAGGTTTTTAGGCTCGGGGTTTTAAACCTAAGCGCTTGGGATGATTTCTACTACTTGGTTCACTAGAATTCGAAGTCGCGGAGGCTAGTATTTTATTCCAAAGCTTTTAATGGTGTAGGATTTTAATGGTTATCCACTATCGCATTATGACTAGGTTATACCGCAAGGGATCAGGATTAGGGATCGTGCTCGGGCCTGCCATATGCTAGTTGCTCGAGACTTGAGGTAAGAAAACTGCACCCGAGTTGTGATTGGGGCTTAAACCCCTGTTAATGAATATATTATGAATATGATCATATATGTAGCTGAGAATATCTGGATGGGCACATTTGTATACGCTGCCATTGATTACTTGTATGCATTGTGAATTTGTGATTATATATGTTTGCAGGCCAGCCTAAGGGTGTAGGGGACCGATAGCAAGCGTGCAGAACACAGCCCGGCCTAAGGGTGCCGGGGTCGGCCAAGAGACCAGGGGACTCGACCTAAGGGCGTCGGGCCTAGATATTATACCATAAACAGAAGTGTGGTTCACACTTAATCATTTTTATTAATTGATGAGTTTGGTTTATGTATTAGACTAATTTGAATATTACTGTTGGTTGGTTACTTATATCCTATTGTAAATTGAATCTTATGATTTATGTTTACTGTGTTTATATTGTTGCCTAGTGGTGCATGCTTGTTTAAGTTTTCTTGCTGAGCCTTGGCTCACGGGTGCTATGTGGTGCAGGTAAGGGAAAGGGATAGCTGGACCAGCCATGAGTTGGAGAAATTCAGGGGTGGTGTGTACATATGCAGCCTGCTCGATCGCCACGATTGGGATAGCTTGGGAAGAACTAGGGTTAAACCCTATTTTTCCATTTAGGATGGCTAAGTTGTTTTCTATTGGTCTTTTACAAGTCTGTAAACTGATTTTGGGATCCCGTGTGTAAACATAATATTTTAATGAAAAATAACCATTTTGCTGACCAAATCATTTAATACTTGACCTTGACTTAGTCCTTAATTACACATTTAAGTTTAAATGACTTGCTTAGAAAATTAAGCATTATTTTTAATCACACAGTGTAACAGTCTTGGTTATTCCGGGCTTTACAACTTGGTATTGGAGCGGTCTAGGTTTAAGGGTTCCTGAAGATTGGCTAGGAGTGTACACTCGCCGCTAAAGATAAGCTCAACTCATAGTTAGGTATCTAATGACATGATTATGGGGTTGATTATTTAAATTGAACCTATGTGCCTTATTTGCATGCTAGTATAGAGAGCATGATGTGTATGAATGTATTTGGTGGAAATAGGATTTGATAATTGATGCATGAACAATGTAGATTTGTGTTTTGATATGCATATTGTGTGTGTGGTTATTATGATTCTCTAGCCCTGCCCGTGGGATAGTTCTGGCTATGAATATCAGGGCTGAGGGGTTAAGTCATGGACTGTGGACAGATTTAGAAATTATGTATCCAAGGCAGTCAATTGGACCTGGTATCGTTAGCAAAAGGGGTTGCGGATGATAGTTGGGGTCTGAACCCTTCATCTTCCCTGGAATTTGCAGCAGATGTTTGCTGGTAATCAAGCAAGAATATCATATCAAGATGAGGAGATTAGATGGTTGATACAACAGGTTATGTCAGGGAACGTTGCTTCATCTATCTTGACAATGATGGCACCAGTGTTTGTAACGCCCTGGTTACTCCAAGACCGTTATTGTGAACTTTAAACAGTGCTTAACTCGCTAAACGAGTCATTAGGTAATAAACGTGCATCTAGGTGTAATTAATAGG
The DNA here is from genome assembly GCF_963169125.1 of Humulus lupulus. Taxonomy (NCBI): domain Eukaryota; kingdom Viridiplantae; phylum Streptophyta; class Magnoliopsida; order Rosales; family Cannabaceae; genus Humulus; species Humulus lupulus. Next base: position 84,475,647 of record NC_084794.1, on the reverse strand, counting down.
CTAAGGTGAAAAATCTCGATTCAAAAGGAATGGATATATTTAATTCAAAACATAAAACTGTACATGGGCCCATAAAAGCATTTACAACTTATTTACAGTCCAAAATGGTCATTACAGTGTAAAAATTACAACTCGCCGACCTAAGCGGCAAAAATAGGGTTAACCCCTAGTTCCTTTGAGAAACACCTTGACCGTGGTGGTTAAGCGGCCGCATATGTACACATCGCCACCTAAGCTCTCCACTCAAGGCTGGGTGAGCTTTTCTTTCCCTTTACCTACACCACATAGCACCCGTGAGCCAAGGCTCAGCAAGAAAACTTATTACTGCATGTATACAATATCAATAAATGATTATAGTAATCATTCTAGGGCTTATAGTCCAATCAGATAAGTGAATATCACTAATGATTCTGGTAATCATGTTGGGGCTTGTAGCCCTAATCAGATAAGTGACTATTAAGTCACACGCTATGCAGGTGACTAATAAGTAAGCCTCTAAGGATCTGTTCCCTGTATAGATGACTAGTAAGTCCATCTCTAGTGATCCGCTCCCAAGCCATGTGACGTGTCGGTCACCTTAGCCTTTTGGCTCTGGCTACAAGTAACTAGCCTTTAGACTAGACAAGCGATTTTGTTTTCATTGAACTTAAGGTCGGTCAAGCATTTCATGATTATGATGATAATGCTTATGTCGATTAGATCTAATCTTTTCGGCTTGTGTTAAACACGCTAATACCGTTCTTGACTCATAAGTCAATTCCATACGACCAGTGCTCAGTACCACTGCTAAACTTGATTAATAAGTCACAACTTCACAGTCAATACTGACACCATTGTCGTTCCTAACTAATAAGTCAGTACCATTCATAGATAAGCAAGATTTCTAAGCATTTACAATGCAATCAATGTCCACATATAGAGCACTCAACATGTCTTATCAATAACCATGCATGTCACATACTAGGTGCAGTTTTCTTACCTCTGGTTCGAGTGAGAAATAATAAAAGAACGACCTTTGAGAACGATCAATCCTTTGATCCCTTAGCGGTCACCTAGTCATAACCAAATAGGGAATTCCATCAATAAAATCAATAATAAAAGGTTCATGATCTAAACCTTGCTCCTGGGACCTCAAATCCTACTAACACGGTTAATAAATTCGATCCCGAGCCTTAAAAAATGAAACCCCGAGCCTAAAACCCTAAAAAGTACCCAAAAGAATGCCCTGGAAAAACAGGGCAGCGCTATAGTGTTA